>NC_135721.1:63661253-63976253 GCF_964656455.1 Halichoerus grypus | reverse complement strand
GAAAATGTTTTATCTTAAAAAAAAAAATCACCTTCTTATAATAAAAAATGGCTCAGAAGAGCAATTAGCATGTTAATCTTGTCTCTTAGCACAGTCACCAAAGAACTGGAAAATATTGAGTGCTCTGTTATATCTGCTTCTAAGTTCTACTCAACTTTAAAATCTTTACATTTTCTTACAGTGTTAGTAGGTTTATTCAAGTTACCTTCAGTATGTATTATAAACAAAAATTATTGATATTATTGGCATTTACTTGTCCAATACAAAAAATTGTAGCTTTAACTTCACTGTTCTGAAAATATAGGGTCATTTACAGTTTCTTCTGTAAGCGAAAGTTTGACAACCAATTACACTACCAGTAAGGAATTTTAGTGTCCTGTTTATTTAGTTTATGTGGCAACCTTGTATCACAGTGTAGTGTAGTTCTACTCTTTAGACAAGAATTAGACTTCTTGTAGCTGTAGTGCCAAACAGCAGGAGCTTGGTATTTGTTGAAATGTCATTATTCATGAGTAGCAGTAGTTCAAGCTCCTTGAGGACAGAGACCATGTTTATTGTTCTCACCCAGTGCTTGAAACAATATAGACATTGAATCAGTGTGTGTTGATTGAAAGTGAGGAAAAAAAAAAAGACAGTGAGAAAAGAAACACTAGGCATTTTGGTAACCCAACCTAATACTTAATATTTCTTATAATATTCTAATTGGTCTCTGTCTAATTACTGCCAGAAGTTAAAGTGCATTTTGCTAATCAGTCAGTACAACCTTTGGCAAGAAAGCTGGAAATGCTGCCTGAAACTTCCTCCTTCCCACAAAAAGGCCTGAAGATTCCTGGCTTACAACATGCAAGCATTGAAGGACCAATAGCAGTAAGTAAAAAACATTACTTTTTAAGAACTATGAACAAAATGACAAAGTACTGGGAGCAAACAATGTAAACAGGCATACACTTGGCTTTTGTTATTACAAATTTTGAGTTGAATCAGCCAGTGGTTATCTGTGCCGCTTATTATGTGGACTTGAATTTAAATAGTTCCTTCTCTTTTTTGACTCAGAATTTATCAACACTTGGAACAGAAGAGCTCCGACAACGCGAGCGTTACCTCAAGCAGAAGAGAGATAAATTGATGTCCATGAGAAAGGATATGAGGACTAAGCAGATACAAAATTCCGAGCAGAAAGGAAAACCTGCTGGGGAGGTGGAGGTATGGCTAGCTTTAGTGTGTCAAACTTTGCAAATCTAGAGGTGGAATTGTCAAAATCAGAATGTGTGCAAGACAGCCTTGATAATGAATGTTGCTTGTAGATGCAGTCCTATTAACCTCCCTGCTAGTGTAGCACCTGTTTTTTCTAGGCAGTGAGGTGGTTATGGTATGAAGATTATGAGGTTGAAATGATAGCGGTCTCATTATACATTTTTTTCTTTACTTGCCCTGCTCTGAGTGCTTAAGGGTCAGCAGTCTATTTTACCTAAGCCCTTTGAGATATTTTATCCACAAAGCAGCAACAGTACCCTTGCCACCACCTCCAAGAGGCTTTCTTCTCTAAGAAGAGATTTTTGCAAAGAAGAGATTTAGGGAGCCCAGTCCACATGTAGCTTTTTACATTTTTATTTACTGAAAATGCTCTTTGAGGCAGTATGTTGGGAATTTTAGACAAATGAACCCATCTTACACTATAGCCAATTTTTTTCCTGTTTTTTTTTGTTTTGTTTTGTTTTTTTTTAAGGAAATGGCAGAGAAACCAGAAATGACAGCAGAGGAGAAGCAAACATTACTAAAGAGGAGATTGCTTGCAGAGAAACTTAAAGAAGAAGTTATTAATAAGTAATTTTAAAAACAATTTAGCAAAACAGAAGTTCAAATTTTCTTAAAAATAAATTATTTAATCCTTAAACTGAGCCTGTTAGTTTCAAATACTTGTGTTTGTAAATGCAAATATAAGCTCATTCTTAATACTTTATTAAACTTTTGAGGTAAAGGGTGGTGGGGAAGACAGCTACTTGGGCTGAGAAAGGGTATAGAAACGTGATCGTGCATTTATTCATTCCAACTTGGTTACTATTGTTTATGCTAAGCACTGTGCTAGGTACCAAGGATACAGTTGTCAACTAGATCATCAGGGTCCCTGCCTTCATGGGGCTAGTGAAGAAGGCCCGAAGAGCCAAGTGTACAGAGGGAAAAATGCAGTATTATAAGCAGGGCTGGCCAAGCCTTCTTGAGAAAGCCATACTTAAGCTGATTGGAAGGCTAGCTGCAGGGAGAAATGGGAAGGACCAACTCAGGTCCTACCACAGGAAAGGCAGCTAGTGAGGAGTGGGCAGTATGGTGTGTATACACTTAGAACCAGGGCAGAAGGCTGGCTATGAAATTGGAGATGGGCGGGGTACTGATTTGCAGGGCCCTGTAGGAAATGTGAGGATTTTAAATTTTATTATGGCAGTAGGAAGTCACTGCAAAGTTTAAAGCAGGGAAGTTACATTATCAAAACGTTCAGCTAAAAAAAAAAATGTGTGGCTGCTATATGGAGATGGGGTGAGTTAGAGTTGTTGTGGGTATACCAAGTATAAGGAAATCCAACCAGAAGACGTTATCCTGGGCAGAAGCAAACAGCACTTGGAAAATGGATGAGGGATGTTAAAAATATTCACTCTTTCTAGAAAGGCTACCATTAAAAAAGATAAAGGGAACAGTCAACTCCTGAGGGGAATGCAGCCATGGGTGTAGGCCTTTTTTATGTGAAATGGTCCTGGATGGTTTTCTGTGGTTGTTTACTTACAGATCAGGCGAAAAGATCCCACGTCCAGAACCAGAATAGTAGGAGAGACCCTTCTTTCAGAAAACTTCCTGTATGGTGTCTTCCAGCAAGCACCCCCTTTTCTAGTTATAGGTTGCTCCTGAGGTTTAATTTATAATTCCATTTTATCTCTCTAAACCTACAGTTATAAACTTTTAAAAAAGGGATACCAAAATTTGTTTAGCTCCAGTCTTCAACCTGCAGAGAAAAACCATCATTACTTTACATTTGTTACATTTTCATCACTTAGATGGACAAGAGGAAAAACTAGTGATTAAAACACAGAAATCTGTTTCATGTAACTTTTTATTAAAAATAGTTTTTATAGTGGATACATGTTTACAGATATAATTTTAAGAGAACCTCAGGCATACAAATGTGGGCTCTGGCTTGGTTCACTGAGTGATGATAGAGATATAAAAATCCTGATCTGCCTGAGGGTAGTCATTAAGACAGCAGCTAACATGTGGAAACTTAATAGTTGTTATTCTTTCAAGGGATATTTTAAGCCCTGTTTTTATATCATTGTGGGTGAGCATATGTACCATGAAAACTGTTATCCTGTAAGTCAACAAAACACTCACATTTCTGCGGTAAGAAAGGTTCCTAGATGATGATGATTTAAATGTTTGACTCCTGGCAATTCTTCAGAAAGGAAAATTAAACTCTTCATAAGGTATAAAGATAATACTTCCTACTGGAACTTTAAAATTACTTAATCAGGAAGAGTCAAGAGTAAATAGGGAAATGCTTTAGGCCTGGGCTTCTTAGATGACAAGAAGAAATTAAGAGCTAAGAAGAGTGAAAGGGGCTTCATAGACTTGCTTGAAAAAAACTGTATTCAGATGGTAACTTTACTGATCTTAGTTTAAATTAGGGTATCCTGAGGCACTTGCCTTATAAAGTGGGAGGTCTTTTTCATTATATGTACTTTTAATCAAAGAGGTGAGACTAGCCCCATGCTGTGATGTTTTGGTGTTGAGACTTCATTTGCCCAAGGCACACCTTCTGTAAGTACAATCAGTAATTCTTAAAGTGCAGTCAACCTTCGTTTGCTTATTATTACTTCATTCAGACTGGTGTAGGACTTAGTGGTTTATAATAAATATCTATGGATAATTTATTGGCTTTTAAAAGATACTATAAAATGGAACAAATCTCAAAATGGAGATAACTTATATTTACAACAAACCAAACAAAAGCAACAATCATAGAATTACAGGGTCACATTTTAATTCCTGAATTTTACAGTTCAGCATTAATATCACCACATGTATACAAATGGTGTAAAACAAGTACAGTGGTATTTTTAATACAAAATAAACATCTGTTTTATGGAAAAACTATACTTCATATCTACACAGACAGCCCATCTTTTCCAAACAATAGCCAAAATTAAAATTAACTACAAAATCTCCAAAACAGGGGAAACTGCTTCAGTTTAAGCTATTCCAGGAAAAATGGACCCATAACACATTACAAGGGTGATCTGAAGACTGTAGCTGGAATTCCTGTTTTTAGTTTTTTTTTTCCCAATGCATTAAATTGTAGTTTGGAGGATGTTTTTCTCACTTCAGCATGATCTCAGATCATAAATGAGCAAACAAACATTAAAAATATTTACAGTTAACTTGCTGTTCTAAAAATAAAACCTCTTAACTGTTTGCCTCCACTTATTTTAAATTCATTTACGTACATGGAATGTGCTTTTACTCTTTAAAAAAAGCAGCTTTCATATTACACCCTTGTTTGTTTATGGAAAAACTTCATGTGCTGCATACTGACTTTGATACTGAAGTAACTTCTTGGATCAAAATGGCCTCTAGATATTAAATGCCACTTAATTCAGCACTAGTCTTTGTGTGGGAGTCTTTATAAATTATACTTTAAAACTTGCTTGCAGCTCTAGAGAGAGAGACAACTTTATGAACAAAGCAGAAAGTGACTTCAAAGTATCTTGCATAAAAGATTGTAGGTACTACTGGGAGACACTTGGAAACATTCTGTTCAATCCACTCCCAAGTTTCTAGAGAAAATCATTTCAAAATACTAATGTACTGATTCTTGGCATCAGTTATCTCTAAGAGTGCTGTAAAGTTATATTAACAAGACTGTCCATTTTGAATCCAGCTTGTTTGTTTTCATCAAAATACATACTGAAAATTTCTGGTGTAGAAAACTCAACATGTACTGTAACACAGAGTGTACTTCCCTCCAACTACCTATAAGGCTGAATTTCTGTTAAATCTTCAAAAAATGGTCCCAAAAGCATAACTTCATTTTTATGATAGTTAAATTTGGTTTTCATAAAAAATTTTTTTAAAAAGAGGCAACTGATTAAAAGAACAACATGGCCAGCACCATTATACAAGTAATGTTATTGGGTTTGTAACTAAAGTTTTGTAATTGTTTCTAGATCAGATACCCCCCTGGAGCAACCCTGCATTTAATATTGTTTTATCAACCTTGTTCCCTCCCCCAAGCCATCCCCAAACCTGAGAGTCTCCTCATGAAGAAGCTATCTCCCAGGTTCTGGTTACTAACTTTTTTTTTTTTTTTTTTTTTTTTTGACAGCCTGAAAGGCAAACCTCTTAATTACTAGCAAGCAGTCAAGTTCCTGGGAAGCCTGGTTTTTTACAGAACTAAACTCTCCTAGCTGATATACTGAGTATCTTTTGCTACTCCTTGTATATTTATAAGTTCAAGTGAGAAAGCTTTCTGATTCAGATTTTCAGCTCATTGAACAGTTGCAGCATTTTAGTAAGACCACGCGTTGAGGGTCCTCACTAAATATTTTATGAGCCAAGACGAGGTCTTTTCCTGGGAGCTGTTTCTTCTTCTTCGTCTTCCTCTTCATCATCTGGATAATCCACTAAACCCACCAAACTTCCCTATTGAAGAAGAATAAGAATTTTTTAACATATGTAACTTAAGGGGAAAAAAAACTTATTAGTATCAATAGTCACTTTTAAAGACATCACAAATAACTTTTCTAAACTATCTAATCATATTTATCTCAGATACATTTGAATTTGATAAAGGAACTGCTTGAAAATTATGAACACTTGGTACCATTGGTGGCACTCTAAGTTACCTTCAACTTTTCTATTTAGCTCTTGGATTTTTAACGATACCTCACAATTTAATTCAATTCAGCAAAATTTCACTGTGGAAAAATGCATCTCCAAACAGCAGGACTCACAAATCACCATGACACGGGGAGCTGGAAGGACTGTGGAAATGAACTAGTTCATTTCTCTATGTTTAAACTAGAAAGAGTAGTCAGTCAGCGACAAGAAGCCTCCTTTTGTCTCCATACTTCATGTATATATTTCATTACTAAGTGCATACCATTGTTTTCATTATGCTTTTGATAATAATAAACAAATTAAATACTTCCTAAAACTAACAACTAAAAAATTTAGGGCTACCTCTCTAACTAAAAGGAAAGTAAGGATGAGGTAATTCAGGTGTTCGGCCCTTTATGAGTCATGGACCCCTTTAAAAACCTATTAAGGCTCTGGATACTACCCAGGAAATTAAATGTCCTCAGGTTTGCACTCATTTTGAATCCATCCCATAAGTCATAAGTTTATACATATGACCCCACAGGTTAAGAGCGCTACTGTAAACACTGGATTTAGTTCAAACCCTTCAGACCTCAAGGGGAAAAACAAATACAACTGAAATAACTCATATTTCAAAGTTAAGTAGCTTCATATCTAAAGAATCCAGACATCTGGCAGTAACACTTGGCCAATATATAACTGAACCACTGTAATATCAACAAAGGCCACTGAGCAGCTAGAAACCATTATCAGAAAGTCTGGGAATTAAATCAAACTTATTTATACCACATATACTTATGTGAGAATCCTGCTTTCTCAGCTTAATAACACACAAGTCTTAAGTTTGGTAAGAGGCAGTATGGCTAAATTGGTAAGAACGTATTGATTGTAGTCTGCCTAACTTCAAATTGCAATGCCACAATTTTTTAAGTGTATGACTGTGGGCTAGTGATTTAGTATCTCTATGCCTCATTTTCCTTATCTTAAAATTAGTATAATAGTACTTAGATCTCAGTGAACTATTTTGAAAAGAAAATGAAAAGAAAACATAAAAAGCACCTGGCACAGTCCTTGGTATGTAGTTAGTGTTCAATAATTGCTATTAACTGCTACTACAATATCATTCTTATTCATTTGGTTTCTAAGCCAAACAAGTTAGATGGGAGGAGATAGAAGATGTAATTACCTTCTAAAAAGGCACCAGTCTGATATTCACAAAGATGACAAATTATCAAGGAAAATTTTAATCATGTTTAGGATTACAAATTATATATCATAATGTACAAACATTTCAGTTTCCAATCGGTAACATTTAAAATGCCTTTTTACTTAAGATTAATATTCTATCTGAAACACACAGCTACATAATTTATTATCAATTTTATCTCTATTATCTATACATATATGCCATAAACTATATGTTAAAACAATCATTTTTACTGAAAATAAAAATATAAAATGTGAAATATTAGAAAAGGCCTGTAATCCAGAGATGCACTCCGTAAAGAATCTGACAGATTCAAGACTTAATATACAAACATAAACATACTTGTTTTAAAATAAATATCAGATTGCAATTAGACCACTTATGCCAATTACCCTTGAGAAAAGTTTCCAATACGAAGGAAGGGATGAAAACGAATGATAACAGTAACAAACACCTATGAATACACAATGACATTTTTTCTGAATCAAACAAACCAATGAACAAATTATGTTAGGAAACTATTAATATAATTAATCATATTAAAAAAAATGTAAGAAGAGAGAATTCAAGAATTATCCTCTACTCAAAAAATAAAGGACAGAGGCGCCTGCATGGCTCAGTCAGTTAAGCGTCTGCCTTCGGCTCAGGTCATGATCCCAGGGTCCTGGGATCGAGTCCTGCGTTGGGCTCCCTGCTCGGTGAGGAGTCTGCTTCTCTCTCTCTCTCTCTCCCTCTACCTGTCCACCCCTGCTTGTTCTCTCTCAAATAAATAAAATCATGAAAAAAAAAGGACAGATCTTCCATAAACATGATTAATAAAATTTTAAAAAATCATCAGCAAAAGTGATGGTTTTTAGATCTTCTAATTTTTATAGCTTTAATTTCTTTATCTCACCTAACTGCATTGGCTATGACCCCAGAACAATGGTTAAATAATAGCAATCACAGTGGTATCCTACCTTGTTCCCAACTTTGGTGGGAATGCTTCTAATATGTCCATAAGTATTAAGCTAGCTTTTGGTACTGGCCATATATACCATGTTAAGGAACTATCCACATATTTCCATTTTGCTGAGTAAATTCAATAACTAATCAAAACTGTAAATGCATATTCTATATAGAAATACACATGTATATGAAATATTTTGTGTAGAAAGTCACATACAATTGCTTTAACTACAAAAAGCTGGAAACAACTTTAAAATGCATCAAGAGTGTTAGTTATAAATTAAAGTGTATCATACTTTGGAATCCTATGGAGAAGTTCTTTTATGTTCTAATATGGAAAGCTCACCCAGGTAAGTTTGTTAAGTGAAAAAGCAAGATTCAGTGTTCTCTTCTGTTCATCTGTGGCAAAAGAAGTGCTTGTTTTAGCACCCACTAATGGTTTCTGATTATGATTTTGTAAGTATTTTTCTTTCCTTTTTTGGGTAAGTATACTTCTGTTAAGGAAAATGTGGTTTTTATAGCTCTGTAAGTTAAAAAAAAAAAAAAATCTTTGTAATTTCATTAGTAGCTAATGTCTCACCAGCCTTGAAAAACTACCAAGTTTGCCAAGAATGCAATTTTTAAAAGCATATTAGAGCTTTAGAAGCCTTGCCAAGGAAAACAGACAAGTTCACACCTGCTCTGTTTAAGAACCAATCAATTGGACTGTGGCACTCAACAGATAGTAAATTTCAAACTTTTGTCATAATCTAGAGTGATGAGCAATTTATTTTCCAAGAGCAATCACTGTTTTCTCCTTGTCCCCGCAAAAAGATGTAGTACAAATGTATTCAGTAATCTGCTGTTAGTGTCAAGAAGGGTGAAAAATGTGTTAGTGCTTGAACCTGCTTTTGTTGTCCTAAGTAAAAAATTATCTGAAAGGATAATGAATTAAGAACTATAAGAAATAACCCAGAAAATAGAATAAGAAGAGTAAAAAAAAAAAAAGAGTAACAGGAGAGAAAAATTATGAAAATTATAAGATCAATACAGAGGGCCCAACATCTGAATAAGTTACAGCGAAATAATATAAAATGTTTCCAAACTGAAGGACATGACTGTTCAGCTGCTCCCAAGAAAATAAAAACGCACACACAAAGAATCAGAAATAAGAATGTCTTTGGATTTCTTGGCAACAATAACTTTTAAAAGTTAAGTTTTAAAAGAAAATGATTTCTGATTTGGTTCTACATTCAGTTAAACTGGCAGTCAAGTAGGATGGAATCAACACAGTTTCATAGAGGCAGGGGCTCAAATTTTACCTCTCCTGGGATTCTTTTCTCAGAAAACAATTATTAGAGGATGTGCACCAAAATGTAAGGGAAAATCAAGAAAGAGTATAGAGACATAAGACCCAGAAGCAATACAAGAAAAAGAGAGGCAAAAGAAGTATTAGGATAATGGCCTCGGCAACCTCAAGACAAGAGCTGTGCAGCAAGTCTAGAGAGCAACGGATCTAGGTCGGAACCAGACTGGAGACGTCAAGAGAACGCAGAAACTAACCTGAATGGCACTGCAAGAATTAGTGAAAGGCACCTAACTATTGCAACAAATGAAAAAATGGTGGCAATTATTTACTCTAAAAAGAGAAAAGTTATTAAGAAACATACAGTATAGAAAAAAAGACCAGGAAAAAAGTTGTGAATAAAGAATATTTATATTGTCACTATAGCTATAAAATTATCAAAGGTTATTTTAAAAATTGTGATACATAGAGAAATAAGGGTGAGGATGTGGTAAGGAGTGTTCACATGTTAAATTCTTATCTACCATAACAAGAATTTAATAAATTAGGTCTAAACTTGATAGAACAATATGAAGTATTAATATATTATTTAGAAACAGAAGAAACAGGTACAAGAAGAGTTCTATCTCTGTGGAGAAGAAAAAAGGACTGATTTTTCTCAACATTTTAATACTATTTTGACTTTTGAAAGTAAGCGCATGTATTGCTTTAAAAAAAGAAAAGCTAGTATATATTGAGAAGGTGCAAACAGTGTTCTAAGTTCTTTACATTTATTACATGATTTAATATTTATAAGCCTATAGAGTAGGTGCTATTTTATCCTTATTTAAAATGAAAAAAATAAGGTCCTGAGAGATATAATAACTTACTCAAAGTCAAATAGCCTAGGAAGAGGCAGAGCCAAGATCTGAACCTGAACAATTTAACTTCACAGCAAATATTCTTAATATAGTGCCACAAATATTATACCAAATTCTATCAAGAAGTGAAAATTAATTTTAAAGTTTCTAATTAAAAAAGTTTCAAAAGCAGTAGAATCTCACTGAAAATGCTACTTCTGTGATCTTTAGTCAAGAGCCTACCTCAATACAATACTGAATAAAGACTACATTTTTGTAAAACAATAAACTCAAATTGTATTATGTGTTCAAACCAAGAAGCATCCCTTCAGATTAGGTTTTCTACTACTATGGCATTTCTGTCCTCTTGTCCTTCTACCCTTACATTAACAGTTGTCTTAGATTTATGCCTTTTTATTTTAAGCCACTCCTTTTTGGGGAAAAGGATGGTTACATATAATAACAATATAAATGAAAGAAAAAAGTTTTATATAAAATTTAAACTTGTTTAGGGGTGCCTGGGTGGCTCAGTCAGTTAAGTGTCTGCCTTTGGCTTAGGTCATGATCCCAGAGTCCTGGGATGAAGCCCTGTGTTGGGCTCCCTGCTCAGTGGGGAGCTTCTCCCTCTTCCTCTGCACCTCCCCCCACCTGCTCGTGTTCTCTCTCAAAATCTTTAAAAAAAAATAAAATTTAAACTTGTTTATATAAAAAAGTAACCAAATGGAAAATACATTTGCTATGCAAATGACCAAAAGGCTAATATCCTTATAACTAAAGATTCATTCATACTAAGAAAAACATAACCCAATTTTAAAAAGGCAAGACTATGAAAAGACAACTTGCAGAAGAGCAAATTCAAAAGGCTAATACTCAACCTTGCTACTAACAAAGGACACACAACTGGGAATGAGATCTATACTGTCTCCACTACTTAATGGGGAAGGATTAAAAATAATTATAACAACACTGGCAAAGCTGCAGTGAGCCAAGCACACTCATACAATGCTTACGGTAATGTAAACTGGTAGAAACTTCCTGGAGGTATTTGACAATATGTATGAAATATTCTTCTACTCATCAATTCAAAAAGGTAACTTAAAATGCAACACCACCAGTAGTCCTACTATCAATGAAACATCAGAATCAACTTATGTGCTCCAAAATATTACTGGGTAGGTTACTTACAAATACTATGATACAGCTAAATAAAATGAAATTCTGTAGTCATCAACAGTGTTTTAGTAACACAGAAAAATTCTTTTTAACAAATAAAAGCAGGATACAAAACTGTGTTTATACAAAGACCTCAATTACATGTCAGATAAACCCATATACCTAAAGAATCAATCAAATGTTATTAGCAGTCATGTTCTCTGATGACAATGTGTACAACTTTCTTCTTTGAAATTATTATCCAAATTTTCTTTAGTAAACATGAAATAATTTTAAAGATGGAAAAAGCAAAGTTCGTGTATAGAATAATGTCACATACCTTGGTGGCTGCCACTGATGTGGCCAAGTTTGTAGTTTTGGAAGAGGATCCATTAGAACTTGCTGGTGGTGTCTGAGCCACTACAGATTTACTGTTTGTTCCATTAGCAGCACTGGCAGAGTGGGAGAAGGTAAATTTGAAGCCACTAGATGTCCTTTTGGGAAGGTTTTCCTTGTCTTCACTTTCTTTTGCTAAAGTGAAAGTAAAATTTTTAATCTTTTTCAGTAAATATTCCTAAAAACAAAGCAAGTGAAAATAACAATAACTTAAAAACTTATAAAACACTGCCTTTGCTTCATAAGAGCTAAGAGTAGAGCATGATGTGTACAGTGGTTAAGTCTTTTTTTTTAATTTTTTTTTTTTTTTTTTTTAGTGGTTAAGTCTTTAATTAGCTGGAATCTTAGACACCTCAGGATTAGAAAGGACCTTAAGAATCATATACCAAAATCAGTCATCCTACACGAGAATTCTACACTGTTGTTATCTAGGGCGTGTCAAGGATTCATTACCTGTCTGACTCTTTCATTGTCCCTCTGCAGCTGCCCTTCACTGAACTGAACCTATACTTCTATAGTCCTTGATAGACCTGATAATCTCTCCCATAAGTTAGTATTTCAAATGCCTAAAGACAATGATATGATCATGTCTATCAGTCTCTTATTTCCTGAATATTCCAGGTTCCTTTATCTGTTTCTCTTACGACTTAGGTATCTACTATCCTTTCATATCTGGTTGCTACTTTTTTGTATATGATTCTTAAGTGGATGCAGTACTTCAAGTACGGCCTCACTGCCCCTTTTCATGGTAGTCAGGGCAGTGCCTGTAATGAATAAAGGTAGAAGAATTAGGCTACCAAAAGTTACCTATTCCTTAGAGGACATTTTGATGGGCTATTTGCTCTGCCAGGCTGTGGTAAATAAAACTTCAAGCATTAACAAGTACATAATGAGTGAGGCTGGGAACAAAAGTTGCAGGAAAAACGTAATAAATCAATGAAACACTACCTAAGGAGAAATACTTTTAGAAAATCTCATTCAAAATCACAAATGCTTTTGCCTTTCAGGAAATGCTTTTGCCTTTCAAAATGTAAATTTTTGGTAAACATTTATATGATATATGCAGGACAGTACTCCAAAAATGGTTTTTCAGGCCATAGAATTAAAGTGATTAATTCTTTTGAAAGATAAGATCTCAGTTTTTAAACAAGTTAAACATATTTGAAAGACGGGAAATGTTACTTCTCTTGATAGTGTATCTTTATGAAATTTTTATAATGATTTTAAAATTTCAAAGAGCAGAGGTACTTCTTTGAGCTTAGTTTCCTTACAGCTATAAAAGGCAGAGTGCTCTGGAAAGTTTCTATGGATCTATATGGTCTCTAGTATTACTGGAGATTTCAGTACAGAAATAAATCCAAGACTGTTCATAAAAGGCAATGTATGAGTAGACAGTGTAATTCTAAACAGCAAATGAAGAGCATCACAAAATGGCAAGTTTCAAGAAAAACAGTTTAAACACGAAAATAACTCCCAGGTTTGGAAAAAGATTTGGAAATTTTAAAAGGTCCTGATTCACTATAAAATTCATGTCTTTCATGCTTTATATACTATGACCAAACCTTCACAAGCAACTGATAATTTCTGTACCTAATAAATGATACATTATTAAAAAATTCAAAATTTTAATACCTTTTTTATTCTCCATAAATTTTTCGTAAGTATCTGGAAAATCATCTTCTGGCTTAGATTTTTCTACTGGTGCCACAACTGCTTTTCCTTCCTCCTCTTCATCTTCATTAAACCACATTTCTTCA
This sequence comes from Halichoerus grypus, assembly GCF_964656455.1. Classification (NCBI taxonomy): domain Eukaryota; kingdom Metazoa; phylum Chordata; class Mammalia; order Carnivora; family Phocidae; genus Halichoerus; species Halichoerus grypus. The sequence continues at coordinate 63,962,807 of NC_135721.1, read as the reverse complement.
TCCTCCTCCAAGGCTTTTGCATCTCTGCGAAATCTGTTACTACGCAATATAGATGGTACACTGTAAGAAACATATCACAAACACTGAGTAATGATTTAAAGTTTGTGACCAGATTAAATTTGAGAATAAATATGTATAACCAAGAGAAGCTAAAGTAATTTTAACTACGTATAATTTACATCATAATCACCTCAACAGTGATACAAGATGTAACCAGAGAACACTCCAAAATATTGCAAATTAAACTAAAAATTTATCTTGAGTTATGATATGGAGCAGTCATTTTTCACATAAAAGATTCTGGGTAGGGAAAAAAACCTACCCTTCTATACAACCCTGTACTATCTAATGATGGTACCCAGAATACTCCTGGGTAAACTTCATATGTCAGATCCAAACAAAAAATTTTGGATATAATTTTATACATTATAAATGCAATATATTTAAACAATACCTGTTCAGTTTCTGATTTTGTCTGTCTTTTTCTTGCTCATATTTAGTCTTCAATCCTTTGAATGTCTGAACATATTCAATTGATTCAAGTGCTTTATAAAAGTTTTCAACTATATGTGCAGTAAGAGACTTGATATCTTCCTGTTTAAGGACAAAATTTACAATTCAAATATAATTCAATGACTGTTAGAAGAACTTTTTTATAGTTCCAAAGCTGATCAAAAAAGGTTTTTCAAAATCCCATTACAAAAATAAATGTCCTAGTTTCTTTACACATGAGCCAGGCCTCCAGAGAAAACTTGGAATAAAAAAGGAGCCCTTTTGGGGGGCTACAAAACATTTGAAAGTAACTAGATTTAGTTTATGTCTTGTTTATTTTTTGCATCTACATAGCACTTTACAATTTAAAAAGCGCTTTGACATATAGTTTCACTTGATCCTCCTAACAAGTCTATGAAATAGGTTTTATTACCCCCATTTTACAGAAAAGGAATATTGAAGATCTGAGAGGTTGGATGACCTGATGAAGAGCACAGAGCTAGTTAGAAGGCAGATGCTGAAATTACATTTTTAACAAATATTAGGTGCTACTTAATGACTCCTTACTTAACTGGTATCAAAATGGGATAAGCCGTAATTACCTAAATAATAAACACAGACTCCTTTGACTGTATTACATATACAGATCTGATAAACTATTAACTTGAATTCCACCTATTTCCACAGTCTTCCAATGGTATAATTTTTGTGAAACAAACTGACAGTAGTAACTTCTAAATTCTTTTAAATTCTAAATGAACCATTCTAAATAATCATTGCAAACGCCTGGGTGCGAAGTACGCTCATTATTAATAATAACTGAAGTTGTGATTCAGGAATTTAATATTAATAAGAAATATACATGCCACTTCTTTAAAAGATACACCATAATCTGCTTCTTTTGAGGATTTTAAGTCTTTAAACTAGTTTCTCTGGAAATCTCAATTAAATAATACGCAAAGAAGAAACATTAGAAACCCAGGTAAAACGGTTCTGTGCTGTATACTGAACAAATAGATGAGTTAAGTTTTGGGGCGCCTGGGTGACTCTTGGTTTTGGCTCAGGTCATGATCTTGGGGTCCTGAGATCAACAGCAGGGAGTCTGCTTGAGATTCTCTTGCTCTGCCCCTGCCCCCACTTGTATTCCCTCTCTCAAATAAATAAATCTTAAAAAAAAAAAAGAAAAAAAGATGAGTTAAGTTTTGGGATTCAATGTACATTTATCGACCACTCAAAATTATTTTCTGAAAAACAAATTCAATCATAGGAATGGGGTTATGAACCCTACAACTCATTTTATCAGTTTCTCACCAAAAATTTTAAGGAAAAAAAAAATAGAAAAGTCAATCTCTGGTTCATTAGAACACTGCATTGTGAAACAGGGTTCATATACTTGGTAAGGTAGTTAACTATGTTCCCTCTTTTCTAAGGCTAAAGACAATACTTCTATTCTTTTCATCCTTTTGAAAGCCATACTCTTGCCAAGTGACTACTACTAGAAAAGTAATCCAGTCAGCCAAATAATCTTTACATGAGAACAGCATGTCATGAGCAGAAATCTGATTTTTAACAGCCAAAACTAGAGAATGAATTTCTAGCTTTACTTTCTTTTTTTTCAAATTCTAACCATGTAGCCATTTTCCCTGGTGGAATGATTTTAGTGTGTGGGAGAGGGTAAATTTATTGTACTGGTTCTACAGTTACCTATCTTAACCGTGTTGTTCACATGGAGTTCTCTCCAGATCTTTTTTTTTTTAAAGATTTTTTTTTAAATTTATTTATTTGAGAGAGAGAGAATGAGAGACAGAGAGCACGAGAGGGAAGAGGATCAGAGGGAGAAGCAGACCCTGCGCTGAGCAGGGAGCCCGATGTCGGACTCGATCCCGGGACTCCAGGATCATGACCTGAGCCGAAGGCAGTCGCCCAACCGAGCCACCCAGGCGCCCTCTCCAGATCTTTTTATGACAGATCTTCTGTTGCCCAAAACTGAGCTACGACCTATCTTCAAGCTCTGACTGTGCTCCTAACCAAATGGACGCTCTAGAATAAATCACTTACTTTGGGTGTCTGAAGCCCCTCATCTATAAAATAAGGCAGCTGGAGTGGTCCGCCTAATTTCCTGGTCTCTTCAACTTAAAATTCCATGATAATAGCCTACCTTTTATGCATCTTCTATTCAGTTTACCAAAGTAATTATTTTCAACCTTCCTACTTATCACTACCCCTACAAAGATCATAGATATCTCAAGAATGGCATATACTTGACCAAAATGTCTACATATGCCAAATACAATCCTGAAACATCTGGCCAATAAAAATGGAACTGAGAATAATACAGAGTAAACATGGGTTAAAACACTATGCTATATTTCACAATTTAAAATATTAACATCACTAAACATATAATTATTTTATTTTACTAAGAATCCTTTAGCATAAACTTACCACTCTTATAAATTCAAATAACTCAATAACAGCTGAATTCAACAGATTGTACCGAGTTCCATTATCCAGAAGAGCATTTATAACTGGCTCAAAAAGATTTCCCTTCGTAATGTAACGATTATAAAATTCATCTTTAAGGCCAATTATCCGCCTCATAAAACGAAGAGCACCTAATTAAAAATAATACAGGGAACAAATTGATAATCTCATTAACAACAATTATTATACAGGTATTTTTACATAAAGCAATGTATATATTCTAAAATAAAAACTGTGCACTAAAAATAATTGGGTATTGAGGAAAAACAGAGTTAGGGAAAGACCACTCAAATCTGTGTAACTCATGTAGCCAGAGCTAGCAAAAAACCCCCAATAACTGGTACTTGGGAGATGAAGTACCCAGGCAGGTAGCTCCATGGTGTAAAGATTAAAAACCCCCACAGTAACCAGCAAGTGCCAATGCTGGCAGTACTCAGAGCAGCGCAGGCAGACATGCAGACGTAGTGGTGGCAGCTCAGAACCAGTGCAGGGCTGTCTGTCGTGAAGGTGGGCACAGGAGTGCTGCAACCTGCCCAAGGCTGCCCCCCTCTCTGTGGGGAGAGCTCTGGAGGGAGGTACTTCTTTTTGATTTTCTGAAAATAAAGCCAAAGGGGTTCCTGCTGCCAGCTTAACAGGAGAGCTGAAGGTCTTTTACTTTTTCTGAGGAAGGCTATAGTTCCACTCCCACTATTTCAGGTCTCTTTGCCTTGGAAAAATCATCTGTGAACCGACACTACCTATATATTATAACATATATATTTTAACCCTATACGTCTTAGTCCTTTTTTACCAATTGCTTATGAGCTCTTTTGCCTTTGGTAAACATGAACTGTGGCAGATCAGACTGTATTTGTAAAAGAACAATAGAGTAACAAGCAGTATAATATGGCTTTTCATATTTTAAATACTGAAAAGAAATGTCTCCCATTTCAACCCGCTATTCAGAGGCAAGTCATTAAAAGAAGTTGTGCCTGTCAAAAGAGGTTCCAAATATTATCTGAGAATAGAACTGAAATAGGCCACATAAGGTATAAATGTATGATAACTGTAACACTAAACAAGTGTGAAGAAAAAAACCAAAAAAACCAAAAACAAGTGTGAAGAGAAGTGCTAGGCTTACAACATCACCTCTTTTTGTAGCAGGACAAGAAATAGTTATTTAAGATTAAAAAGACTGAGTATGTGCGCAAGTAGGTACTCTAATACACTGCTGGTGAATGGGTGAATGATATGATATAGTTACAACTGCACTACTTATAATGATGGAAATCTTGAAGCAATGTAAACATTTAAATACTAGAGATTTGTTCAATTATGATATATCCACACAAATAGGACTACTCTGCAGTCATCCAAAAGAACTATTTACAGAAAGCCAGATAGGAATACCTATCATGAGAACATCAATCCTTCCAAAATTAATATAAAAATCTAACATAATCTAGTCATGATGAACTGGATAAAATTGTTTTTAAGTTATTATAGAAGAACAAATGTCCAAGAACCAAGAAAATTATGAAAAGGAAAAGCGAGCAGGGACTTAGCATATATTAAACTTTACAAGATAGAGGCTATAGTGGCCTAAGAATAAAGTTTCCTATTTATCTCATCTAATAAAACAATAAATTAGAAATAGAAATAATAGTTCAGAAACAAGACACAAGATATATATGTCAATTTACCATATAACCAGAGAAATTTTAATTCAGTAAGAAAAATATAGTTTATTTAATAAGGGGATTGGCACAACTTGCTCTCCATCTGGAAGAAAACAAAGCAAGACCCTCCAAACCACATATAAAAACAAACTTCAAATGTATTACATATATAAGTAAAAAATGAAATAATAAAAATATTAGAAGTAAATTGAGGAGAGTATTTTATTTGTATAATCTTAGGACATAGGAGATGTTCCTAAGCAAGACAAAAACCCCAAAACTCATAAAAGGAAAAGAGACATATTTTTCATCATAGAGAATCTTAAAACTGTTATATATTTAAAAAATACTATAAAGGCAAATGCAAAAGACAAATGAGACTGTGACATTTTTTCCCAAAAATGTGATAAATTAATATCTCTAATATAAAAAGAGCTCTAAGAAAAAGATAATAGGCAATTCACAACAGATAAAATTCAAAAGCCCTAAAACAGGGAAATATACTGCCAAGGAAAATGTAAATTAAAACATAAATGGAATACCACATTTTCCATCATCCTCTTCATAACATTTTAGGAATCAGTAACACAGTGCTGCAAGAGTGTCAAGTGCTTCAATCTTTTGGGAAAGTAATCTGGAGGCTGTATGTGAAACTCAAATTTAAAAGGATACATTAAAACTATATAAACATTTTGTCCTGGCATTATCATTATTGGGAATCCATACTATGGAAATAAAGAAACCAGTACTTAAAAGATTTATATACTAAACTATTTACTACAGTGTTATTTGGAGGGGCAAAATACCCGAACAATCCATTATCTGTGCACTACAGAACAGCAGAATAAATTGTGGAAGAGCCACTCCACCAAGTGTTACTCAGCTACATTTAGTAAAAAAATTTAGTTGAGACCATATTCGATCACCTAGAGTAATACTAAAAAGCTGAGAAACATGTTAATATGATCCTGTTTTTATAAAAATAAAACAAAAAAACCTGTAAAGTGTGTGAATTTTTATATAAATTTGTACGGCTGTGGAAAAAGGAGTAGGAAAAATTGTGCACAGAGTTAATGGTAGCTACTTTTAAGGCCTTAAAAATAAAAGAAGGAGCTGGGAGATTAATCTTTTCTCTATATGTTAAATGTTTCAATTTTAACCGTAATTTTTATGCTCAGAAAAAACACACAAAGCTCTTTTTATTTGGAGGGTGAAGGAGGTTACTTTATCTCTATTTGCAGGTAAAATTATGAAGAGGAAAGGAAACTTAACAGTTTGCCAAAAATCAACACTGACGCAACTACTGGCATTTAAGTTTGATCATTGTTGGTCCAAGTGGTATACTGAGGGGGACTACTCATAAGTTATTTTACAAGTTCAATAAATAACCCAAATTACACAAAAACGTTTGAAGGCCCATATCTCAAAGGTATAAAAAAAGTCACTATAAATGACAGTTTGATGAAGCAGATGTGAAAGACAGCAGGACTTGTTCTATTAGTGAAATGTCGTCATCGTACGTGGTATTTTATCACAACAGTTAAACTAATTCAATCTAAATGTGAGTAATATGTGGGTGGGAAGCACCATGACCTATTCCTCTTGCCCTTTAAATAAAAGAAAACAAAAGATTAGTACTTCTCATAATCATCTCTTTGATAGCATATATACTGCTAAAAAATAAATCAATTCACATGGGTAACTTCAGGTTTTATCTCTATCGACTGTTCCTTAAAATACTTTACAAGAATGTTCTTTTTAAATTGTTACTTACACAAGGCCAGGAAAGTGTGCTTTGAATTCATCAAGACCAAGACTCTTCTTAGCAAGTCCTTGTTCATAATATAGTTTTTTATGTGATATGTGTGATGTTCCACACAAAATGTGAGTAGTTCTAAAATTAAGGCAAGCAGCTGTGCTGTTTGATAATTATCTACAAAGAAAGTCATCACATGAAAATAAATATTGTAATTCACCTAAATAAAGAGAATAAAGTTTATGTCCCATATTTTAGAGCAAAAGTAAAATTGTATTTCTCCCTCATTTTATATCAATTAAAGCTACAGATTTTTACTTTTTCATTAGCAGACTCTGCAATACTATTCAGTTTTACTGATTAAATGGATACTTTCTAAGGCTCTTGTATAAAATATTTATTAGTGTTAAGAGGGAAAAAAGCCTAAATAAAAATCTACAAACATGGTAAGAAAACCCTCACTGCACTGAGATCTTCTTAGTAATATTTCCTTAGTATGTGCTGCTTTCATTATTAATATTAATGAACCTATTAAAGGGTCCACAGTAAAGAGTAAATACCTCAAGCTTTTTGCCTAACATTGTACAACAAAATTTCCCGGAAAGGACATTTTTGGCTATTTGAATATAAAGAGAAAAATATTACATTGAGATTTTTTAACAATAACCTTTTTAACATCAAAGTGTAATACCCATGAAAGGCCTACTAAAATAAACCACCTTTTCTTCCCTCAAGAGGCCTTCGTGTATACATTAATGAAATGACTTCAAATTGGTTCCTGAACATCAAAATTGAATGTATGTCAAAGGGCTTCTGTCAATAATTACTGACATCTATTAAAAGTTTTAGGCAAGAAATATTAAACTGTGAGGAAATTTTGGAATCACAGCTTTACAGAATAAATCTAGTCCAACTATTTTATTTTTCAAGAAGATTACACACATGAATATTTTGTGGAACTCTGATGCTATCGGGAATAAATCAGCATTCTTTTGATAACAGAAAACCCATTAAAAATACAAAATATAGTTCTGGTATTTATTTGAACTAGTTCCTCACCATTAAAAAAAATAAACTCTCTTAATCCCTCAGTTCCCTAATTTTATTCACAAAAGATTTTGTAACAATGATCTACAGTCTTAATTAAATGTCTTGTTTTCACTTTCTCAAATTAGGACATGAAACTAATCATTATATCTCTAACTAATCCAATCTCTGAATGTCAGTCTCCTCATTTGAAACTGGCTCTCCTAGACCATTGATGAACCTGGTAGAAAAGACAGGATGCTAGGTGCACAGAGCACATTTTCTATATTCCCAGGCCCATACCTGGTATGCATGTTCCAAGTAGAAGCAACAGTGCTTACACTCAGATTCATAAATAATACCTAAGCATAATGCTGTCACGAACACTAACACTAGTTCCTAACTGGCCTTAGTTACTAGGTTTCAAAAATAATGAACTAAAATCCTCAACTTTCAGATGTCTTTTCAAAAAAAAAATCAGAAAACTAGCTCTAAATTTACAGTAAAAAACAAAAACAAAATTCCAACCAGTTTTCCATTTTTTATATTAGAGAAAATGAAATGTTTTTCTTTACAACAGAGGAAAAAGGTAAATTTAAAAAAAAAATATGCCTTTCCTAGCCTTGTATAAATAAATGCATTATACTCTGAGCAAAAAAAGCTTACAATTTATATTAGTTCATAAAATAAAAATTTATACTTACCAGGGCAAATCGTGCTGTTTTTGTTAGATCCAACTATATTATCTAATAAAAAAAAGTTAAAGTCAGTTACTTCAGTAATAATTATTTCACATTTTCCTAGTCCTTTACAACATACAAAGGATGTCTTTGGTCATAATCTCATTTTACCTGCATAATAACCATTAAGAATTAGTTGTGAGGGGGGTGAAGGAATGGGCAAAATGGATGAAGGGAGACACAGGATTCCAGTTATGGAATGTATGGTCACAGGGATAAAAGGTACAGCATAGGGCATATAGTCAGTGGTACTGTAACAGCATTATAGGGTGACAGATGGTAGCTACACTTGTGGTGAGCAGAGCTTAATGTATAGACTTGTCGAACTACTATGCTGTCCACTGAAGTTAGCATTGTGTGTCAACTAAACTTCAATTAAAAAAATAGTTGTTTCAGTCAAATATTATACCTGTATCTGCAATCCTTTACAGAATTTGGTGCAGATGAGGAATTGTTAAAAGACAATAAATATTGTGATAAAAAAGTGAGGTTACAACCAGAGAAGGCACATTTTCTTTTATTTCTTAGTCATCCCCCAACAATTAGGATATGTCTCTCTATATATAGGAATTTCTTAAACTCCAGAATAACACGTTAACAATGATAATTTATGCCTTGAAGTTTTAAAAAAATAAGTAGGACATTGTAAGTTCTGAATTTTAGGCACATATTTCAGAGCACATTTGCATAGGGAAAAATACAAATGTCTATTGCAGCATTGTGTGTAACAGCAAAAACTAGAAACTTAAATGTACATTAGAAGCAGGATGGCTAAATTATAACATACTAATAGAGAATATTATGCAAGATATAAAAATAAATAAGAACTCCAGGTATCAATACGGATAGATTTTAAAAACGCATTGAGTAAGGGCAAAAAAAATGCAGAATAATGTGTACAACAGAAATCAATTCATATCAAGCTTGGAAATATGAAAAATAATACATTACACTTGTCATAATAATATAAACAGACATGGGGTGATAAACTTCAAATTCAGCATTCCTTGAGAGATGGGGGTGAAGTGAGAATGTGAAGCGGTGCACAGGAAACTAACAATATCTGTATTTTCTTTTCAAAAATATTTGAAAAAAAGATAGGGCAAGTTAGTTTTGATAAAGTCAACAGGAAATATATGGGTATCTGTTACATAATTATCTAAATATTTCTGTACACTGCAAGTGTTTTATTTTAAAGATTAAAAATGCATTTATTTTAATTTATAAAAATGAAACCATTCTGTATGAAAACATTCTGCCAAATGCTTTTTTACCCAACTTTATATTTTCAAGAACTAGTTAGTTGACAGATTAAAATTCAGTTGTTTTAACTGCTATATAGTATTCCATTGTACAAATATATCACATGTTCTTTATTTTCTTATACATTCTTATACCTGTCATGCATATGCATAAATGTTCCCTAGGATATACTCGGAAATTGAATTGATGGTATTATGTAAGGTGTGCCCATTTTTACAACTTAATTAGTTTAGTAAGCATTCTCTTTAATTGACTCCCTTTTAAAATGACTCATCAGATTAACCAACACTCCCCCCCCCATCCTGCCCATTTCTCATTTCACCAGTTGAGTTTTATGCTTATCAAAAAGTCCTTTGTTTACACTAATTATTTTTGGCAGTATGATTACATACTTTAAACATCACAGACTGATGAAATATCATAAAAATGTAGTATCTATGGCTAAGTTGAATACAGTCTAGAAAATCAGTAAAACCAGAAGTTGGAGCTGATGAATTATGACTGTAGTTTATGCATGAAAGATGACATGGAAATACAATAAAAAAATACATTAAAAAAAAAAAAGGCTTGCCCTTATACAAAATATCAGCAAATGAGTCAACATTTAGAATGTTTACAGAGTTTATTTTTTTAAACTGTTCTCTGCTTTAACCAACTTTTTTGATTAACCCATCAACTTCTGATCCTTATGTTGTGAAATTAAAGAGCTTGTACTATATTGCCAAATTATTCTCCAAAATGATGGTTCCCTTGGATTTTCTAATGTAGGTAATATACTGTTTACTCTTACCCCCTCTAGGTAATTAACAGCTTTGAGAATAATCCCCTTCTGTTAAAGTGTTTATATTTCTCTTCCTCAAGGTGTAATACTTTTTGCTACATTTTCTGTATCATTCTCTAACATAGTCCCTCTGGAAAAAGGGAAATCATGATTTTATACCGCAGTTTAAATTTTTCAGTAGTAATTTCCCTGTCAAATAAAGCACTGAGTAGACAGCCTATTATACTACTTATTTCACTCTTTAAAAATGGAAATCATAAGCAGGTAAGTAAGACACCCTACCCTTTTCACACTTGTCTTCTGAAGTATTGGTCAAAAGCGGTGCTGTGAGAACATGCATACAATGGTTGTAGAAGAAATTTAGAAATTCACTTTTTTCAGTTTTCTGAAACATACAGAATTAAAAAAATATTTTATTATCTTTTAATTAATAAAATATCTTTAAGAATTAATGCAGGTCATATACACCAGATACTTCAAGATATCATAAAAGCACCAAAAAACTAGTTATATTCACCTTAATTGTATTTCTGCAGAACTGAAAAATCAAGTCTATTTCATATTACTAAATTAAAATGAAAACAAGATATAAAAAATTTTTCTGAAGAAAATTATTCAGAAGAACTTTTTTTCTAATATGCTTGTGACCTGAAATGCAATGAAGAATCTATCAAGCAATGTGAGAGGAGCAACTTAACTGCTGAAAATTTGAAAGTTCATATCCACGCATATTCAAATCTGAAACTCCATTCATAGCATAGTCAAATATGAAAAAACACCAGATTGATTTATCAAGTCATCTGAAACAGGACAGAATTTAGATCTATTTTTTAAATTTTAAAAATTTATTATTTGGAAATTCGGAAAACAGTCCCTTTTTTTGGCCACTATTTTTTATACAATGGTCTCGAAGAAACAAGTAATGATTTAAAAACAACATACATATTCTTCTTTAAATATGAGAGAGTTTATAAAGAAAAAGTATCCCAGCATTTTGAGACAACAATTATTAATATTTTGGAATACTTCTATAAGTCTTTCTGAATGACTTCTCCTACTATGCAGTTGAGATCATTCAGTACGTATTAATTTTTTTCATTATGATTAAAGAACATGTAACTTTATAAAATTTACCATCTTAGTCATTTTTACTGTTTACATTTCAGCAGTGTTACATATATGCATCCTGTTGTGTATTAATTTTTAAGAAGTTAACAGAATGAGGCCAAGGGCCATAAATAGAAATGCTAACACTTTTTACTAAGATTTTCACAGATTACAATCTTGTGTTTTGCCACAAATAAACTGCTACAGGAACACCACAGCTACTTGGATACGAAGTGTACAAATACTCAAGTATTTATTATTTTAAAAAATTGTACAAATTTACGGGGCGCCTGGGTGGCTCAGTCGTTAAGCATCTGCCTTCAGTTCAGGTCATGATCCCAGGGTCCTGGGATCGAGCCCTGCATCGGACTCCCTGCCCCACGGGAAGCCTGCTTCTCCCTCTCCCGCTCCCCCTGCTTGTGTTCCCTCTCTCGCTGTGTCTCTCTCTGTCAAATAAATAAAAATAATCTTTAAAATAAATAAATAAATAATTGTACAAATTTAAAAAGATTTTATATTTACATATAATTTATATATTTATACATAATTTATTATATATTAAATCCTCTAAAACTGACTAGACCAAAACATTTTTATCTCAGAATAATTTCTTACATTAGTTGTAGCCAGCATGTTCTCTGGATCAATTAGAGTACGAAGAAGTCCCATTAACTGAACAGCACCTCCTAGCTCAGGATCAGTATCACAGATCATTTGTTCAATCACTACATTAATGAGAAGGATATCCTGAAAGAGAATGCATTTCCATTAGAACTGGTTTGGATATAAGACAAATATACCAGCTGAAAGAACAAAATCAGAACCAAAGAATAAATGAACTTAAATTTTCATGTTTCTAGTATTTTTCAAAGTTCTATAAACAAACACACTAGAGTGAAAAAGCCCACTAAAAAAAGCAGAGCACCCTACAGCTGCAACATTAATGTAGGGAAGTGGAAAACAAAATCATTTACCAGTGATTCTTGTTCACTGGAGATTCTAACAGATTCTCATTCTAGGTTTCAGCCTCAGATAAGAATTTAGAAGTTGACTGAATAAGGAAGATCACACATCATCTGACCCTAAAACACAGATTATCTGAGCTTCAAATGAGAAAATCCTTTCTAGCAAAAAAGTGAGAAAACCCAGCATACAACTCTCCACAGGAGGCAAGTGGGTGCACACCGTGTTACATAATAATCTAATGCCACAGAGATTTGCATTAGGTTGCATGCTTTTGGGTCTTAACTAAGAAACTACAAAGCAGCTTGCAGATACAAAATTTGCCTTTTGCCTGTATTTTTAAGAAATCTTGGAAACTGAAGTACAGTACAAAGTGATTGCTCATGTCAAAGAAAAAAGTTTTGACATCAACTCTGGTGATTTGAGAATATGTTTATTGTTGGGGGAAGAAAGGTAGTAACTGAAGGAGATGAAATAAGGGAACTGCATGGAATGAAGATAAATTTCTTAAATTGGGAGAATTCTGTAAAGTAATAAAAATAAATCTTCAGTATAAAGCACTTAAAAAAAAGATTTTATTTACTTATTTGTCAGAGAGAGAGAGAAAGTGTGCACTTGCACGAGCAGGGGGAGCAGACTCCCCGTTAAGCAGGGAGCCCGATGAGGTACTCGATCCCAGGACCCAGGGATCATGACCTGAGCAGAAGGCAGACAGAACCGACTAAGCCACCCAGGTGCCCCCAGTATAAAGCACTTTTTGTTATTATTTTGTTGTGCTAGCCCCTCTAAACTTAACATACTGTGGTTTTCAAAAATATTTCCCTGTAAAGTTGTTTGTGTTCTTCAATTCCATTAAGAACCAACAAAAGCATGTCACAGTGACTTAGCTGCTTAAAATTAGAACTCTCACCCCTACCATGTTTCAAAATTTGAACACCAATGAATCAATTCTGTCATGGCATTAGAAACAGAATAAAATCTCTTCAAAGAGGAATTACGAATTATGAAATAAAATTCACAGAGCTAATTAATAAATCCAGACCCAAGCCTCATTTCAATTAGAAGAAAAAGGTAGATTCCACATTAATCTGCTGCTCTTTTTTATTCTGGCATGATCAGCAAAGCTTAACTCATGTAAAATATTAAGATATTGCAAAAAGGTGTCAGCCAATAAACTTTCTTCAGATCAGTGCTATGGCATTTACTTTACATTTATGTCAACGTGTACTACTTACATTCTACCAGTTAATTAGGGCCTCAGATAATTTGCTGAATTATATATAATCATCTTTCATAAGTTCATTCATTTAAAACTAGGCACACAAAAAAATAAATGATGAATTTAGGTTACATCTAAATAAAATCAGAGTGGCAAGAAATACTTAAGGTATAGCTCATACACTGAAATGTCATTTCAATATAGTCTTCAAACTTTTTGCTCTGGTCTTGTCTTACAGGCAGTTTCTCATAAACCCTGCTTCCATCAGTATCAATGCCAAACTCAGTCCCATAATTTAGTGACTTGTGGAACTGAAAAAAGCTGATTTATATACTTCATGGTGAAAGAGGTAAGAAAAGAACTGCCTTTCTCAAAGGCCTGTAAGACTTCCCTGCCAGAGAGAGGTATATGCACCATCGAATGCTATTCTTTAGAACATTTTAAGATTCCCCAGGCTTCAGATAGGAAGGGCACAGAGGTCAGTAGATAAATTGATATCTCTAGGTTCAAAGATTATGCTTGAACATGGGGCACCTGGATGGCTCAGTCAGTTGAACGTCCGACTCTTGGTTTCGGCTCAGGTCATGATTTCAGGGTTGTGAGACTGAGCCCCCCAGTTGGGCTCTGCGCTCAGTGGGGAGTCTGCTTGATTCTCTCCCTCTCCTTTGGCCCCTCCCACAGCTCGGGCATGTGCTCTAATAAGTAAATAAATCTTAAAAAAGAAAAGAGATTATGCCTGGGTAAGATCTTTAAAGTCCTTAAGAAGCAAATAGTTTGGAAGCCTACTAAACAGTTGAGGAAGCTTAATTGTCAAGAAAGTTTTAAAATAAACAAAGGTCCATGACTCTTCAATCTTTAAGACCACCACTGGGCCAGAGAACTCACACCAACAGAAAGCAGACTATGAAGATTATATAGAGCCTTGGAGGAGAGGGATCTTCTATTGCCCAACTCAGATGTGGCCACAGCTGATAATATCCTGAGGGAAGAAAGGCTTTGGAAAAAAATAGGCAAGGGGGAATTCTTTAGAGACAGCTGGTTTCGTTAATCAAGGACCTCTCGGGACAAAGAGTCCAAGCTACTGCTATTCAACAAATATTTGATGAAACAGTGCATCATAGTTATGAATGAATGATTGCTATATGTATGCTCTCCCTTTTCCCAAACAAAAGCAGTTTCATTGTGATGTTGGGGGCAGATAAATTATCTTTTTATTTATAGGTCACTGAAACACTAGGAGTCTTATCTGGACTTGAAAAGGACTACCTAATACTCAAATATTCTGGATGTGGCACTGGATACAAAACTGAATGGAAACTTGATTTATCTCCCTTGAGGGAAAGGTGAGTGAGCAAAGAAAAATATGTATGAAAGTTAGGTAGCTAGAGAGGGGGACTGTGTGGCTGATACTACAAGATGCCAACTTAGTCTCTATTTTCTTTGTTTTGCTAGCAGAGCCCAAATTTTGTTCAGAGGCAATGTACTCAGCTAAAATGCAATTTCCCAGCATCCTTCACTGCTAAGGGTAACCTACTTTTGGCCAAAGAAATCCAAGTAGAAATTGCTAAGTGGAACCTCCAGGAAAGTGCTTTAAAATAAAACACAAAAGCTTTCTAGCCTTCTCCATTATTTTGCTGCCTTTCTTATTCCTGGAGGTGGAAGAGCAATCTTGCAACCTCAAAGTAACAGACATTAAAACCAGAAAATGAGGATGACTGACTCAAAAGATGAAAGTCTTTTGGCATCATGAGCTGTATAGTTAAGGACACCATGGAGCTGCTTCATGACTTGTGACATTAATTAATAAAACTTTCATTAGGTAAAACTATTCTAAGTTGGTTTTTCTTTTTTTGTGTGACAAAAGCACTTAACATAATACCTACTTTCTCAGCAAAATTTTAAGTATATAATATTCTTAACTGTAGGTACTATGCTGTACAGATCTCTAGAACTTACTCATCCTGTATAACTGAAACTCTATACCTTTTGTCTAGTATCTTCCCCATTTCCCCCACTCCACATCCCCTGGCAAGCACCATTATTCTGACTCCATGAGTCTGTATTACTCATATAAGAAGTTATCATGTATTTTTCCTTCTGTGTATGGCTTATTTCACTTGGCAAATTGTCCTCTAGGTTCATCGAAGTTGTCAAAAATGGCAGGACTTCCTTTCATTAAGGCTGAATAGCGGGCATTTGGGTGGCTCAGTTGGTTAAGCGACTGCCTTCGGCTCAGGGAATGAGCCTGGAGTCCTAGGATCGAGTCCCGCGTCGGGCTCCCTGCTCAGCAGGGAGTCTGCTTCTCCCTCTGACCCTTCCCCCTCTCATGCTCTCTCTATCTCATTCTCTCTCTCAAATAAATAAATAAAATCTTAAAAAAAAAAAAAAAAAAAAAAGGCTGAATAATGTTCCACTGTACATATATGACAAATTTATCCATTCATCTGCAGATGGACACTGAGGTTGCTTAGATGTCTTGACTATTGTGAATAATGCTGCAATGAACATGGGAGGGCAGATATCTCTTTAAGATCTTTTGGATTTATGGACAGAAGCAAGATTGCTGGATCATATGGTAGTCTAATTTTTAGAGGAACTTCCATCTGTTTTCCATGATGGCTGCTCCAATATATCCCCATCATCAGTATACAAGGACTCTTCTTTTCTCCACATCCTTGTCAAGACTTGTCATCTTTATTTTTTTATATTAGCCATACTTTTTTGAGGACATGTTCCACATTTTATTTACATTTTAAGACTAACTTTAATCTCAAAATCACATATCCATTTACCTATTTCCTTTTTGCTGATTGCACTTAAATGCATGGTTTGTCAAAAACTGTAAACAAATATTTACCATGTCTGTTACATGTAACACACAGGAACGGCTTTTAACAGAAATTCATTGACCTCCCCCACAACACTTTTTTATTATAAATACAGTTATCGAAACAATCCTGGACATATTTTTGATACTACTATAGTCAGCACCCATACCACTTCAAAAATTAACACAATTTGTGAAAATATTCATTGTACCTGCTACTTCAGACAGTTTCACCTGAAGCTCCTTCACTAAGCAAGACGGATAAAGCATGCCATTTCTGTTTTTCCTTCTTGAGATTTTTTACTTTTCAAAAACACACATGCTTCCACAGCATGACTCTTTTCTCTATGCTTTCAGCTTGTAAACCTGAATTCTATTTTGAGTACTCGAGGTTTATGCGTAAATGACAGTGCCATTGCCTACTACCTCTTGTCCTTCAAGTTCTTCCAACAAGTGAAAATTACGAGTAACTTTAACTCCTGTGGAGACTACCTTCTCCTACAGCCCTGATACTAGCCATCCTAATAGATGCGTGTGTACTTAGGACAAATGTCTGTTCAGTCCCTTTGCCCATTTTCAAATTGGGTTGTCTTTTTGCTACTGGGTTGCAGGAATTCCTTACATATTTTGAATATTAGTATCTCATCAGCAATTGAAAACAAACTCTACACTTTTACTCCCAACCTACATACTATGTTATTGATGTCAGAATTTATTTTATATTTATTTAAAAAAATTTTTTTAAAGACTTTATTTATCTGTCAGAGAGAGAGAGAGAGAGGGAGAGTGCACGAGCAGGGGGAGCAGCGGACAGAGGAAGAAGCAGGCTCCCCGCTGAACAAGAAGCCCGATGTGGGACTCGATCCCAGGACTCGGGGATCATGACCCAAGCCGAAGGCAGACGCTTAACCAAGTGAGCCACCCAGGCGTCCCAGAATTTATTTTTTTATATTGTGTATCTATTAAAAATTTTTGTAGTTATGGTTATTCTTAATATTTTGTCTTTTACCTTTTATACTAGGGTTAAAAGTGATTTATACACCATGAATAGAGTATTATGTTATTCTGTATCTGTCTATACATTTACCTTCACCAGTGAGATTTACATTTTCAATATGCTTTCTTGTAGCTGTTTAGTGTTCTTTTATTTTAACTTTAAGAATTCCCTTTAAGGGGCGCCTGGGTGGCTCAGTCGTTAAGCGTCTGCCTTCGGCTCAGGTCATGATCCCAGGGTCCTGGGATCGAGCCCCGCATCGGGCTCCCTGCTCGGCGGGAAGCCTGCTTCTCCCTCTCCCACTCCCCCTGCTTGTGTTCCCTCTCTCGCTGTGTCTCTGTCAAATAAATAAATAAAAATCTTTAAAAAAAAAAAAAAAGAATTCCCTTTAAGCATGTCTTGTTAAGGCAGGTCTAGTGATGCCAGGTAAAAAGTATTCTCAGTTGGTTGTTTTTTTCTTTCAGCACTTTGAATATATTATCTCACTCTTTCCCGGCCTGAAAGGTTTTTGCTGAGAAATTTGCTGAGACTTATGGGAGTTCCCCTGTATGTGATGAGGGTTTTTGTTTCTTTGGGGTGTTTTGTTTTTGTTTTTTTGTCTTGCTGCTCTAAAAATTCTCTTTGTCTTTGACTTTTGACAGTTTTATTGTAATGTGTCTTAGTGAAGACCTCTTTGGATAGAATCTATTTGAGGACATATAAATTTCATGTACCTGGATGACCATATCTCTCCCCTGATTTGATGCTATTAGCCATTATTTCTTTAAATAGGTTTCTGCCCCTTTCTTTCCTCCTTTCAGGGTACCATAATGTGTATACTGGTTTTCTTTATTGTGTCCTGTAATTCATGAAAGCTTTCTCCACTATTTTTCATTCTTTTTTCTTTTAGTTCTCTGACTGGATAATTTCAAATGGCTTGTCTTTGAGTTCTCTGATTTTTATTTCTGCTTGACTGAGTCTACTGTTGAAGCTGTTTATTGCCTTTTTTTTTCTCAATGTATTCTTTAGCTCTAGAATTTCTTTTCTTTTTTTTTTTTTTTTAAGATTTTATTTATTTGACAGAGCGAGAGAGAGAACAAGCAGGGGGAGCGGCAGGGAGAGGGAGAAGCAGGCTCCCTAGCTCAGCAGGGAGTCTGACACGGGGCTTGATCCCAGGACTCCGGGATCATGACCTGAGCCGAAGACAGATGCTTAACCGACTGAGCGACCCAGGCACCCCTCTTCTGGTTCTTTTTTAATACTTGGTCTCTGTTGAACTTCTCATTTTGTTCATGTACTGTTTTCCTCATTTCATTTAGTTATCTGTGTTCTCTTGCAGCTCACTGAACTTCTTTAAGACAATTATTTTGAATTCTTTGTCAGCCAGTTCAGTTTTCCATCATCTTAGGGTCAGTTATGATAGCTTTATTTTGTTTTGTTTTGGTGGTGTCAAGTTTTCCTGATCTTTGTAATCTTGCACTGATGACTGCCCATCTAAAGAAGCAGTTAGCTCTTTGTCTTTACCGACTGGCTTTGGCAGGGAAAGTTCTTCACCCGTCAGCCCAGTCAGAGATTTTGGCTGGGTCAGCTGATGGGGTTCGTTACTGGAGTACATGGACCAGCTATTGAGATGTGTGTGGTGGTGGTGAGAGCCCCTGCTCCTTTTCTTTGTTCTTAGCTATTACAAGGTGATACCCTCACTGCTCTGGGTAGGACCTGAAAGAAATGGCCCTCATGGGTAGCATTCTGAAAGGCTGGGGATGTCACTCAGACTCTCTCTTTGTTCTCCCTTTCCCCATGAGAGAATCTGTGGGCCCAGAGGGATCTCCCTCAGTACTGTGTTATGCGGACTTGGGGAGAAGTGACAAGGATAAAGTGAAACTGTTCTTACCCTTTTCAATGCATCTTTTCTCATTTCTGTGCTGCACTAAAATGCTGTAACCTCTAACCTGGACTCTAGGAGTTGCATGGAGGTATTTGTGTCTGTTAATAGTTGTTAAATCGGTTTCTGCTGTGGGGACAAGACCTGGAATTTCCTATTCTGCCATCTTGCTGATGCCACTCCTGGTTTTTCTGATATATGAAGCCAAACCCATTCCTAAGTAATACATTAATTCCTTATTCTCCTACTTTCTTCTGTCATAGGTCAGGTCTTCCTTCTCCAGTTATCTCTCCTCCACAATGCTGTTAGAACTATCCTTCTAAAACAGAGACCTGATGAAGACATCCTTTGTTTAGAATGGTTGTAAGATAGAAGATTCACTCCTTAGACTGGCTGTGTAGGTAAAAAATATTCTAATCCTGTGCTGTTTAACATGGTATCCACTTGCCACATTAGGCAGTTTAAAATTAAAACCAGTAATTCCTCAGTCACACTACCTACATTTTAAGTGCTTGGTAGCCACAGGTAGCAAGTGGTTACCTTGTGGTTACACAATAAACATTTACATCATTACAGAAACTAAACAGCACTCTTCAAGCCTATTATAGTTTTGTTGTTAAAGAAAAGGAAAAAAAGCAGGATAATCAGACTTAGACCAAAAAAAAAAAAAAAAAAAGATGCAGGGGAGAAAAGGGCAAAATATGGGAATTTCTCACAATCAAAATACTAATTGCCACATGCAATGATACAAAAGTCTTTAAACAAGTTGGCTTCTAAATCCTTGTGTCAGATGGGTTTATTTTTTACTGCTCTTAAGTGTCAATGTAATGAAAAATAATTTAGTAAAGAAAACACAAAAGAGACAGGAATCTACAAACATTCTTATTCTGTAATAAGAGTCATACTTTTGCAATAAAATCTGCTCTGAAAATACATATAAAATCAGACTTCTGCTTTTGGTCAAGATGGAGTGACAGGAACTAGATTTAGTTTTTACCTGGAACAACAACAAAAAGCTGGACAAAATATATGAAACTACAGTTGGTAAGACAGTAGACACTGGCCAATAAAAGATAAAAAGATGGGAAAAAATGAGATAAGCCCTAGAATACATGTCAGGCTCTATTATTATTATTAAGATTTATAGAAATTCTGCCCCACAGAGCAGTATGGAACAGCAAGACAGTCTTTTTCCAGAGGTACACCCACCTCAGTAAATAATTAAAATTAGTCTACTACAGTGCATGACTACATCCACTCAAAAGTAATGGTATTTTTCAGAAACAATGAACAAATAGTTCCGAAACAATTAATGAATGGTTGAACATACATCAATGAACTAAAAGTATTATCAACATTATATGTTGTCTGTAAGGCATGTTTCATTTCTTAATTAACATAATAGAGCAAGCCCTTCTGAACAGAAGGAACAGCCGAATCAAAGGACCCAGCCTCTCTAACTGCAGTACAGCCATCTAAGATACACACTATCCAAGTGACCTTATTAACTCTCCCATACCTATTTCTCCAATGGCAGAACAAAGGAAATGGAATAGAAAATCACTCTAAGTTGGACCACTCTTTCAAAATTCAAGCCAGCTAGAGTTGAACTGTCTAATTTCTAACTGTTTGCAGGAGTTCTTTACTGGTACCATTAAAATACTACACATACAAATCCAGTTTTCCTTAACCTGCTTCTCAACAATGGCATTACTCGGCTAGAAAAAAACTCATGCTCAAGTAAGTGTAGCTAAATAATGAAGATATAAGAAAAACTACTGGAAAATTCCTTCTTAAAATCAAATGACTTGATGTGCAAATAAACCATTATAGAGTAACTCCAGTTAGTATGTGTCAATGCTGAGACACCAAAATCTAGAGAACACCCTCTTAAATTTATATATATGTATATATAAATTTTTTTTTTCTCTGTCTCCCCTTAAATTTATAGTCTTAATTAAGAGGGCCCAATGACCTCCTTTCCACTGAAGCCTGCTTATTCCTATGTTCTCTCTTTTAACTTCTTTTTACACCACCATAGCAGCTTCTGCAACTATAACCTTTAATTCAGAGTCAGCCTTTAAATGCCACCATTACTGTCCTGCAATATTCTGAGAAAGGGGTCTAAGTTAGGCGTTGGCAAACCACAAGACCATTTTGCTGGTTGCCTACTTTGTAAATAAAGTTTACGGTAAAACATTTACTGGAACATAGCTACACCATCTTTGGACAATTCATATTACAATGGCAGGGTTGAGCAATTGCAACAGAGACCACAGGGCTGATCAAGTCTTATCTTCTGGTCTTTTAAAGAAAGTTTGCTATCCTTTACCTAAAGAGCAACATTTAAGTGAGTTTAACCAAGGTTTCCGAGAGATTTTTCAAGGTTTTAGTTATTTCTA
The DNA here is from genome assembly GCF_964656455.1 of Halichoerus grypus. NCBI lineage: Eukaryota > Metazoa > Chordata > Mammalia > Carnivora > Phocidae > Halichoerus > Halichoerus grypus. The sequence goes on along the minus strand of NC_135721.1, from coordinate 63,941,234 downwards.
AATCAAAGTTTTAGAGAAATGATACTCCCATTGGTTTCATCACACTCCAACCTCATACTATTCTTAGAAGCACATAATGGTTTTTAAAGTACATTTTTGTGGGTTTAAGAATTTTGCTATATTGCAAAAAATAATCAGCAACAGAGGGGAAGTTCTAGGTACCTACATATGGAATTGAGAGATTATCCAGGTTATCAGTTGGCCTCTCTACTTCTGGCTGGGAAAGATAAAGAACATACTTATTTCATTGCTTCTAAGATTTCTTAAAACTTTCAACTTCTTGATATTAAGATACATTTTATAATCTGTGGCATTAGACAGTTATTATCAGCCAATTAGAAAGCATGACAAAGTAAGATGAAAATTTTCCACTAACACTTTCAGGTAAGATCAAGAAAATATTAGCATCCATGTTATCTTAGATTCCATGAATATAGTAAATAAGAGGAAAAGAAAGAATGACAGGAGCAGGAACATTATTCTGAAGTAGAATAAAAACTGATGGATGTTCTGGAAACATCTTTGTTCTTTAAATGTAAGACTTATTTAAAAAATGCACACGAAATTTGTTCTGCAGCAACTTGAATGAGGGCTAAAATAATGAGAAAAACAATACTTCTTTTAATCCATCTGACATGTCAGAAGAAAGCCAAAACAGCTCTTCAAATTCTACAGAACTTTATGGTCCAATTTCTCAAGTCTGTGAAACAGCAAAACAGTCTGAATAAAAAAACTTTAAGCTCATTTTTTAAAGTTGAGGGAATTCTTGATGTGATGCACTGAAGGAAACATTACTTCTGTACCATTCCTGACACAAAAAAGTAACCTAAATCGAATCATGAGGATACGTAAGACAAATCCAAATTGTTGGATACTAGACCAGAAAATTTTCAGTTTTGTTTTGGTTAAAAAGAACATTACTGGGACAGCTGACAAAATCTTAGATAGGACTGCAGTTAGATAGTAGTACTATAAAAATCCTAATATCCTGATTTTGATAATTAGACAGTGAAGTAGATACTGGTAAAAAGCCATTGTGCGATCATTTCTGTACTTTATTCTTCAATGATTTAGAACAAAAATAATTATGTCTGTATATAAATGTGTACATACAAATATAAGCAAAGAAAGAGAATGATAAAGCAAATTAGAGATAAAACATTAACAACTGGGGAATCTGGGTGAAGTGTATATGGGAGTTCTTTGTACTATTATTATAACTTCTCTGTAAATTAAATATTACTTCAAAACAAGAAGTTAAAAAATGGATGCAAATTTAAGAAACATGATATGTTCAAATACAAAATATCAAAGAGTTAACCCATAGAGATTAGCTTATGTATTTTTAACTTTATTATGGCAAATTTCATCTTCCAGAATTACTATAAATTCCACATATAATTCTGTGAAGTATTTCGGTATAAAACTTTACAAAGTAAGGATTCTTAAAAAAATAACCCCAATGCTATTATCATATCTTAAAAAATTAACATATGAGTTTATTCTTAAGTGAGAATACAGTGAAAATACCTGCCAAAATAAGTGGTTCAGTAATAGCTGCGTTACTTACCCAGTCAGATTCTAAAATAAGTTTTACTAAATGTTTCAAAGGACATTAGCATAAAAATATGTGAAGTCTGTGGCATAACAAAAAGACAGGAATTATTGCTAAATCTATCCGTCTAGCTTAGAAAGAATTAATGACTATAGTAAAAAATGTTAGTATTTCCTGTTGCTCAAAATGTATTTTAATATGTAATCCAGGTTCCTAAACCAAATCTGCTGCATAATAATGGAAAGAAAGTTTGAATGCTGTCAATTTACTTTAAAAGGGCATCAAAATAGCAAGTGCCCACCAAATACACAGGTAAGTCTTTTCTTTTTAAAGGTTACCAGGAACTCAACAAAGAATCTGGCATGTAGAATCCTTAATTTTAAAGAAAAAAAAAAAAAAGTATCCTCTTTTGTGGGCTAACTCAATTATTTTAAGGCAACAAAATTTTTAAATTGTTAAACTGCTAGATCTCAGAAAATTCAGGGAAATGAAAGACCTTGAAGACTATGATTATAAAAAAAGAAAACTGAGAAAGGGACTTTTCATAGTTAAATATCAGTAACTACTTCTCTAAGTCTCATTTGTCAATTAAATGTAAACAAGGAAATATTTCTAATAAAAATAGAAATAAAAGCTTTCAGAGTTAAGAACCTAATAAAAACAGAAATAAAAGCTTTCAGAGTTAAGAATCCTATTCTCACAATCGGAAGAGATTTTATAATGAGTGCCCTTAATCATACACATCACTGAGAATGTAGCAATTAAGAGTGTTAAATTCAAAGTTACCTTCTGTAAAGGATGGCACAAAGATACATATAACAACAGTGAGATTACAAACTGATTAATAAACCAGGTATTTATTTCTTTAAAGTCAGATTTAGCACCATTTGGGTTAAAAAAAAACAAAAAACCTTAAAATATACTTAACATAAAGATTTCTTCTATTTCTTTTCTACTGCCTAAAATTGTAGCATTAGCTCAAACTGATTCTAAAATAAAATTGCTTAAAAAAAAAAACCCACTGGAAATACCTAACAAAGAATGTAAAAAATCTAAGGAGATATTATGAGATTAAACACAAAACATATAAAACAACTGTAGTTTATTTAATTCAATAGTAACTCATAACTCATAAGGATCAAATTAACAACAGAAATCAAAATCTTCTTTACGATGGAACGTAATTATATTTATTTTCTATTTAACACTAAAACATATTTGATATAAGAAAGAGTACTTTAAATTGTAGCTATTTGTTCATTTTGTTCTTAAAAGAGTTTAAGGGGAAAGCTTAAATATTTCTGTGGTGGGAAAACACAGTGGTCTCATTATTAAACATTTATTCACATGGAAAAAAAAGACACATTTGAACAAGTGAAGGCAACTTGTTAGTTCTACTAGAAATGCCTTTAGCACTTGAACTTTTTTGAAGAACTTGATTCTATTATAACCTATTTATCTCAACTTGAGTTTGAATACAGTTTTTTACAATAAACAAATCAAATGCCACATATTCTGGGCTTGCTGAAGTCGCAGTTGATCAGAAATCTATTCTGCCTCATTAAAGATTTAGATTGTAGTTATACTTTTTTTCTCAACAGTATGCAAACATTACAGGTAATTCACATAGAATCAGAGAATTATTACTTACATCATCACTCTGCTGGGCTTCTTGCATTACAAATTCTCGGACCATGGATGGACTAAACTCTACTAGATAAGAAAATATATCTGTAGCTGCTGATCTGACTTGCAAATCATCCATGCCCTGGTAAAAGGAAAATTAGGTTAGAGACTGTTAACAAAAATTACACCATGTTCCCTATCTTTCCCAAATCTATCCACACCAACTTTTTGGATTCAGACATTGTACTGGAATCTTGTCTTCCTTTTCTTGTATAAATATTAAAAGCTTTTAAGCAGCTCAATGATTAGTTTCTGCCAGTTTTCACCATCACAAAGATAAATAGAGAATTTAGATGTAAGGATCAGCATAGGATTATACTATTACACTTTACAAATGCTGTAAAAAAATTTTTTTTTTATTTATATATATGCAAAATGTGAATGATGTTACCTAGTTAAGACTTCAAAATTTTCCAGAATCTGTCTTTGGTCCTGGATTTGCCAGTTACTCCTTAGTAACTGATTCTCTCTTTTATGACTCTCCTAAGAGAAGATGCTTTTGAAAAGCACTCTGGGTATTTTCACTCTTTGTCCACATCTTAGTTTTCTAAGGTAGTGATCCTGAATGCTTTTCCCTCTTTAATAGATAAAGGATACATGACTTGTAAGTTACAAAATCTCCAAGTGATTCTGAAAACATTCCTTAACTCAGCATTCTCAAAGTGTGGTCCAGGGAATTTTGATGAGGTGTTCAACACCCTTTTCAGGAAGTGCATGAGATTAAAACTATTTTCATAGTAATAAACAATACTAGGGCATTAATGGCCCTTTTCACTCTGAGGATATCACAAGTATAGTGAGACATGTGGTATCACAACAAAGCAAATGCAGAAGTTGCTATGAGAATCTAGCTGTCATCTTCTACACCAAATGTTAAAGGGATGGGCAAAAAAAGGTGAAACAATGCCATTCCTCACTAAAATTTTTTTTGTTTCCGGCAAATTATTTTTTCATATAAGTTATATTATTTGTAACAAATGTTTGATCATCTTAAAATGAATTGATAAATATTTAAAATTTTTCAGTTTTAATTTTCATACAATACCAATGGATAAAAATCATATAAACAAATGTATGCGGAACCACTGCCCTAAACCATATTGCAGCATGAGCTGCCTTGGTCCAGTCTGTCCTCACTCTACTCACTGGTCTAAAAAAGAAAGATATTTTAATTGTTTCCATGAAACATAATATTGTTACAGAAGAAATAATAGTCTTGAAAAAGCATGTGGGATTTTTATTCACTTGAAGCCATATTATATGCAAGTGCTTACATATTAATAACATAAATTTAAATTAATAATAAAAACCCAAAGACTGAACACACACTTGTAGTAATTCACTATCAAGTGAATCATAACCTAATATATATAATTCAATATGCATTATTATAACAAATACTTTCACATACATAATATAGAACTACTACAAATTCACAACTTCAAAAACATGAAAAAAAGCTATATAATTACCATTACAATTTCAAGAGCAGGAAGAATTCCCAACTTTGCCAAAGTTTTGAAAAATGCATCCCTGTTTTGAGGTTGTAATGTCTGAGAAAATGCACAAAATTCCTTGAAAAAGTTAACCTGTAATATTAGAAAGTATAGTAAGAAGTTGACACACATAAGAGCAAACTCGGCACACTTTAATGTGATGTACCACAGTGTAATGTGCCCTTCTCAAGGACCTTGATTTTTTAGGGTGTCCTGGCTCCTTAAAACCTATATTAAAATAACATATTAAAAACTAGCATCCCACTAAAAGTAAACTTTGCATTACTTCTTAACACTGAACAATGAACTCCCCAAAGACATTATAGTGTACATGTTGTATGTGGAGTCCCAGTGGGTGAATACACATACAATATTAACTTACGGTTTAGTTGCAAAAATGTCATGTAAGGCATGTATCCTGAATTAGAGCATGTATTTTCACAGAAACATGCTGTATAACAAATGGTGGCTGGGTTCTCAAGGGGCTCTCAAAAGTACAATTCCATTTTTAAGAATTGGAAAGGACATTAGACATTCCCGAGTTTAAAGAACTAATTTTTTAAAAGAGAAAACTGAGCAGGCGATCAACTATACCAAGATGACTTGGCTGACTTTAAGTCGGCAATCTTGCATTTTTTTTTTTATTATGTTATGTTAATCACCATACATTACATCATTAGTTTCTGATGTAGTGTTCCATGATTCATTGTTTGCGTATAACACCCAGTGCTCCACTTGCATTTCTTTTTAAAACCCAAGCACCTGATTATGTTTAAAAAAATAATGACAAACTGCTAGTAAATAGCAATCACTATTTTCTTCCACCAAAGCATGGCTTATACCTCATAAAATATACACATATTCAAAAGAAAAAAACATTTCCAAGAACCAAATTACTTATCATGCATTTATTCAAGAAGCACTGTCCTTACTTTTCTTAAAAAAAAAAAAAAAAAAGAGCTGTTCTATACAGCCTTAAAAATGTATGAGTTTGTAGTTCTGTCCATACATAAACCCCATACCTAATTTTGGGATTTGTAAGACACAAAAGTCCCCTCATCAAAATAATTTAAGAAATTTGTAAATATACAACACAGTAAGTTTGAGAAACTTTGAGAATAATTACATAGTATAAATAAGTATCTTTCATCTCATATTTATAAAAAAATTCTCTCTTAACAAATTCAATATTGAAAGCTGTATATGCCAACAGTAAGTGCTCTTTAGAGGTTCGAATTTCAGGAATAAATAACTTACCAATTCACGCCGTTTATCATCATCGGTAGCCTCATCTGTTAACTGTGCAAAAACTTCAGACAAAAACTTCTCATCTTCCTACATGAGAAGAAATAATTACTATGAAACAGTCTAACAATAGTATAAAGTTACACTCATTTGTATGATCTACACAAATTATAATAAAAATAGCTGAAAACCCAATAGTTTCATCATGAAACCTAAAATTCCAGGGTATATTCATGTTGTAAGTTTCAAACCCTGACTACACCATTTAATATTAGTTACACGTTACATTAATACCTCATTTAACCAGAAACTTCAGCTATAAAGAACCCTTTGGAAAACAAAAAAAACCCAGTTATGTTCTAGAAGTCATATATGAAAACTCACGTATTTTAACTCTGCAGTTAAAGGCTCTGCAGCTCCCTCTCAGGGTCTATTCATTTACTTTTTTTTTTTTAAGATTTTATTTATTTATTTATTTATTTGAGAGAGAGACAGCATGCACAAGCCGAGGAAGAGGCAGAGGGAGGAAGAAGCAGACTCCTCGCTGAGCAGGGAGCCGGATGAGGGGCTCCATTCCAGACCCCTGGGATCATGCCTTCTGGGATCATGACCTGAGCTGAAGGCAGATGCTTCACTGACTGAGCCACCCAGGAGCCCCTATTTATTTACTTTTAATTTAAATGTAATTCAAACAAGTTTGAAGATCTCATTGTCAATCCGCTGATTAGAAAAATGAGAAATTACAAATATGGCACAGGAACAGCAGTAAAGGAGACTGAATTCTGGCAGTGGTAAGACTGCAAAGCCTTTTAAAACACAAAAACTCATGGAATATAATTATCTAGGGCCATTTGGGTTACAGGCTTACATTTTCTTATGGTTCCCAAGGATAAAACTAAATGATAAACACTACAATAACTGCTTTTCACACTGATGATTCTGAGGTATTAAAGGGCAGGTATGTGTTAGTTTATCTAAGTACTATTTACAAGGACAAACAAAAAATATAGTAGAGTACGTACTATATAATGTTATTTTTAATATAAATTTGTGTCTAAAATCTAAAAGGGGTAAACATTAAAGTGTTAATTGTGATCATCTTTTGGTGATGGATTATGAGTGCTTTTTTGCTTATATTTTCCAATTTCCCATAATAAGTATGGACTATTAAATTACAAAGGAAAAAATTGACATAAATTCTTAAATTCACTTTGGAAATTTCCATCAAAACCTGCTAAAAAACCTGTGCTTTTAAATTTCATTATTTTTAAAATTCACTTTTATGAAATACAACTTGCATTAATTTTATTTAAGGTAGCATGTTCTAAGAATGTTTGTAATAGTGATACCTTCATGGTTGACAATAAAATCAAATCATGACATGTTAAGGATATACCTTAAATACCTGCCCTTTTACTTAAGGTGGATCATCTGTGAAGTGGTATCAATCCCTTAAATAAGTTTTTCTAAAATAAGATAAAATGTATATATAAAAAATCTAAGTAAAACCCACTAGATATGATTATGGACGATGTAACATACTCTCCCACTAACCATTCATCAGTGTTACTCAAAGAACACTGAAAGCCACTCCCGTTCATTAGTCTGACTCAGAATGGTGTTTCTTTTTGTTCTTTATTTTGTTGACTTCTTATGGACCTTATACACCGTGGCCTGAACCATCTGTTTCTGAGAGAATTCAACAGCATTATACTTACTTCTCAAATCACTTTTTCTAAATACTTTTCCTCTCAATATTTTAGGTTTTGGTGAATAACTATGCACTTATACCTTTTATAAATTTTTTTCTTCTTCCATCTCTCCCAGATTAAATCTTCCTTTCTTGTCTAAAGATTTTTTAACTTTTTTGAGAATACTTTCATAGGAAAATAGTTTCAATTCTTTGAAAAATACAATTTCTTCCATGATTCATTATTTGTGTGCTGACAGCTAGAACTGCTTAATGTATTATGGAGGCAATTTCAAGTATATTATAGCCTGCTAGGAGAATATTTTCTAATTCCTATCATGTGTATTTTTTCTGATTTCTTTATTCTTGATAATACTCTAAAAAGCACTCTATTCCAATGTACATTAAAAAAGCAATTAATTGGGGCACCTGGGTGGCTCAGTCAGTGAAGCATCTGCCTTTGGCTCAGACTGTGGCTTGAGATTGAGCCCTGCGTCAGGCTCCCTGCTCAGCGGGGAATCTGCTTCTCCCTCTCTCTCAGCTCTCTGCCACCAACCTCCCCCTTCCCCCCGCTTGTGAGCTCTAGAGCTCTTTCTCTCTCTCAAATAAGTGAAATCTTAAAAAAAAACAACAAAAACAATTAATTGACAGCCTAAAGTCCATTATAAATATAGTTGTAATGTTTCCCCCTACATAACTGGTTCTCCCAGTAATTAAACTAGTCTCTTTAGATAACTTTAGTTTTTCTTTTTTATTTAGTTTAAAAGCCTTTGTTTTTAATAAAACATACTTTTAAGACAAATTGTGTGTGGCTGCTTTTTTGAATTACACAGCAAAACCTTATGGGGGGAAAAAGGGAGCCACTTTTAAAAAGCCTCAATCAAACTTTTCTTTGCAGTAATGTAAAAACAAGCACATGCTCAAAATCCAAAAACCCAAGGGTGCCTGGCTTGCTCAGTCAGCAGAGCATGTGACTCTTGATCTCAGAGTTGTGAGTTCGAGACCCACACTGGATGCAGAGTTTACTTTAAAAACAACAAACCCAAACCCAGAACCCATTCACCATTATTCATGTAAATGAAGAAATTTAGAATTACATCAGGCTTTAAGAGATTACATAGATTGCCTAGTCCAATTTTAAATTTCAAGAGACTGATGCCCAAAGAGCGGACTTATATGAGGCTGGCTATAACAGAGACGGATTTAGAATCCAAGTCTCCCACATGATGAGATTTTTGTAACTCCCACAATATATAATAAACTATAGGACAGATTCCTAAGTAGTTCATAGTTATGAAACAAACCAAAGTAAAACATACACAGAAAGTAGAATAGGCCAAATCTAGTAAGATAAAATTTAGTATGCATGAGTCCAAAAACCTCTAAAACAAAATGGAGAACTATATTATTGTAAGAACTGTATGACTGTAAGTTGTTTTCTTAAAGGCATGGAAAGATTTTATATATTTACTTAGTAACTGGGATGAAAGGTTAGAAATTTTTTTTAGTGCTGAAATCCACAAAATATGTCAAAAAAGAACTAAATTACTGATATTACTGGGTTTGTTTTTGGCTCAATTCTCATTTATGGGATAGTGGAAATATATGTGTTAAAATGTCAACATTTGCGGTATCTGTCCTCCACCATTTCTAGTGAAGGAAGAAGTTAAAACTTCTTGTTCTGAAAAGGATCTTATCTGTAGCTGTCTGTGTGAAAATAACCTCATTTTATTGGCTTTAAGGAATTTAATTTTTAAAACATTTTAAAGTATATTTCTCAATTCTGGGCACATGGGATTTTGATCTGCAATTAGAAAGTTCAGGTTAACTAAACTCTTATGCCCCAATCAAGCTTAAGAGAATCTCAACATGTACTAGAGTACATACCAGGAGCCAGTGACCACAGTAAGTGCTTTCATATAATTTCTGTTAATTAACCTAATTCAGGCTAGGAGTTATTTTATGTACCTTTGCACTAACTCATTTTGGTTCCGATAAATAGAATTCTTACATTTTCACTTGCTTATGTAACTCATACAACAGCAGGTTAATACTCATTTAAGAAGCTACAGATACCAGGATGCCTGGGTGGCTCAGTCAGTTAGGTGTCTGACTCTTAGTTTTGGCTAGGGTTGTGAGATGGAGCCCCACGTCCAGCTCCACCCTCAGCACGGAGTCTGCTGGAGATTCTTTCCTCCTCCCCTTCCCTCTGCTCCTCTCCCAACTCATGCGTGCACACCGACACTTGCTCTCTCTTTCTCAAATAAATAAATAAACAAATAAAGCTACAGATAGGTATCCTAGCTAGAAGGATATCTGGAAACATCTAATACCTAGCCAAAAACTTTGTCCATGGAAACCTCAGAGCTGGGCTTTAGGAAATGAGCTGTTAGAGGCCAATCACCATAATCCTAATTTCTTTCTTCTCACATACTGTTGAGAATAGAAAACAGAATTCAGCATCACTGCTGACACATAAGAGATAACTAAGTGGTAAACCCTGGATAAACAACAGGTAATTCACAGTATCTGACTATTTCATAAATGCATCTAATGGACCAGAAATGAGTAAGACTTTCTTTTCTTAAAGCTACACTTGATTTATATAATTGTAGCCTTTATAAATAGATCTGACACAATATATAAAATGACAAGGTGTTATAAATATTTACTTATAGTTTGCATAATTTATTTATATTTTTTATTTTTAAAAATTCTTATTTATTTGACACAGAGATAGAGAGAGAGAGAGAGAGACAGCGAGAGAGGGAACAGAAGCAGGGGGAGTGGGAGAGGGAGAAGCAGGCTTCCTGCAGAGCAGGCAGCCCGATGCGGGGCTCGATCCCAGGACCCTGTGATCATGACCTGAGCCGAAGGCAGACGCTTAACGACTGAGCCACCCAGGCGCCCCTGCATAATTTATTTTTTAAAATATAAAAAAGCATTTATAATTCAGTATTATGGATTTGGAAACCCTTCTGAAGTCAAAAGCAGTCATATGAAAGCTTCTGCACTTGAGTTTCTGTTAATGGGTGCTTTACATCAGCTACATTGACTGTGAGTCTACTTCCAAACTCTTTAACTGTAACTGTTTTTCTGTTAGCAAGTCAAATGGCACCCTGAATTGTACAGCAAGTATGGTTTTAAAAAAGCAGGTCCCATATATTATAAATGGAACCTCATTCATAAGTCTAATTTTCCCTTATACCTGTTATTGTGGAATAAGGAAAAACTGTGAGGTGAAAGAATGAACTAGAGAAGTAAATCCTGTACAAAAAAATACAGTAACAAGGGAAAGGTGAATGATGGTTGGAAGCATCATGAAGTAGAATCTCATAGCTAAGTACTAAGACAGAGATTCTCAACATTTTGGTCTCAGGACCACTTTAAACTCTTAAAAATGATGGAGGTCTCCAAAGAGCTTTTATTATGTGGATTATGTTTATCAATATTTATAATCAAAACTGAGACATTTAGAAACAGTTATTAATTTGCTCTAGAAATAAGCTATTATAAGTTTATGTATTTTATATGAGAAAATTTTATAAATTTAGAAAAAATTTTATAAATTTAGAAAAAAGTGGCTCTGTTTTACATTTTTGTAAATCTCTATAATGTTCGGCTTAATAGAAGAAAGCTATATTCTCATATCTTCTTTGACATCCAATCTGTTGTGATATGTTTTGGTTGAAGTATATGAAGAAAATACCGCCTCACAGTAACAAGAAGTTGGAAAAGGAAAAACTTCACAGACCTCTCTGAAAGGGTTTCAGGAGCTCTGAGAACACACTTGAGAACCACTACACTATGTATACAGAAGCTGCTCAAAAAATTTAATGAGTGATATGGACATAACAAAGGCAGTTATGTAGGAAACTGTGGGTATCGTATACTACCACAAGTAAAGCAAAATCTTCAAAATCATCCTTACTACACTGTTAGGGTATAAAGGATTAACATGATAAACACAGTATAAATTCCTATTTTACAACTCAAGGAGACATAATTTAATTATCTTTTCCTGAAGATTAGTGTTTCTCAGTACTGGCTGCACATTTGAATTATTCGGGAAGCTTTAAGCGCGCACACACACACACCCCTAATAATAACTAGGTCTCACAAAATGGACTAAAAGATAGTCTTAAAATAGCTGTTTTTGTTCAGGATGATGAAAAAGTTCTGGAAATGGACAGTGGTGATGGCTGCATAACACTGTGAATGTACTTAATGCTACGAATTATATACTTAAAAATGGTTAAAATGATCAATTTTATGTCATATATATTTTGTAATTTTTAAAATATATGCAAAAATGAAGTTTAAAAAAGCTCCATCACAGAACACTTAAAAATGTAAAAGGTCACATTAAGAAATGATTCTCCTTCAAAAACCCATGAGATAAAGTCCTGTTTTCTATGCTTGACAGTATATTTAAAGTAAACAAAAGAAATCTTTCAAAAAGGAATGAATACCAGCTCCAGCTATTAAGGGAAGTAAGTATCTGAAAAAATAAAGGAACACCTTTGCTTACTCACCTGCAACATGCTGACTATCTCAACTTTGTTGAAGAAAATAAAAGACGTAAGAGTAGAAAGAAAATTCTCTTCAAAAACGGATGGTGTAGGCAAAATGATGTCCTGAATGTACTGTACCCTGTAAGTCTGATGTATTTTTTGCCTTAGTTCAGAGTCTGTTATTGGTATAACTTCCTTAAACTTTGCAGTTTTGGTCAAGAATTCTCTATGCCTTTTTGGCTGAGCCAAAGCAGGGTCATATTCAAGGCATCCCACAACATCCATGATACACTCATCAGAAAACATTACTTCAAACAGAGTTGCCTTATTTAGGAATAAGATTCCTCTAATAATTTCATACAAATGGTGTAAGCCTTCAGTGTTTTCTAGATTCTCACAAGCTTGGAACAGCTGCAGTAGTTTTTTAATATAGCCTTCATTTTCCAAGGCCAGAGCCAGCTTTTCCCTACGGATAGGTGAGGAGAGAACTGAGGTAACTAAGTCAGCAATCTCTTCAAGTTTATTGAGTTCACATGTGGGCAGGTCAATCAGATGACTGGTTTCAGGCATTTCTTCAAATCGTTCTTCTTCTGATTCATCAATGAGGTCCTGTGTGACTTCCACTGATGGATCCTTACCTTGAACCTAAAAACATCCAAGTACAGCTGGTTACCTTAAAATACAAAAGAATTCAAAATTTTGGAAATCAAATCACTGACCGCTGAATTTAAGTAAAAATACCTTGCAGAGAAACAATATTAGCCACACAGCCATTGTTAATTAGAAGTGAAGTCTAGAGGGGGAAAACATACCCAGTTTAGAGTCAATTACTTGAGTCTCAATTTCACCTCTAAATTTCCCAACTTATAACTTGAGGTTAACTCTGATCCCTGACAATGTGCACATTTAAGCTAATGTTACACTGATTTATGTGATGTTATGTAATAACCATGTGCAGCTGTTTAGTAACTTCACTATTCCAACTAATTTTGAATTTTTCAGGTTAACTCTTCTGTGGGTCCCCCAAATTACTACGTATGACTCTTAATGCACCATCACACTGGCCTGACAAAAACACTACCGTTTACTATTTTTATATATGTATAATATACGTTACATATACATATATTATATATGGGTATATTTATATTATATATGTGTGTGTGTGTATATATATATTTTAGAAGGGGTGGGGAAAGAGAGACAAAATATCTTAAGCAGGCTCCACGCCCAGCCTGCAGCCTGATGCAGGGCTGGATCTCACAAACCTGAGATCATGACCTGAGCTGAAATCAAGAGTCAGATGCTTAAACCAACTAGCCACCCAGGCACCCCAAACACCACTAAGTTTAAACCAAACTAAAACCCAACTCTGTATATTCAAGAGTGAGAAGATTTCCTCAAATTACTTTTGAAATTCACTTTTGGACAAAGAGCTGCTTTTGCTATGAGCCTAAAACTGCTCTAAAAAACAAAGAATATTCTTGGGGCGCCTGGGTGGCTCTGTCGGTTAAGTGTCTGCCTTCGGCTCAGGTCATGATCCTAGAGTTCCAGGATTGAGCCCTGCATCAGGCTCCCTGCTCAGCAGGGAGTCTGCTGCTCCCTCTGCCCCTCACACCCCGCTCTTGTGCTCTCTCTCTCAAATAAAATCTTTAAAAAAAATAAGAAAAAAACAAAGAATATTCTTTTAAAAACTGGCATTCATTTAACATCTGTGATAAAGCCTCCAACTTATAATATCTAGAAAACATAATGAATAAAAAACTGTTTTATGATTCATGTTGACAGCTCAAGAAAAGCATGGCTACCTTATAACAAGTTTTCTATAAATGATTTCTGTAATGACTAACATAAAAACTTTATTCTTTATAAATTTTTTCTAATTCCTAACACAAGAGTGCAATTATCCTCTTTTCACCTCAAAATATCCAAATATCCTGAGATGAAAAAGCTCCAGAAATTTCCAAATCCACCAAAACAACATGAAAAAAGACTTAAGAGCTTAGAGAAAGTAGACAGATATACTGTGCATATAAGGTAATTTTTCTCCTAGAGTACTTTTACTTCTGAGTCCTCAACAGAGTAGTTGGGTTTAGGGAGACTGACACATAAATATAAGAGGGTGAGTAACAAGGTCATAAGAGCAGTTCAGATAAAATACTATGGAAATTCAGACGAAGGGAAATTCCTTCCAGCTCTTAGGGGTACAGGGGGTGGTGAGGAGAGGCTATAAGGAAGAAATCATAAAAGCAGTGGCATTTGAGATCTTCAAAGTGGCATTTGGACTTTCAAAGATGGGTAAGATTCAGATGTGGATAAAGGCATGCAAAGTGCAAAGGGAATAGTAGAGGCAGAGAGATGGAAATGTGTGACAGGCATACAGCTAACAGCAACATAACTGGAAATGTAGATTAAAGCCAGATTATGGAAAGTCAAGCTAGAACACTTGAGTTATTGTTTAGGGAAGTGAATGTGCAGCATTGTCCTTTAGAAAGTCAACCTGGCATCAGTTGTATGGGATAAATTTGAGAATATAGATAAATTAGGGTGTTATTCCAAAGTCTACATGAACAACTGAATTTGGATAGTGATGGTGGGACAGATAAGGGACAGGTACAAAAGAGAGGAGGAACCACAAATGACCCTATAGTTTTAAAGATTATGGCTCCTTTAATAAAAACTAAGAGTGTGGGAGAGGAATGGTTAGTAAAAGTTCAGTTCTATTAAGTTTTAGGTGTCTGAATACCTAGCTGGCAACTAAATCTGTGGACCTACTACTCAGGAAAAAGAGTAGGACAGAAGGTAGAAATTTGGTATTAGGGTAACACTTAAAAACTATAGGGTCATTTGTGGTTGTGTAAGTTCACAAAAATTTACACTATCAGTAGGGTTCTCAACAAAAATTTCTTTTCCACCCTTCTAGCTTACTTCCTTTACAGCTGTTGCTTTAACTTTTTCCCCCTTTTAAGTGTCAAACACTATTACTTTCCCCTTTAAATCTCAGGAGAGAGAACCTTTCCTTTGAAAAAAGAGACCACTGGTATTCAACATATTCCAATATCCAACACCCTTCTCCATCTCACAACTTATTTTCACTCATTTCCATCATCTCTTTCGAAGAGAATGTCTCTACCCTCCCATTTTCTGAGGTTAATGCTTCCATACGTACTTTTGATTTTATGCTTTCTAAAAGCTATATATACAGAAATTATCTTAGCTCTTTTTATAACTTCTTCCTCTTCCACACATAAAAGAATCGGACTGAAGCCAAAAAATTTATAGGGACCTTGAATAGGGACCCCACATCTTTGGTGCATTAAGCACTAATGATGACCAAGGTGGATATCAGCAGAATTATATCCTGGACTCTAGGGAAACAGTTCAGAGAGATGTAGGTAGAGCTGCATGACTGGTTACACCTTAGTGTGGCCTTCTGGGGCTTTCCCACATGCCATGCCCAATCTTCTCCCTCCTTCCCCGTCATGGCTGCCCTTCACCCATTTGCGATACACAGGCATACATCTCCCCTGTTCTAAATCTTATAGTGGTGCCTTGCCCTGCCAAAGGGACAATTCAAAATATGGTATCAATGTTGAGAAAGTGAAGGACTCTAATGACTAAGTAATAAATCTTTATCTAAGATAAAAAATTATTCACTATTATTCACCATTCTCCTTAAGAAATTTATTGTTCTCTGAGCTGTTACACTTTTCAGAGTTTTACTTTCTCAATATAAGGAGTTAAGAAGTGACTGAGTAATATGATTTTTGTTTAAATTAAAATTGTTTTTTCAAAGGTCAGCAAGGGCTTCTCAGAAATGGAAAGTAAGACAACATATGGTTCTGTGGAATACCAGGCAGTTGTGAGGAGCGATAAACTAAATCTATATTCAGCAACATGCATAGATTTAAAAAGTACAGTACACGGGGCACCTGGCTGGCTCAGTAGGTTAAGCATCTGCCTTCGGCTCAGGTCATGATCTCAGGGTCCTGGGATCGAACCCCATGTCAGGCTCCCTGCTCAGCAGGGGGTCTGCTTCTCCCTTTCCCTCCATCCTGCTCGTGCTCTCTCGCTCTTTAAAATCAATAAAATCTTAAAAAAAAAAAAGTACAGTACTCAGTTGTTTAGTAAAAAATTAAACTTCCTGGACCAGCAGAGTGGCCAAATCTAGCACCCGTTCCAAAGGTGGAAAAGTGTGAGTAAAAATCATTGACAAATGGGAAGAAATAGTAACCAAGGGCAAAGGAATGAATAAATGGGTAAAGCTACAAGAGAAATCCAATATTAACACTACTGCCTCAAGAAAGGATTGGAGCAAGAGATGATATTCTCTTAGCTCAATTGTATCAGGTGCCTGGAAGGGTAAAAGCCATACGTTTGCCAAGATCACCTATTCTTGGGACTTGACAAGGTTGAATGGAGGCCTGTAAATAAACCTGATGAACTGAAACAATTGTTAATAACTGTTAATGATTCTAGTAATGTGCCAGACTCCTACTTTTCAGGTCTCATCTACTACCATACTGCAACATGGTATAATATTAGCATTGTTGCTCCAACTACCTTAGGTACATAAGCGTCATAATATTAATATAATATTAATGCTGGGAAACGGGAGTTAAAACCTCCTCAACATCAATGCTCAAAGAAAATGCCTGGCAGGAGGAAGAAATGGATTTTGTTAACTGTCAGTTAACTTCTTTGCTAAACACCTCTGTACAAGTTTATCATAAGGTACAAACTGCAACAGATCAAGGAGAAAAATGAGTAATCAGCACAAAATATAAAAAGTAAATCACGGCTTTATCAGACAGATTGTTTCTTTAAATATATCCCTACCCCAGAATGGCTCCTTCAAATATCAGGCATATTCATATTGATATCTGTTCTGTCATATAAATGCTATACTAAATATAGACGCTCAGACAAATATAATCATTTTGCTGTGAGAGTCTTGGCAATGGGCCAACGGGTGGCCTTTGCAGTCAAGGATTAGTCTTGCCTCAAGAAAGATTTGGCCTTTGCCTAGCTCTTGAGAGGTAACCTCTAAGCACTTTTAATATCCTGTCTGATATGAGTGTTTTCTGTTTACCTGGGAGCCTTGGGCTATGCCAGACATTCTTTGTGTGGGTAGCTAGGTGGTTTATAGTGGAGGTCTTAGGCCACATAGTATCAGCTCAACCTGTGGAGGTGCTGGAAACTAAAGTCAGCCACAGGGCAGTCAGCCTGCTTATAGAACTAACACCCAATGAAAATACTGGACACACAGGTTGGGGTAAGCTTCTCTGGTCAGCAATACTATGTGCAGGTTGCCACACAACATTGCTGGAATTAGTGCTGTCTGCATAAGTATCCTGAGAAAGAAAACTGGAAGCTCGTGCCTGGAACTCTCCTAGACTTTGACCTATGTGCCTTTTCCCACTGGTAATTTTAATCTGTATTATTTCATTGTAATAAACTGTAACAATGAATGTAACAGCTTTGTGGAGTTTTGTGAGTCTTTCTAGTGAATTAGTGAACCTGACAGTGGTTGTGGGAACTCTTGAACTGCATGAGTGAAAACAGTAAACAAATTTCAGCAAAACTTTCCAGGACAAATGCACCAAGTCTTCAAGAATATATGTATATCCAGGACCTAATATTAAACAGTACATGCTGATGTGTGGGAAGGGAGTAGGCATAATGTAATATGCCGATCACTGGAAAATATTATCCACCACATAAATATATGTTCTAGCAGAAATGTAGTCCAACATCCTAGTTCTAAGTAAGATGTTTATCTTCTGTCTTATTCATTCATTCTTTAAATATGTACTGTGTACACACACAACATGTGCCAGTTGCCATGCTGGTATATTAGAGGAGGGAGAATACAAAATAACACATCACTTTTCAGGAACTTATAATAAAAAAGGTTAATCTTTATATACTATTAATATTCTGAACAGCTTTTAAACCCACATTATAGGGCGCCTGGGTGGCTCAGTTGGTTAAGCGACTGCCTTCGGCTCAGGTCATGATCCTGGAGTCCCTGGATCGAGTCCCGCATCGGGCTCCCTGCTCAGCAGGGAGTCTGCTTCTCCCTCTGACCCTCCCCCCTCTCATGTGCTTGCTCTCTCTCATTCTCTCTCTCTCAAATAAATAAATAATCTTTAAAAAAAAAAAAAAATAAAATAAACCCACATTATAGAAAAGTAATCTTTCCCTCTTTTATTTTTAAAGTTTTATATCTTTCAGTATGCTTTCATTATTTTCATGGACCAGTTTTTTCCCCTCATTTTGTAGGTGAACCCATGCATGATTCTGAATCAAGAACAGAGCAGCAAATATTTGTGAACTGCATGTGTCTGAGTCTGCAATAGAGGTCATTTTTAAGTCTTACATCTCACTTTATAGAAAACTTTGTAAACATAAAATTCAATCTCAATCTGTGGAGAGCACACAAGGGAAAAAAAAGGGTATTAGGACCTTCCCATCATCACCACCCATAGGTTTAAAGACAGGCAAAACACAAAGGCAAAATAATAACAAAACAATTTGGATTACATTCTTAGGTATATTTTACAAATTAAAGCAAAATCTTATTTACCAGTGTTTTCACCTGTTCATCAATGGAAATTCTTCTATTTAATAGTGTATACTAATAATGCTCCATTAATACCTGATACATACATAATAAGATATGAGGTGGAAAGAAACAAACCATCTACTTCCAGTTCAGATTTGTGACCTAGAGCCAGCTGTTAAATAAGCTTTATATAGAATGAGAAGGTTCATACTTTCTTGCACTGTGTGGCACTGTTACTGGGAGGACTACAGAAAAAAATTACTGTGGTCAGATGCATTAAAACTAACTCAAGAATCTTCAGTGATCAGAATCACTATAAAGAAAAGCTGATAGAAGTGAAAATGACAATAGTAAAAAACATTAGAACAGAATATTACACTAGGCAACTGCTGAAACAGTGATTCCATTTACAGAAAATAATAGTTAAAATGTTACGATTAATTTAAAATTCCAGTTACCAGCTGTCACAGACTATATCTGCCTAAGGAGACATAACTACTAAATGTAATATGGTATACTGAATGGAATCCTGGAACAGAAAAAGGACACTACGTTTTAAACTGAGGAACTCTGGGGCGCCTGGGTGGCACAATCGGTGGCTCAATTGGTTAAAGCAACTGACTCTTGATTTCAGTTCAGGTCATGATCTCAGGGTCATGACCTCAGGGTTTTAAGATCAAGCCCCGAGTTAGGCTCTGTGCTGGGCATGGAGCCTGCTTAAGATTCTCTCTCTCCCTCTGCCCCTGCTACACTCAAATGCACGCTCGCTCTCTCTCTAAAAAAATAAATAAGTAAAATAAAATAAATAAACTGAGGAAATCTGAATAAAATATAGCCTTTAGCTAATAATAATGTATGAATAATAATAATGAATAGTAATAATAACGTATGAATATTAGCTCATCAATTATGACCAGCGTATCCTACTAATTTAAGAAACCATTAACAGGAGAAACTGGAGGAGAAGGTGTTAGGGAGGGAAGTGCACAGGAACTCTCTCTGTATTTTCTGCTCATATTTTCTATAAATCTGAACTTCTAAAATAAAAACTTTTAAAGATTTATTTATTTGAGAGAGAGAGAGAGAGCATGCGTGTGTGCACGAGTGTGCGAAAGAACATGGGGTGGGGGCAGAGGGAGAGGGAGAAGCAGGCTCTCGCTCAGCAGGGAGCCCGAAGCGGGGCTCGATCCCAAGACCCCGGGATCATGACCTGAGGCAAAAGCAGATGCTTAACTAAATGTATCACCCAGGCGCCCCTAAAATAAAAACTTTATTAAAAAAGTACCAGGGAAGCCTGGGTGGCACAGTGGGTTGAGCATCTGACTCTTGGTTTTAGCTTAGGTCATGATCTCGGGGTCGTGGGATTAAGTCCAACGTTGGGCTCCATGTGGAGTCTGCTTGAGAGTCTCTCTCCCTCTACTCCTCCCGCCTGTGTGTGTGCTTTCTCTAAAAATAAATAAATCTTAAAAAAAAAAAAAAAGTTCCAGTTACGTGAGAGTTACCACCTATCTTATATTCTGCTATATTATAAGTTCTTTCAGAATTGAAGTCATGAGCACTTTTGATCATTAGTGTCTGGCACACAGTATTCATAAACATCAGGCAAACAGGTGACCAAATATTAAAGAAAAACCTCAAAGACTTAGAACGTAATTATTTACTGACCTTTTATTAATTATGAATATATGCTATCAAAATCTAAAGTGATAAACACATTCTTTCTCCACATTCTAATACATATCTTTCAGGTAAAAAGAAAAAATATCAAGAATGCAAACTTAAATATTATTTAAAAAACCTTACCTGACAAATTTTTTCCCAAATCTCATCGCAGCCAGCTTTTTCCTGAAAACTTAGAGCCAGATCATAGTTCTCAGCTTCCGACCAAACAATTAATGTATCCTGTTTAAAAATAAAGATTTTTACATCATCACACTAGAAAAGCTAGAAAAGAAATAACTACGAAGTGTAAGTAGAAATCAAGATGAGAGGAAACAGCATAGTGGTGACAAACGCCCTCTGATGTGTGCAATTAATGTATATTCAACTGACATCATGTAACTGTATTTTGTTATCCTTTGAAGCTTAGTAATATACTGGCAATGGAATTGTTTGGGTACTAAAATGACATTGAGAATTTTCTAAAACAAAAAAAAATATTAAAACAGGGTAGCAGGCTCTGGCTCATGTTACTACGATAATGTCGAATGGGAAGTCCAGCCATTCTTGGCCAAGCAGTAATGTAGACATTTTAATCCTCTACTGCCTCTCTCCTCTGAATCTGGAAAAGCCTTCAGTATATGAAGGAATTCAAAACAATGACAAAATGAAGATACTCTAGCTCTAAGTATTATCAACAACACCTATTTCAGCACCTATTTAGTTTGTAGAAAAATTAAGAACCCCAGGGTTTAGGTGTTTTTCTACTAATGTCCTTAATTGTATCCCTACCAAAAAGTCAGTTAAGCTTTTAGGAAAAAGTTGTCAACCCCTTTATTAAAAACTAGAGTTTGGGTTTAAATTAAAACACAGACACATCTAAACACAAAAATCATTATGCAACACTCAAATGAAATGGCCAATTTTTTAAGGCTATATAACAATGAAAGTTTAACACGGTTAAAACTTTTTCAGAAAATACACATTTAAAAAAAAAGAAAATATACGTGAGTTTATATCCTAATTACCAAGTATATAATCTACAAAAAAACCTTATATATTAGTTAATAATTGTTCATCTAATACTTGTAAATATTATGACTTGATATTAAAAAATATAATACTAAAAGTGAGCCTCAGATTAACAAAGTCTTCAAAATGAAAACACTTCAATACTTTGATAGCTCTAATCTGTAAGTGAAAAATATCCTTCAATTAACCCAGGCCTCAGATTAATACTTATTTGCTGTTTAATCAGGTAAGAACAACACCTGGAAAGCTGTGTTCTCCCTTTCCTCTGGCTGTGCTTCTTGGAAGGAAAATTTGCCACCACGTATTCTAAATTTTATCAGGTCACTCCTTTCATTTAAAAACTTTCCGTGGGGCACCTGGGTGGCTCAGTCGGTTGGGCGTCTGCCTTTGGCTCATCTCATGATCTCAGGGTCCTGGGATCGAGCCCCACATCAGGCTACCTGCTCAGCGGGAAGTCTGCTTCTCCCTCTGCCTCTCCCCCCTGCTTGCTCGCTCTTTCTCTGGAATACATAAAAATCTTTTAAAAAAAATTCTACACTTTCTAGCTGTGTAACAAAGGAAAATATATTTCACCTTTAAATAAATAAATAAAAAAAAAATAAAACTTTCCATGGCTCCCACCATATACAGAAGAGGTTTTGAAATCTTTAAAAAAACCCAGCAGAACTTTTTACAAACAAAATTTTATTCAGAATCTTCATGTAAAAAAAAAAAAAAAAGATAAAGACAGAGCTCCTCTGGTTAAAGGTCTAGGAAACACACTCAGGCTCATGTACTTTACTCAACCCGAGTCAACTTCTTAGAGCTCTCCTTGAAACAGCTTCATAAACAGTGATCTCCAATACTCTATTTGTATGTCTCAAATTACTTATACATTATATTCAGGAATATAGTATTAGTACATCAATACTCTATAAAACACACACTAAAATAGACATAAAAAGCCTTATATAAAGATAAAATAAACAACATTTTAAAATATTTAAACTGTTATGGCTCCATACCATTATTGGTTAGCATTTTAAGACCCAATATATATTTAGGGCACAGTACATCCACAAATGAAAGTAGATACAAATCCATATTTAATGTCATCCTTTTAATAATTCTGAATTTTGGGGGAGGAGCAACTTCTTGTGAGATCTATTTTTTTTTTTAAAGATTGTATTTATTTATTTGAGAGAGAGCGCACAAACAGGGGAGAGAGGCAGGGCAGAGGGAGAAGCAGGCTCCCTGCCAACCAGGGAGCCCAACGCGGGGCTCGATCCCAGGACCCTGAAATCATGACCCAAGCCGAAGGCAGATGCCCAACCGACTGAGCCGCCCAGGCGCCCTTGTGAGATCTATTTTATCATTATTTCTGCATTATTACTTGGCTGACAGATTAACTGGGAGTATAAATGTCAGTTTTACCATTATCATGTTCATTTGCATTTACATTATTTTTTTTCAGGCCTTTTTATGGCATGCATTCATTTTGTTAGGGTTACAGGTCAGTTTAAATTGGAAAATATCTATAAATATTTATCTGCACATGCAGGCTACCGTAATTCACAGTAGTTAGGGAACACTTTCATGGAAGTGTTACTCTTAGAATATCATGTCTGTGTGTTGTTGTTGTTGTTGTTTTTACTTCTGACCACTTGCTTATTAAGTATTAGCAAAAGTCAATTTTTTCTTTTGATTAAAATAGCTAAGCAGGTTTCTTCTCAAATCTCAGTGCTTTATACTGTGCATTCCAATTTAGAGATCACTAGTACAACAGGATCAAATCCAGAATACTTTATCCAGGCACCCAAGGCCCTTTCCAATTTGGTTCCAATCTATCTTCTGAGCAAAAGTCCAGGCAAGCAATGAAGTCTGACTTAAGGTAACTGAGTCCCCTTCTTCATCATTTTCTTGTTTGTTTCTTGTTTCTTCTTAATGTAAAGTCTTCTCCCTAAGCCAGGCAAAACCCCAGAAACTAAATGGGATTTATATTTAGAATCCTTTTTCAATGTAAAGAGGATTGACCTTGGGTGATGGTTAAATATACAAATTCCCATGCTTCTCCCCTGGAGTGAAGCCCCCAAATCCTTATTTTTAACAAGGGTCTCAGATAATTCTTTTGAAAACATCATCTAAGTCTATCTCCGGTTGGTTAACAGAGGATAGGAAACTGCCATCAGAGCAGGCACCTTCCAGCTCTATGAAATCTACTCAAAATGGGTTACAAATCCCATCCTTTTTTCCTCCCCTCCCTGGAAACCTACTATCTCAGTCAAAAAATAACCGTAAGAAGTACTTCTTGTAACTGCTTATTCCAAAGATCACAGTAAAAGCTCCTAGGTAAGAGAGCACAAAGCTTGCACAAGAATATTTAAAACAAAATAAAAAGTGTCAAATGGCAGGGTTTCCTACATATCCCAAAGTCAAGCTCAGTTTTAGTAGTAATGTCCATTTTCAACTGCTGTGCTCTTTGTATTGTATTTTTTGCTCATTTGTGCGTGGCACACACATCTTTGGGACATTATTAATGCCTGTTTAAACTAAGAGAAGCTTAAGAGTTTTCCTCTACCAACTAAACATTTAATCACCACTATGTCCCCATGGAAATCAGATTTAAAATGAGCTTTCAGGGAGAATAGAAAAAGTCAGTTATATTTGCTCTGGTCCTTTAAAAAAATAAGAAAGGTGATTAAGTCTAATGCCAGGATGGAAGTTAAGACATGAGCTGGAGAGGCTTGACAATTTAGCTTTTACTGAATCAGATTTTCACAATGTAGTTTTATTATGAGAAATGGTCATTTCTGATCTTAAATATTAAAAATACATTCCTGAGGTGAATACTGTTTAAATCAAAGGTTCTTATTCAAGGTCTGAATCACACCTTAGAATTGTATCTAAAACTTGGTGCTTTTAACATCTTTTATATGGAAAGGGTCTCTTCAGTTTTTACATCATACTCACAAAGGCACCTGTGACACATTTAAAATAGTCTAACAAACCAATGGATTATCAGTTTCAGTTTTCCTCTCCAGTATATTAACATGAATAAAATCCACTCATGAAATATCTGAGATCCTACTGCTTGTCAAATTAATCCTACCTTTGCCCCAATCGCTCTGACGAAATTCAATACAGAGCTGAAGTTTTTCAAAAGGAATACTTATTTTTTTAAAAGGGAAAATAGAAATATCAGCAGATTTGTAGACTTCAATTTACATATTCAAAATCAATATAGAAGTCTGAAAATGAGTGAGATTAACAGACATATTATGCAACATCTAGCTCTCCTAATGGGTAGCTGACCTAAACTTTTTTTGAGATGGATTTTTAAAATATAGTATGGTATAACATATAGTCCAAGACAGACCTGATGATATTGCTAAAAACAATACTAATATCTTCCTAAAATCCACATATATTTGGATATAATGGGAATAATCCCAGACTAGAATTAGGACCTGAGCACCACTCAGTTTCACTGTCCACTATTTCTGTGACTCAGCAAAGTATTTAACCTCTTTGATTTTTCTTTCCTCATTGGAAAAGAGGATTATGATGAAATTATGACTATAGTTCTCTTATTGAGCTTATGTGTCACATACCATGCTAAAGCATTTTTCATACATTAATTCACAACTATTACATGATGTAGGTAGTATCATCATTTAAAAGGTAAGGCTTAGGGGTGCCTGGGTGTCTCAGTTGGTTAAGCGGCTGCCTTCAGCTCAGGTCATGATCCCAGGGTCCTGGGATTGAGCCCTGCATCGGGCTCCCTACTCGGCGGGGAGTCTGCTTCTCCCTCACTCTCTCTGCCTGCCTCTCTGCCTACTTGTGCTATCTCTCTATCAAATAAATAAGTAAAATCTTTAAAAAAATAAATAAAATAAAAAAATAAATAAAAGGTATGGTTCAGAGAAAATTAGCTCAGAAAATTTGAAATAATGAAATAAAAAAACTTAAAAGAGTATTCAGCTCTAAACCCATGTCCATGCTACTATGTCCCATAAAAAATGTAAACAATTCTAAAAGAACACAAAGTTCTCAACAACTTGCTTCCCAACCCCCTGCCCAGAGGCATTACATTTATCTAGGTATCTGTCTGGACCCCTATTTAAAAACCCTCTCCATCTGATTTCCAAGTATTCCTCATTAGTCCCATTCCAAAAGATACCTCTTAGTCCCATTCTAGAAAAACCACCCAGAACATACCTCTATCCATTACTGTCCAATCTTTCCAATCTAATAATTCATGTCCTCCACTCATGCTCCTGATCTATAGCTAGAGTAGACCCTACTCATTAGAAACTCATGCTGTTATTTTAACTCAGCATTCAAAACTTTCACCTCTATCTTTATCTTGGCAAATGTTCTTCTAGCTAAAACCTAGAATAGTCTCAATCTTACCTTTGAAGGGTATGAACAGCCATTCATTGACTGACCCTCCTTTCCTTATCAAAATTCTGTTCTCCCTTGGTTTCAAGACAACATGTTTTCCTGATTCTCTACTCTTTCCAATTGCTTATTCTTCCTCTTGACTACATCTTCTTCCTGATTACCAAATACCTAACCCAGCAGCATGTCCTGTCAATTTTATCTTCTATATATATCTCAAATCCATCCACCTCTTTCTATCTCCACTGACATCACCCTAACCCGATTCAACATTATATCTTCTTGGATTATGTTGTGATCTTTCAGCTATTCTTCCAGTTATTGCCTCTCTTCAATTCCACACACTGATGTTACTAGTTTGGATCATGTCATTCCTCCGCTGAAAATTTTCAAAAGCTTTCAACTGCACTTTAAAAATCTAAACCACAGGTGTGGAAAGGGTGAAAAAAATAAAAATCCAAACCAAAGATAACAGAACAGTATATAGTATGCTACCATTTATGACAATAAAAGGGAAAATGTATGTGACTGCATACCTATTTGTTTACACATGCATAAAACCTCTAGGAAGGTATGTAAGAAACTGGTAATAGTGGTGGCCTCTAGCAAGGGAAACTATGGAGTCCAGGGTGGGAGAGACTTCACCAAATACTTTCTGAATTTTTAAAGATGTGAATGTATTATCTATCCAAAATAAACAAAGAGGGTTTTTTGCTTTTTGGAATGAACAAGCCACTAGCCAAATGACCTGCTTTCTTGTCACTTTTCAGTTTCTAGAGAGAAAGTGAAGAGAACCATCATTTTCCTGGCCCCAAGACTCAAAACACTACTAGTGACCCTTGATTCCTTCTCTTTCATATTTAATCATTCACCAAATCTTCCAGCACTTTCTTGCTAATATACCGAAGCTCTATTTCTTCTTTACAATTCCATTTACTACACTGGAACAGACTTTTATTTTCCTGCATCTGAATTATAGTAAAAGGTCTTGCTACCTAAAGCTCTTATTTCCCTCTCCACCTCCAATTCATTATTCATGACATTGCCATACTTGCTTCCTAAACACAGTATCACTTTCATCATGTTAGGCCCCTCCTCAAGAATCTAGAATAGCTCCCTTTTGTTTAGTAAACCAAGCTCACAAATAAGAAACCTCTGCTGCGAAGAGCCTTAATAACTTTTGTGTCAGGTGTACTATTTCCTTCCCTATCACAATTCCTTCAACAGGCACCACCAGGGAGAGTGAAATTGATATAGATTTATATAAAGCTATTTTATTCCACAGACTTGGGATAGTAGAAAATTAATCTCTTCCTTCTTTAATTTTCTACTATCCAAGTCTGTGGAATAAAATAGCTTTATATAAATTTTGTGTTGGCACATACCTGCTGTAAAATCTCAGTCAAGAAACTTGACCTTTCTGTGCCTTAACTGCCTCATCTGTGAAATGCTTTCATGGGCTTTCAATAAGGACTGGGTTAAAACCCTTTATCAGATATTTTATTACTGTTATGTAATTGTTTCACCTGTTATGTCTTGTCTCCCAATAAAACAAAGGATGGGGACTTCCTTATACTTCTCTCCTAAACCCAATTAACACAAATTGTATTAAAATTGTATTGAATATAAAGAGTATACATCCCTATGACTCTGCTTTTGATTTAGTCCAGATCAGTAGGATGGATTCTAAGTAACTTAAAATTTTGACATGTATCAGACACTATTTCATGTTCCACTGTATCATCATTCTCTTCTCTTCCCAATGTGTTTAAATGCTTAACAAGTTTATTGGCTCCTTTAAGTTTATCTTCTTCCCATTAACAACTTCAGTACTGCCCACAGTACTGAAGCAAGAAAGTGTTGTGAATCAATGATGACCTATCAATATAGGGTCATTTGACATTCAACTCAACTCATTCTAACTTATTTTGAGTCCATAATTCAGAACTTGGCTCATTTTAGAACAGTAATGTTAAAAAAGAATGCTAAATAGTCCGCTTTGAATTTATTCAGTGTATTTTGTAGCAAAATATCCTATAAACTATGAGCATCTCATTCACTCAAGTCTTTTTAAAATTAAAAACCCACTAACGATCAATATATTTCATATAAATTTTGGAAATGGCTATTTTCTGGACTAATATATTGAATAACTTAAACAATGACATTTAAAAAAGTAATTCTAATGAACACAGAAAACTACCAATGTGTTTGGAAATCCCAATTTTTATAATCTGATAAAAAATGCAAATTGAACAAGATTATGGTGAAAAAAATGAAAAAACCATATCCGTAACAAAGAAACTAAGTTTAACAGATCCCCTAAATTGCTCTTTGATTCTATTAGAAAAGTGCAATTTAAACAAAAATAAAGAAAATAAAACAAGTGACCCCATTTACACATTTTTCAGTCTTAGATACAAAGCTTTTTCATATTACTCTCAGTGCCAAAGAGTTCTCTTCTAGTTTAATGTTATTTGGTAAAGGTAATTCAATTAGAAAAAATACTTAAAAATCCTAATAGTATATTATGAAACATGATTAATTACAGAAAACATTTTTCCCAATAGCATAAAACTTTAAAAAGAAGTACTTTTTTTCTCCAATACTTTAGTTTTCTATCAGAGTAATATTACACAGAAAGACACGTTCCAAAGTTTCTGATGAAACATCATGTATTTTTGGACTAATGTTGGAGGGCTACTTTATATACAAACCTCCACCATATGTGATCTTTCCAATAGTAACAACAGTTAAAGAATCTTATACACAATCTGAGAAGAATCCATTATAATTAATTTGTAGGGAGTCACATTTAAGAACACAGTTTGAGAATTTTATATTTAGGCAGATGGGGGAAAAAAAAAGATTACAAAACAGTATTTCTTTCCCCACAAAAAAGGAGGCCAATGACAACAACAAAAAAAACAAAAGTAGCTACCTGGTAAAATTCCATGCAAAGACAGAGAATAACCATCTGCTTAGCTGACTTAGAAATTAAATTTACTTAAATGTCTCAGGTATAGGAAACATTTTTCAAGTGTTCAATACAGGACAAATGTTTAAATTGATTCTCCATCAAAGATAAACAGTATTTTCTAAGCAGAAGGAAAAAAAAACTATTAATTGAATATTGAAAATTTAAATACTTCAAAGAAATGATTAAGAATGTATTGCATACACAAAACAATTGTTTAACAGTAAGACTTTTACTAATAACGAGCTGTGCAACAGACATAATTTCATTCCCCCAATTGTGAAGTATTTATTTCTGGGTATCCAAATTTTCATTGACCTTGAAGAAAGTAGATATTGATGATGTAAATATAATCCTAATATATCTTTTCCTTCAAAAATCTCTGCCATATTCACTTTACACACCACACACACACGCACACGAAATAATCCCAATGTCTAACAATAGGTGTATATCATACAGAAGAATACTATACAGTTTAAAAAAAAACAACTAAATCTACATTGTTAACATCAACAAATCTTCCAATTAACTGTTGGGTGAAAAATGAAAGTTCAGAGTACACGTAAGAGCATGAGATCAACCATGTAAAGTTTAAAAACACACAAAAGACTACATATTATTTATGGATACATACATATGCAGAAAAGGTATATAAGCATGTACAGAAATAATACATCAACTTCAGAATAGTGGTTACCTATAGGGAGGATGGAGAATGGATAGAATGAGATGTGCACAAAGGGGGCTTTAACTCTATCCACAAAGTTCAACATTACAAAGATTAGAAACAAATATGGTATAATGTTAACATTGTTAAATTTGGTGGTGTTACACAGACACACATATTTTCTGTACTTTTCAATTTTGAAATCTTTCATAATAAAAATGAAAACATTCACAGAAGAAAAGGTTGAATCACTGCTGCCATTTCCAGGTTAAGTAACTGGGCACACTGAAACACAACACAGGTTTTCTTTTCCCAAATAAGACAATAAATATTAACAGAAAACATTACATGATTGGCAAGGTACACTTTTTATAAAGTACCCACTGATTATATTAAAAATATACAACAATTAAAGAACAGGATTTAAATGCTTCTACTTCAAAAACTCTACCTTTGCTTTCAACAAAAGATCGAATTTCACACCACAAACAGGCTTTCCTTGCTTTAAAGAGTACCCCTTTGAATTTTCTTTTATGTCATTTCCTTTAAATGTGATTGAGAATAAAAGGCTTAGTATCCAGAGTATAAGATATCTGGCTATCTGTAGTTAAGTAAGACTAATGAATACACTGTATTCTAACATAAACTAACAGTGGCTCAATTCAAAGATAATAAATTACTGCCAGTACAAAAACTTTCACTTTTTAGTTTGAAACTTTTGACCTACAGGAAAAAACATAGAATGTGTAACTCTGTTTACCAAACATGTTTTTTCTTGTCAGGAAAGCTTTCCCATGTTTGTCAGATTAATACTTCCTTGATCACAGATGAAGTCTTTCAAATTAAAGATAAACAACTACTTGCCTGTTGTTTCTGATATGCAGTGTTTGGATTTATCTTTGATTCCAAGAGTAGTGATCCTGAAAGATAAAAAATAATATTTATAAGTTTCAATTTGTAAAATTCTGAATAAAATATCTGAATATTACTTTAAAAAAACAAACTTGTTCTCCTTCCCTAGCTAGACATGTGAAGTAATCAAATGTATTCTGATTCACGTTTTTCTCTTCAGATCTGGGCTTCATACACAACACACCATCTTATCCCCCATATACACTTAAAGGAAAAAAATCCACCTAAGATCAACATTCAGACCCAAAATATAAGGAGACTAGATGTCCATTAAAGTTTTATTGAAATGAAAATTTTAAGGTCTAAATGACTACTTGAAGCCAAGCTCTTTTTAACAAAGTTATTTTATTGCATTTCCAGTTTAACAAAACAAATTACAAAGGACCACAACAGGAATCTAAGTACTTAGTACACAAATTACAGAACTGCATTTATCCTTTTCTCCTTAACATACTGAAGGACACTTCATATAGAAATAAATGTCCATAACTATTTAAAAGGGAAAGTGCAAAAGTACAAAATACAAGAATAAATCTGAGATTGTTATTTTTCTATTATCTGCACATAACTGCTCAAATCGAGGTGTTCAAATTACAGTGAGAAAGGTTTTAATTATGCTCTACATTTTATAATTTAAAAATTCTTCACACATGACTCGTACAATAAACCAACGGATACAAGTTTACAATCTGTTCTGGTGTCCTAACTTGTTTAGGTTGTAAAGTACCCACTTTTTCATGGCAACCTCTACAAAGGCAGCCTGGGGGGATCCCAGACTATAGATATGCTTGTGCGTGCATGTATCGTGGCAACAGTCTGCAATAATCGCAGGAAAAGGTACCTTTTGGTTTTCCCCAGCACCTGTCGCCTGGGGCAAACGGGGCTCGTTAGTAAAATGGGTTTTTTAAAAAAAAACAAACAACCCACTCAGAAAGTGAAGTTTCACTAAGCTTTTTGAAACAGACATATAATGGATAAGAAAACAAAAAATGAAGGGAGGGGGAGGGTCAGCTCCCTAGGACGAGAATAAAACTACTCTTGTCTCTCATTACTTCCTCCGTTCGCACTTCTCTCTCCATTTCAAAGGCGAGACTGGAGAGGAAGGGGTCAAATCCTTAATAGGGATAGGAGGCGGGGGAACAGAATCAACGTTAGACTGAGAGTAAATCCGGACAAAGTAGTTTGTTTTTACCGTACTGAAGTGCAGGCACAAAACCAAAGCGCTGTCCCAAGATGTGGTAGTAACAGTACCCGGCCCAGAGCCTAAACACCAGGGCTATGCCCAAACCGGAGGCACTGATTGTCCCCTATCCTATGTTCCAATAACCTTACCGTCGGACTCAGCCCGAACCAGCAGCGACATCCCCTTGAGCTCCTCCACATAAGTGGAGGAGACATGCCCGGTGCCTCGGTCGTCCCATTGACGGTCTTCGTTGAGGGTATAGACCTTCACTCGCCGCCGCGTATCCGACATGGTGGCTGCTGTCCCCACCGCCCCGGCCGCCGCCTCCTCGCTCACCTCGTCCGCGCCCCTCACTCTTGAGAGACGGTTGCGGCGGTGGCGGCAGCGGCGGCGGCGGCTCCGGAGAGGCCCGAGTTCACCATGGCTCCCAAGGTTCAGTCGCGGGAAGGGGCAACAAGAGTCACCGAGACCCCTCCGCCCGGAGTCCCGGTAACCTCTCACTTCACCCCCGCACACACCCACCCTCCCCTCCCTTTGCCCCCCAGAGCTCGCTCTCCCGCCGCCGCCGCCGCCGTAACTACTACAGATCCGCCATCTTGTAACCCGATTCTCTCTGCCTTTCTCTTCCTCCTCCAGCAGGCTCGCACGGGCTGTCCTAGCAGGGGCTACGGCGGCCGACGAGCCCAATGCGCGACGCCTCTGCGTTCCGCACGCGCTTCCCCAGCCGGCAGTGTTCGGTGTTCTCGCGAGGCGGGTACTGGACCTATGTGGGAGGGTCTAAGAGCGACTTCCTCTACTCTCGGTCCCGCCTGCTGGCGCGGGATCTCCGCCGGGTGGTCGGTTCTCGCGAGTTCCCTGTCCCGTCTGGTGCCGCGAGATTCCTTTCTGAGCCGGCAGCGAGAGCGGTCTTGGATCTTCCTTTGAGAGGTTGCTGGCTGCACCTGGGGTGTGACGAGCCGTGGGACCCAGCTCTGAGGAAAAAGTAAAGCATACCTGGGAGGTACGCATCCTTGGACGGGACTAACCCTGAGCAAAAAGGAAGGAAATGTGCTCGTACTCCTTAATGGAAGCTGACTCTGTCAGCCTATGGGAGAAAAATAACTTAAAATTCTTGCCGTGAATACGTAGGAACTTTGAGCCCTGTAAGTTACGGGGACCCGAAACCCGCTAAAACTCGTTGTAGAATCTGTTAAACATCTCAGGAAGTGTTCTATGGACCACCAGGCGATTATAATGTGGTACATTAGTGTGTTGACAAATTCCTATTTCCCGCCAAAGCATCACTGTTAGGCATTTGGTAGCTGGCAATTGAAAAGCATACTTTCCACTTCAGGAAATGCAGTGCTCTTCCCGTGTTTGTAGCCTCGGAAAATAAGTCTTCAGAGAAGTTAAGGGAAGTGGAGGGGACCTACCTGCCTAACGTATCTAAGAGCATTGTTTTGATATTTTTGAGTTTCTCTTACGAGAATTTTTTGCGTTATCTATCGGGAGGTCTTCTGCGCTGAATAAGCGAAGGAGGAATTCTCTGGACATTCACGTTGTCAAACATCACATTAAGTGTCAAATATTGCCCGGTGGATACCAGTCATGTGCTGGGCGACAGTCGTTTATTTCAGTGCTCGTTCGTTCTTGATAGAATACTTTTCGTTTTTAAAGACATTCTCAACTTGTTCTGTCGTCAGTTCTTTCCACTCATTAGTCTGAAAGGTGAAAACAGACGCGATGCACACGTTGACCCTGCAGCGCATCTTGGGGGTTGTAGTCATTACTTATCAGGGGTTTCGTCAAAACGTGCTTTTGTTTTGACTAGATCGTGTGTGTGCACAGCCTTCGGCGATGCACTAAAAACGTGAGACGTCTTACACAGAACAGGCGCCTGATAAAAAATAAATTATAATTTCAAAATCTGGATACATCGCATTTTTAAAAAATCTATAGAGGACCTCAGAAAATATTCTTGAATTAGGTAGTTATATGTAATAATAGAGCCCATTAATTGCCGTGATTGATGTGGACAAATGCATTTTGAGCCCAGAGAAAATAACCTTTCTGTCTTGGGTCAGAAAAAGCTTCACAGATTAAGTTTTGAACTGGTGTTAGAGGATCCCTAAGTGGGAGTTTGCACTTTGGCTTGGGAAGGTGTTCAAGGCTGAGGGGACAGGGTGAACAAAGTCATAATATGTTGTTGGCCTAAAAGAACTTACAGGTAAGTTATATATAACTTAAAGGAATGAAAACTATACAGAAGTCAGTTTAACACTATATGTGTTGAGGTTAATGTCCTACAAATAGAACTAACTCTGGACAAAATTGTGAAATAAGACTTATTTCCTGCATTTACTCAATCATTCAAATATTTGTCGAGCATAAACTATGTGTTAGACACTGTTCTATACGGTGAATAAATAGAAAAGGTCCCTCTTCTCATGGAGCTTACATTCTAGTATAGGAAGACAATAAACAAATACATGCCTGATACTGATAAATATTAATACCAAAAAATAAAAGTAGCAAAAGGTTAGTGAGCTTGGGAAAGGTAATGGTGTCATTGAGGAAGGCCTCTGAGGGAGGCAGGCAGCCATACATTTCCCGAAGGGAAGAGAGCATGAGAAAACAGAAAAGCAAATACAAAGCCATGAGGCTGTAGTGAGAGGAATAATAAAGAAACCAGTGTCTTTAAACCTATATATAATGGAATACTATACGTATTGCTGTACGCATGTACCCTAGTATATTTAAACCATTTCCTATTTATGTATATATGTGTCATTTCCAGTAGTTTCCAACCTAAAATAATAAATGATTTACCAAAATTATTTCATGTGTTCCAATTTACTTGATGTTAAGTTCCTAGAGTAGGGTTTTTCAACGTTAGCACCAGTAACATTTTGGGCTGGATAATTCTTTGTTGTGAGAGATTGTTCTGTGCTAAACAAGATGTTTAGCAGCATCCCTTATTTTTACCCACCAGGTGCCAGTAGTATTGCACCCTCTCTTCCAGCTATGACAGTTCAAACTATCTACCATCATTGCCAATGTCCCTGGAAGGCATGTTACATTTTTTAATTCTTGAGGGTTTAAAAAAATATCCTGTTAATCTCTATAGGGTAAACTGGGTTGTTTCATTGACTCATGCCCTTGAAATGTCACCCTTTCTGATAGATGTTTTTATGAAAATGCTTTTATGAAAGTTTTTTGCTATATTCACTCATTTTTTTTCCTTAAGGTGATTAAGTCTTCTTCATTTAAGTAAACCATCAAAACTGATAACCTATATCCTCTTAGCCACATTCCTATTTCTTTTCCCCTTTACAACCAAACTATTTAAGGGTTGAAGTTGTTTATACTCCCTTCATTTCTTCACCTCCCACTTACTCCTCAGTTGAACCCATTCTGGTTTCCGTCACACTGCCCGCCCCAGCACCTTGCTCTCATCATAAGGCTCTTTACAAACTAACTTAAGATATCTATGTTAATAATGCCAGTGGACATTTTTCAACTTGTCTTACTTGATCTAAGTTAAAATTGACACTTTTTTGTCTGAACACTTTTGTCTGTTAATAATGCCAGTGGACATTTTTCAACTTGTCTTACTTGATCTAAGTTAAAATTGACACTTTTTTGTCTGATATGACTGCAGTCATATCATGGCAATTCTTGCTTTATCCTTCAGATGTTGCCACAGTTATCACTTTCATAAAGGACCCTTCTGACTCCCCTGTCTAGACAATATCCCCTTGGAATATTACAAGTACCAAAAAACCCAATTCAAAGTGGTTTAAATGATAAGATAATTTATTGGCTCATATGAAGGAAAATCGGGAGATAAAGAGGAACCTCGGGTAGATTTGACTGACTTGACAGTATCAGTGAGAACTTGATTTCCTTCTGCCTCTCAATTCTGTATTCTGCTCTGTCAAATTCATACTAAGGCTGACTCCTTTTGTATCTTAAGATAGTGGCCAAGAGCTCCCAAGGTTCCACAGTCTTTATTCACAGCAAAAAAAGAGTTTCTTCACGTATTCCCAGTTGCATTGTGATTAGACTAATATAGGTCCACATGCCTACACTTGAACCCAGAGATCTGAGGTCTAGGGAATGTCAAGCACTGATTGGCTGAGGCAAATCAGGGCCTGTCATTGGAGCCTGGGGTTAATCCCACCCAAATCCCCCGGATATTACACCATGTGATACGGTAAAAGAGATGTAGGAAGACAACCAGAGTATCAGTTTTATCTTCTTGTTACAGCACCATGCACCCTTCCATTGTAGCATTTGTCATACTTGTAGCTTTAGGTTTATTTGTTGATTTCTTTTTTTAAATTTTTACTTATTTTTATTTGTATGATTTCTGATTAATAACTGTCTCTACATCTAGGTGACAAATTTCTGTGAGTTCAGGGAACTGTTTTTTCTCACCATTTTATCTCTAGTGCCTAGCAGAGGATGTGGAACATAGCAGGTACTCAATAACTGTTGAAAGTTAGAAGTTTACTACTAGAAGTTTACTACTCAATTTGACATTCTCCCTAGCAAGTAATTTAATAACTACCCTATCAAATCAACTGAGATTAAATTACATCTTTGAAAGCTCCAGATTAGTATCTCTAGTTTCTATCTAACTAGTCAATTCTTGATACATTACTGAATGATAGTTTGAAACAAATTTGATCATATTATATTGTTTTTGCATCTTTCAACAGTTTCTGATTTCTTGTAGGATAAAGTTCTTTAGAATGGCATACAAAGCTCTCCATGGTTTGGCCCCTTCCAAACCCTGGCTGGCTCTCTACTCTGAAGAGCAAGGCTATGGACTGTTGGGGTGATTTTCCCTGGGGGTGATTTTCTTTTTCAATTACAGCCCCTCCCATTCACCTTACCAAATGTTTTTAGAAGTCTTCTCTGGATGAATGTAGTTTCTCCAGGTATTCCCTCATACTCTGACAGAGTAAAGGCAGAGGAAGGAGGCAAGAGGTCCTTCATCTGTTTGGTATTTAAGCTTTCACTTAAGCGCTCCTTTTGACCCTTTTGTCACAATTTCCCACTACTGTGACTAGTGTCTCCAAATCAAAGTCTCTCCTATAAAATAAATCTCAGTCTCCTGAGGTGGCGGTGGTGGCAGCAGTGTTCAAAGAGCTTGTATGGGTATGAGTGTGTGTGGAGGGAGATGGTAGTCCTTTGGTTATGTGGGATTGGGAAGGGGATCCAGTTGTGTAGCCCCTCTCTATATAGACTTTGACCCTGTCCTCAGATTCTGAGCCCTGATCCTTTCTGATTTGTTGTAGAGATAATTAGTTCTCTTCTCTGATCACCTCTGTGGCCAGTTAGGTTGTAATTTCCTCTGTTCTGCTAAGGTCCGCTAGTGCTCTACCATCTGCTTGCCATGCAAATGATATTTGTTAAAATCTTTTGTCTGATATTGTCTCTTTTACTATGTTTGTCCTTTGGACTCTATACTTTAAAAAAATATTTAACTGTGATTAATTTTGCATTTTTGACAAAGGTATTCTAACATGTTTTTATGTTTTTTTAATGTTTAGTTCTGTATTTCCCTTGGATTTTTTTTGTATATGTGAAGTAAGTGCCAATTTAAAATGTTTCCTCCAAATGGAGAGCCACTTGTCAATATCATTTATATATGAAATAATTTGAAATGCTATTTTAGTCATAGTCTTTAGTAAATCTACAGACACATATACATACACGTGTGTGGATTTGAGTGTAAACTCACTACTCTGTTTTCATTGTTTTAGTTGGTCAACTGTAGTATGACGGTTTTAATTGCTATAGTTTTATTATTTGTTTTGGTATTTGGTTGATGTGGTGGCCATATCAGTGCACCATTTAGATCTCCTTCAAGAGAACCTACTCTGGGGAACATACTTGACTGATAGCCAGCTCCTACCCCTTTGGATCCACCATTGCATTTGAGCTGAAGCCATAAAGACCTCAAGCTGCTCCCAGCCATTAACTGAGCATGGCACTGGTACTATACTTATCTTTTACTATCTAGTGCCGAACTCCTTCAATGGGCAACATTGGGTTGGGGAACTTCATAGCAGTCTGGATGAGACTTTCTTGGAACTACACTGTAGTCTGAAGCTCTTTCCACCCAGTATTTCCTTACCTTCCCTCTTTTATAGAGGTCAAACTTGTACTATGGTCTGTAGGCTGTCACTGTCAATTCCTGAGCCTGTCTGTTTTATCCTTCACAGACATTTCCTCTAGTCAGTATCTTACATGTTTAATCCCTTTGTGGCAACTGTATCTTTGAGGGCCAGAACTGACATAGGTGGTACAGGGCGTAGTATAGGAAATCAGGCAGTAAGATGGGATTTGGGGAATAGTTTACTCAGTCCTTGGCACAAGGTGGTCACTTGACTACTGATTTGACCAATAGTGACCTAGGAAAACATCCCATAAGAGGGGAATGTTGTTGTCTATACAGTGATTCAAGCATTTGAAAAATATGGGGAAAACAGTGCCTACAAGGATAGCAGAGCTGGCCAATTAAGTTGTACTACTGCAGAGGGAGAGTGGGCTTCAAAAAAAGGTCCTTATTTCCTGCAATGGAAGAACAGACATGGGATTTGACGGAGTTACAGAGCTCTAAAGATATTTGAATGTTCAGCTTAAGGGGGGCTGCTATGCAGTTAAGGTCCTGGGTTGGGTAATCCTGAAGCTTGAAATATGGGATGGGGGTACCTGTGAAGATCTTGGTTCTGCAGATACCCCTGAACCCTCAGGGATTGCAGAAGTGGCACATGCTTCCTATAAGAGGTAACAATTCCCTCCCCTTGCAAAAAGACCTCTTCCATAGTTGCTTTCATTTCTTATCCTAGCTGAGAGGTTGTGATAGCTAGGGTTAAATCTCAGCATAATCCGCCTAGGAACTGCTGGGCCTAGGGAGCAAAGAGATTACACACTGAAGGAATTGAAATAATAATCTAGCATGTACTACCAAGGAGCCAGAGAAGTACTCTTAGGATTGGACTTTGGGGGTCCTTGATCAACCACTACTCAAGATTTCATTGATTTGGGATACCCTTGGAACAGAAGATTTAACCTTGGCCAGGACCCAACAGGATGGGGCAGATTTACTGCTAAGCTAGCTCTTGGAAGCCTGGAAAAAGTGAGGGGAAATGAGCTTATACCATGGCAGCTTTTGACTCCTAGAGAAGATACGTATTTATTTTGGCATACCTATATGGTTATTGCTCACTTATTAGTTCTAACTAATTGTTTTGTACCAGTTGAAAGTGTTTTTAAGAAGATCATCTGCATTTGTTTTTCTTCTCCTCAACCTCTTTTTAATCTTATCTTGTTGGTTAGGACCTGAGAACACTGATGAGAGTAATAGTGGTGATTCTCATTCTGTTCCTGACTTTAATAGCCATGTCCCCAGGGTTGTATACAAGTTCTTAATTTCTTTCTGATAACACTTATCGAGTTAAGGACATTTCCTAATATTTTAAACATTCGTGGAAATTTTATAAATTGCCTCTTCTGTATCTGGTGATCATATAGTTTTTCTCTTGTAAAATCTTTATAATGAATTGTATTCTTATTCTTACCATCCCTGCATTTCCACAGATCTACTTGGTCCTAATAGCTGTTGTCAATATTTTATTAAGACAATTTATCGGGAGGACTTCAAGATGGTAACATAACAGGGATCCTAAACTCACCTCCTCCCATGAACACGACAAAGCTACAGCTATGTATGAAACACCTCTAGAACAAAGGATGAAAGGGCCTCATTGAGATGGGTAGGAGAGGCAATACATGGTCTTTCAAGAAACCCAACCCTAGGCCTAGAGACCAACATTTGGGAGGAATCTCATAATACAAGGCTTATCCCCGAGGAGTGAGGGGTTTGTGCTCCATACCAGGCACCCCAGTCCTTTGGAACTGCATCAGAGAGATGAGCCCCTGAGGCCTTGAAAACCAACAGGGCTTAAAACCATAGGGCTTTAGGGAATGGAATATCCACT
This sequence comes from Halichoerus grypus, assembly GCF_964656455.1. Lineage (NCBI taxonomy): Eukaryota > Metazoa > Chordata > Mammalia > Carnivora > Phocidae > Halichoerus > Halichoerus grypus. Next base: position 63,901,673 of record NC_135721.1, on the reverse strand, counting down.
CTTAAAGGACTCATGCATAGACCCATTCATCCCAGGACCCAGCACAAAAGTAAGTCTGAAAGACACCTAGACCATATGCTTAGGAAACTCATTTGCTAATCTTACAGCATGTGCCAGAGAGACAGGAACCTGTTGGGACTCACTGGGGACAGAGATGCTGGCAGACACCATTTTTGCAACCCCCCCCCCCCCCCCAGCCTGCTAGCTCAGGTAGAAGTGTCCTGCTCCCATCACAGCCCAGGCCTATCTTGCTCCAGCTGAGTGCCCTGCCCCAATGGTCTACCGTGCCAACCAGTGGGCATGTGCAGCCCACACAAGGGACACCCCTTGAGCGCCTGGAGCTGGTGGCCAGGAGGGATTATTTTGGACCCCCTGGGCCTAAAATATTCAGTCCTTCACAGGTTACCACCCCAAGGGCACTGCACAACCAGCAGACTGAAACATACCCCCAGAGTTCATTTGAGAAGGGCATATTTTCTTGTCCTGGAGCTTCACCCTGAGGGGCAGGATTCAGGTTTGCCATATATTCATAGGCTACAGAGGTGCCCCCAAGGGAGGATGGGCAGGGAGATAACCATATTAGTGCTCTCCCGTGGCCATATAGCAGTTCACGGATGCCTCCCAGAAAGGCGCTTATATATGCCTAAAGCAGGAGTTTAGCAGTTGTCGCCCTGGTGATAACTCCAGATTTCCTGGTCTGAAAGTCAGCAGGGTTTACGATTACAGACCCAGAAGACTATATATTTACATACCTTGAAAGCTGCTGCCTTTGGATCTGGCTTACTCTATACCTAAAAGAACTAGAAAAAGAAGAAATGAAGCCCAAAGTTAGTAGAAGGAGGGATATAATAAAGATCAGAGTGGAAATAAATGAAATAGAGACTTAAAAGATAACAGAAAAGGTCAGTGAAATGAGTTAGTTCTTTGAAAAGATAAGCAAAACTGATGAACCTTTAGGTAGGCTCACTGATGAAAAAAGACAGGGCTCAAATAAATAAAATAAAAAATGAAAGAAGTTACAACTGATACTACGGAAACACAAAAGGTCATAACAGACCACTACTAACAATTATATGCCAACAAATTGGATAATCTGGAAGAAATGGAAAAATTTCTAGAAATACACAATTTTCCAAGACTGACTCTTGAGGAAATAGAAAATCTGAATAAGCCAGTTGCTAGCAAGGAGATTGAATGAGTAATCAAAAACCTCCCAACAAAAGTCCAGGACCAGATGGCTTCACTGGTGAATTCTACCAAACATTGGAAGATATAATACCTATCGTCGGACAAGGACACCACAGAGAAGAAAATTACAGGCCAGGCCATAACCCTGATGAACATGGATGCAAAAGTCTTCAACAAAATATTAGCAAACCAGGGGCGCCTGGGTGGCTCAGTCGTTAAGCATCTGCCTTTGGCTCAGGTCATGATCCCAGGGTCCTGGGATCGAGCCCCGCATCGGGCTCCCAGCTCGGCGGGAAGCCCGCTTCTCCCTCTCCCACTCTCCTTGCTTGTGTTCCCTCTCTTGCTGTGTCTCTCTCTGTCAAATAAATATATAAAATCTTTAAAAAAAAAAAATATTAGCAAACCAAATTCAACGGTACATTAAAAGGATCATACACCATGATCAAGGTTGATTTATCTCAGGGATGCAAGTATAGTCAACATCCGCAAATCAATCAATATGATGCATCACATTAACATTTGCATGTAAGAATAAGCTGTTGTATGCACAGTACAAATGGGAGGCCAGGAGACTCCAAAGCGAAGGGTAGAGAGAGAGAAGGCCTTTGTTCATAATGATGTACAGTCCTGGAGCCACCCAGCCACAGGGAGTGTGATTTGGCTTCTGTGAAATAAATTCATGGCCCTGTGAGCATCCCTACCCACCACCAGAATCGCTTTAGCTTATGTTGGTTTGTGCCCCTTGATACCAGGACATATTCTCGCTTTTCCATTACACTGCCTAACACCCTGGTCTCAACTCATGAGCCTAGAATTTTATAAAAGCCTGTTGATAACATCATTGTCTACCTTCTTTTTGCAAGTAACCAAGCATATTCTTGCCTGATTAAGTGCTTTGAAAATATCACCTTGTACAAGCCTTCTCTTGACTTGTATTCTTTAATAAAATTTGCTAATTCTGGTGAAGAAAAAGCACAGGGTTACGGAGTAGAAGACTGTTAAATTGGTTTATAAAATGAAAAGGCTGCTCCATTCTAAACATAAAATACCAATTGAATATGAAGTTGTTAGTGCCTTCATTTGGAATTCTCCTTCCAGAATAGCTGCACATCTTCCTCCACTTCATTCAGGTGTTTGCTCAAATGTTACCTACTTAGGCCATTCTGGATCATTTTATCTAAAATAGTACCTTTTCTTGATCATTTTATCCCTTTACCCAGTTGTTTTTCTTTAAAAAACCTACTACCACCTGACATGCTATATACTTTACTGTTAGTTTCCATCCACTAGAATGTGAACTTTGGAACTTGATGTTTTGTTTACCGATGCATTCCTTGCACACTTTATAGTGTCTGGAACATAGTAAGTGTTGAATTAATGAATACTATGCTTGGCAGACTTGAACTAAGAAAGATGCTGATATTTACCCTACTATCTTCGATCTACAAATATAAAATATTCTGTAAGAGATGAAAAAATTATTGTATAAAAACTGTAATTTATGGGCAGGGGAGTGTCAGTAACAAAGAACATGAAGGCAAGGGTCTTTTAAGTACCCGCATTGCACTAACTACCAAAGATGGGCACTTCAATTTTAGTCATTATAGTGTTTTAAGCATATAACTGCACTTTTAGAAGTAACTTCATGGAGAGTAGGGAAAACTACCAAGATTTGAATGAAGACAAAAATATAAGTTCAGACATAAAGTGTGAGATCTTGGTTTAAGTGGAAATGGAATCTTTTTGGTGGTTTGTGGTTAGTGGGCTATACTGTCACTTTGTGGAACCACTGGTCTCTAGAATTTAAGAACTAGTTTCATTTTTCTCCCAGTAGTAGTTGGGAGTCCCTTTAAGAAAATAGAAAACTAAAAAAAATTACAATTTTGAAATGCTACCATTAAAGCTTACTCTTTTTTTTTTAAACTAGGCTCCATGCCCAGTGGGGAACCCAATGCAGGGCTTGAACTCACGACCCTGAGATCAAGGGTTGGACACTTAATCTACTGAGCCACCCAGGCGCCCCAAGCTTATGTCTTAAACAGAAGGCAAGTGAGAAAGATTTTTGTCACTATTAAAAATCAAATGTACAAAGCATAGAGTTTATATTTAATGTCATTTTCAATTAATCTTCAGTATTTCAGAAAATGTGCCTACCATACTATTTTACACACTATATATAAAATATACATATTTAAAAAAATATTTCACCAACTAAATTTTTAGTATTTATGAGCTATTTAAGAGTCATGAATATACAAATATTTTGTCAGATTTATAAAAGGATTGCATATTCTTTTTTTTTTTTGTAAACAAAGATGGAAATTTCTTTTAGTCCACATATGACCATACAGATATTTTGAGTACTATATAGTTTGTGCTATTACTTGACATACTTTTCCTAGAGAACCCCTGAGTAGGAAAATGCTTAACCCCAAAGCTTTTTTTTTTTTTTTTTTGTAGTGTTCAATGATTCATTGTTTGCGTGTAACACCCATTGCTCTATTCAATACATGCCCTCTTTAATACCCATCACCAGGCTAACCCATCCCCCCAACCCCCTCCCCTCTAGAACCCTGTTTGTTTCTCAGAGTCCATAGTCTCTCATGGTTCGTCTCCCCCTCTGATTTCCCCCCCTTCATTTTGCCCTTCCTACTATCTTCTTCTTTTTTTTTTTTTTTTTAACGTATAATGTATTATTTGTTTCAGAGGTACAGGTCTGTGATTCAACAGTCTTACACAATTCACGGCGCTCACCGTAGCGCAGACCCTCCCCAATGTCTATCACTCAGCCACCCCATCCCTCCCACCCCCCACCATAGTTTGGCTATTGGGGACATTGCTGCTATAAACATCAGGGTGCACATACCCCTTTGGATCCCTACATTTGTATCTTTGGGGTAAATACCCAGTAGTGAAAATGCTGGGTCATAGGGTAGCTCTATTTTCAACTTTTTGAGGAACCTCCATACTGTTTTCCGGAGTGGCTGCACCAGCTTGCATTCCCACCAACAGTGTAGGAGGGTTCCCCTTTCTCCGCAACCCCGCCAACATCTGTTGTTTCCTGACTTGTTAATTTTAGCCGTTCTGACTGGTGTGAGGTGGTATCTCATTGAGGTGCTGATTTGGATTTCCCTGATGCCAAGCAATGTTGAGCACTTTTTCATGTGTCTGTTGGCCATTTGGATGTCTTCTTTGGAAAAATGTTCATGTCTTCTGCCCATTTCTTGATTGGATCATTTGTTCTTTGGGTGTTGAGTTTGGTAAGTTCTTTATAGATTTTGGATACTAGCCCTTTATCTGATATGTCATTTGCAAATATCTTCTCCCATTCTGTCGGTTGGCTTTTGGTTTTGTTGACTGTTTTGCTGTGCAAAAGCTTTTTATCTTGATGAAGTTCCAATAGTTCATTTTTGTCCTAGCTTCGCTTGCCTTTGGCGATGTTTCTAGGAAGAAGTTGCTGCGGCTGAGGTCGAAGAGGTTGCTGCCTGTGTTCTCCTTTAGGATTTTAATGGACTCCTGTCTCACATTTAGGTCTTTCAACCATTTGGAGTCTATTTTTGTGTGTGATGTAAGGAAATGGTCCAGTTTCATTCTTCTGCATTTGGCTGTCCAATTTTCCCAACACCATTTGTTGAAGAGACTGTCTTTTTTCCATTGGACATTCTTTCCTGCTTTGTCAAAGATTAGTTGACCATAGAGTTGAGGGTCCATTTCTGGGCTCTCTATTCTGTTGCATTGATCTATGTGTCTGTTTATGTGCCAGTACCATACTGTCTTGATGATGACAGCTTTGGAATAGAGCTTGAAGTCTGGAATTGTGATGCCGCCAGCTTTTCTTTTCTTTTTCAACATTCCTCTGGCTATTCAGGGTCTTTTCTGGTTCCATACAAATTTTAGGATTATTTGTTCCATTTCTTTGAAGAAAGTGGATGGTATTTTGATAGGGATTGCATTAAATATGTAGATTGCTCTAGGTAGCATTGACATCTTCACAATATTTGTTCTTCCAATCCATAAGCATGGAATGTTTTTCCATTTCTTTGTGTCTTCCTCAATTTCTTTCATGAGTATTTTATAGTTTTCTCAGTACAGATCCTTTGCCTCTTTGGTTAGATTTATTCCTAGGTACCTTACGGTTTTGGGTGCAGTTGTAAACGGGATCGACTCCTTAATTTCTCTTTCTTCTGTCTTGTTGTTGGTGTATAGGAATGCCACTGATTTCTGTGCATTGATTTTATATCCTGCCACTTGACTGAATTCCTGTATGAGTTCTAGCAGTTTTGGGGTGGAGTCTTTTGAGTTTTCCACGTAAAGTATCATATCATCTGCAAAGAGTGAGGGTTTGACTTCTTTGCCGATTCGCATGCCATTTATTCTTTTTTGTTGTCTGATTGCTGTGGCTAGGACTTCTAGTACTATGTTGAATAGCAGTGGTGATAGTGGACATCCCTGCCATGTTCCTGACCTTAGGGGGAAAGCTCTCAGTTTTTCCCCATTGAGAATGATATTCGCTGTGGGTTTTTAATAGATGGCTTTTATGATATTGAGGTATGTACCCTCTATCCCTATGCTCTGAAGAGTTTTGATCAAGAAAGGATGCTGTACTTTGTCAAAGGCTTTTTCTGCATCTATTGAGAGGATCATATGGTTCTTGTTCTTTCTTTTATTAATGTATTGTATCACATTGAGTGATTTGCGGATGTTGAACCAACCTTGCAGCCCAGGGATAAATCCCACTTGGTCGTGGTGAATAATCCTTTTAATGGACTGTTGGATCCTACTGGCTAGTATTTTGGTGAGAATTTTTGCATCCATGTTCATCAGGGATATTGGTCTGTAATTCTCCTTTTTGATGGGGTCTTTGTCTGGTTTTGGGATCAAGGTAATGGTGGCCTCATAAAACAAGTTTGTAAGTTTTCCCTTCCATTTCTATTTTTTGGAACAATTTCAGAAGAATAGGTATGAATTCTTCTTTAAATGTGTGGTAGAATTCCCCTGGGAAGCCATCTGGCCCTGGGTTCTTGTTTGTTGGGAGATTTTTGGTTACTGCTTCAGTTTCCTTAGTGGTTATAGGTCTGTTCAGGTTTTCTGTTTCTTCTTGGTTCAATGTTGGTAGTTTATACATCTCTAGGAATGCATCCATTTCTTCCAGACTGTCTTATTTGCTGGCATATAGTTGCTCATAATATGTTCTTATAATTGTTTGTATTTTTTTGGTGTTGGTTGTGATCTCTCTTTCATTCATGATTTTATTTATTTGGGTCAAGGCTGGCCAGGGGTTTATCAATCTTATTAATTCTTTCAAAGAACCAGCTCCTGGTTTTGTTGATCTGTTCTACTGTTCTTTGGGTTTCTATTTAATTGGTTTCTGCCCTGATCTTTATTATTTCTCTTCTCCTGCTGGGTTTAGGCTTTATTTGCTGCTCTTTCTCCAGCTCCTTTAGGTGTAGGGTTAGGTTGTGTACTTGAGACCTTTCTTGTTTCTTGAGAAAGGCTTGTATTGCTATATACTTTCCTCTTAGGACTGCCTTTGCTGCATCCTAAAGATTTTGAACAGTTGTGTTTTTATTTTCATTGGTTTCCATGAATTTTTTTAATTCTTCTTTAACTTCTTGGTTGACCCATTCATTCTCTAGTAGGATGCTCTTTAGCCTCCATGTATTTGAGTTCTTTCCAACTTTCCTCTTGTGATTGAGTTCTAGTTTCAAAGCATTGTGGTCTGAAAATAGGCAGGGAATGATCCCAATCTTTTGGTACCGGTTGAAACCTGATTTGTGACCTAGGATGTGATCTATTGTGGAGAATGTTCCATGGGCACTAGAGAAGAATGTGTATTCTGTTGCTTTGGGATGGAATGTTCTGAATATATCTGTGAAGTCCATTTGGTCCAGTGTGTCATTTAAAGTCTTTATTTCCTTGTTGATCTTTTGCTTAGATGATCTGTCCATTTCAGTGAGGGGGGTGTTAAAATCCCCCACTCTTATTATATCGCTGTCAATGTGTTTCTTTGCTTTTGTTATTAATTGGCTTATATAATTGGCTGCTCCCATGTTAGGGGCATAGATATTTACAATTGTTAGATCGTCTTGTTGGATAGACCCTTTAAGTATGATATAGTGTCCTTCCTCATCTCTTATTATAGTCTTTGGCTTAAAATCTAATTTGTCTGATAGAAAGATTGCCACCCCAGCTTTCTTTTGGTGTCCATTAGCATGGTAAATGGTTTTCCACCCCCTCACTTTCAATCTGGGGGTGTCTTTGGGTCTAAAATGAGTCTCTTGCAGACAGCATTATCGATGGGTCTTGTTTTTTAATCCAATCTGATAGCCTGTGTCTTTTGATTGGGGCATTTAGCCCATTTACATTCAGGGTAACTATGGAAAGATATGAATTTAGTGCCATTGTATTGCCTGTAATGTGACTGTTACTGTATATTGTCTGTGTTCCTTTCTGGCCTATGTTACTTTTAGGCTCTCTCTTTGCTTAGAGGACCCCTTTCAATATTTCTTGTAGGACTGGTTTCGTGTTTGCAAATTCCTTTAGTTTTTGTTTGTCCTGGAAGCTTTTTATCTCTCCTTCCTTTTTCAATGACAGCCTAGCTGGATATGGTATTCTTGGCTGCATATTTTTCTCATTTAGTGCTCTGAATATATCAGGCCAGTCCTTTCTGGCCTGCCAGGTCTCTGTGGATAGGTCTGTTGCCAATCTAATGTTTCTACGATTGTAGGTTACAGATCTCTTCTCCCGAGCTGCTTTCAGGATTTTCTCTTTGTCTCTGAGACTCGTAAGTTTTACTATTAGATGTCGGGGTGTTGACCTATTTGTATTGATTTTGAGAGGGGTTCTCTGTGCCTCCTGGATTTTGATGCCTGTTTCCTTCCCCAAATTAGGAAAGTTCTCTGCTATAATTTGCTCCAATATACCTTCTGCCCCTCTTTCTCTTTCTTCTTCTTCTGGGATCCCAATTATTCTAATATTGTTTCGTCTTATGGTATCACTTATCTCTCGAATTCTGCCCTTGTGATCCAGTAGTTGTTTATCTCTCTTTTTCTCAGCTTCTTTATTTTCCATCATTTGGTCTTCTATATCACTAATTTCTCTTCTGCCTCATTTATCGTAGCAGTTAGAGCCTCCATTTTTTATTGCACCTCATTAATAGCATTTTTGATTTTGACTGGTTAGATTTTAGTTTTTATTTCTCCAGAAAGCGTTTCTCTAATATCGTCCACGCTTTTTTCAAGCCTAGTTAGTATCTTTATAATCATCATTCTGAACTCTACTTCTGACATCTTACTAATGTCCATATTGATTAGGTCCCTGGCAGTCGTTACTGCCTCGTTTTTTTTTTTTTTTTTGAGGTGATTTTTTCCGTCTTTTCATTTTGTCCAGAGGAGAATAGATAAATAAGAGAACAAAATGCTAACAGGGTAACAACGACCCCAGAAAAATATGCACTAAACAAATTAGAAAAGACCTGAAATTGGGGGAAAAGAAAGGGAAGGAAAGAAAAAAGAAAAAAAAAGAAAAAGATAAAAAAAAAGAATATGATCAAATATAATCAGGCTGGTGACTAGATCAGTGCCACACACTAGATTTTGGGCGTATTTTGGTCTGTTAGAAGAAACTGCCTCCCAAAATTTTAAAGAAAGAAAAACATATATATACAAAAATAAGGGTTGATATGATGAAGGGATGGAATATGACTGTAAAGATGAAAAGTATAAAAGATTTTATAAAAGGAATTGATAAGAAGTTGGTTGAAAAAAGAAAGAAATTAAAAAAAAAAGGGGAGAGAAAGTGATCAGACAGGAGACTAGCACAAAGCCATACACTAGAGATTTAGGGTATATTTTGGTCTGTTAGAAGAAACTGTATCCCAAAATTTTAAAGAGAGAACAACTTATATATATACCAAAAATAAGGTTAAGTACTATGAAGGGATAGATTATGACTCTAAAAATGAAAAATAAAAAAGATTTTTAAAAAAGGGATTGATAAGATGTTGGTTGAAAAGGGGAAAAAAAATTCAAAAAAAAATTTTTAAAAATTAACTATGAAAGACTAAAGAATCAGGGGGAAAAAGCCATTAATTCTATGAGCTGTATTCCCCTAGCGCTGGCATTCTGCCTTTCTCATTGATCAATAAACTTTGTCTTGGCTGGCTGTTCTTGCTGATCTTCTGGGGGAGGGGCCTATTGCAGTGGTTCTCAGATGTCTTTGCTAGAGGCGGGATTGCACCGCCCTTGCGGGGGGCTGGGCTAAGTAATCTGCTCGGGTTTGCTCTCAGGAGCTTTTGTTCCCTGCAAGGTTTCCCTACAGCTTTGGAGGAGGAGAGTGGAAATGGCGGCCTCCCTATCTCCGCCCTGGAGGAGCTGAGAACTTGGGGCCCCACTCCTCAGTGAGCCCCCAGAGAAAAGCAGTCAATCACTCCCGTCTCCCCGGTCTCCGGCCACACTCTGTGCTTATCTGGCCTGTGACCAGGCGTTTCTGTCTCTGGCACATGACCCCGTTTGCAGTCTCCAAACCCAGCAGATTGCTGCGGTGTGCTTACGCACCACTCCTCCCGGGGGAGGAAGGGGAGTCTCCCTGATCTGCCGCTTGTTGGGTCCCTGCCGGAGGAGAATTGGCCTGACTGTGCTGCAGATCATGGTTTATGGCAACTCCGAGCTGAGAGCCCACTCCTTGGCTCTGTCTTTGCAGCCGGCTTCCCCATTCCGATACCTGGGAGCTCTGCCACCCTCAGGCACCCCCGGTCTTTCTGTGACTCCGAGGGTCCTGAGACCACACTGTCCCAGTGAGGGTTTCACCCCTGGCTTAACCACTGGAGTGTCATCCCTCAGCGGAGCCAACTTCTAAAATTTCCGATTTTGTGCTCCGCTGCTCTATCACTTGCTGGTAGTGGCTGACGGAGGCTCCCTCCCCCTGCTGTCTCTCTTCCCGGATATTGCCTCGGATTCACTTCTCACATCCTACCTTCCAGAAAGTGGTCGCTTTTCTGTTCAGAGAGTTGCTGCTATTTTCTTTGATCTCCTGTTGAGTTCATAGGTGTTCAGAATGGTTTGATCCCTATCTAGCTGAATTTCTGGGACCAGATGAAATTTAGGTCTCCTACTCCTCTGCCATCTTGCTTTTCCTCCAGGATTGCATATTCTAAATTAGGACTTCCATAAGCCATTTACTTTTTTGTGGAATTATGTAATATATTAAATCATTAAAATGAACATCTTATAGCAATTACTAATAACTATGTTAATAGCCTCTATATAGGACTGTTTCAAACATTAACTGAAAACCACGATTTTTCCATCCTTTATACCAAGAACATCCATACATTTGTGACATATACTGAAAAAATGACCTAGCTCTATTTGATGAGTAAATGATTTTTTTGTATTTTCTAAATAAATATATATTCTAAATTTGAAAAATGTACTCCCTCATTTGAATTAGGATCCCATTTATATTTATTCCACTACATTTATGGTTTTATGACCAATTTGAAAGGTGTTGTATCATTAAAAGCAGATCAAATTAGCTCCTTCAACTTATTATATCCGTTAACTGTACTAAAGAAACTAGTTTTGAATATGGCAAGTTCCAGTTTGTGAAACAGATGTAGCCAAATACAGCTCTTGTGCAGAGGTGAGCCATTAGATGACTAAGAGTAAACTGTCATTACTATATACAAAGAAGATAGGTAGGAAGAGATATCCAGTAGCAAATATGATCTATTCTAAGGTTTTAAGCAATTTCAGAATTATAGGAACTAAAGGGCAATCTTTTTAAAGATGTATAAATGGTTTAGTTTTAATAATATTTATTGATTTATAATGTAAATAAGAGAATATAGGTAGCTCTTGAAATAAAAAAATAGACCACATAAAATGTGCATTTTAATACAAATCATTAGAATATATTTATACTATATATAAATCTACACATTAGAAGATACTACTGAAATTTTGCTCTATAGAATATCACTCTAGAATTCTCTTAAAAAAAAAAATCACTGGGTGGAATTATGTGATGACTGTGAAATAGATTCTCCCATTACAATGCTACTTCTGTCATTTAGAGTTTTGACAACAGTTGTAGCTGGAGATTGTAGCACTTTACGAGAAAGCCTCATTCTTCCATCAGCTGGATCACGTCCAAAGTATTTCACCTGTATTAAAGAAGCCAATTTACTTTTATAGTTGTAGTACAGTGATCAACATCCAAATTAGAAGATATTTAAATTTATATGGTGCATAACAAAACAACGATTAATGATTTTACTTTGCTGAAAGCATAGCTTAGTGCTAAGTAGAGGTATGTGGTAATAAATATAATTTGGTTAAATAGCTCTTATAAGAAAAGAGATGGGTATTTAGATGCCCTATTATAATCTTCTGTTAGACTCAACTATGCCTTCTTATTTCATCCTAGGCCAGGTCCCTATACTGGAAGAACAGTGAAAGCCATGGCGTATGATTCTAGACAAGAGCTTTCTGAGCCTAAGGGTACCATAAACTATACAGGATGATGGTTAGGTCATTCACACTATTCCTCAAAGGACTATCACACTGGGGATTATTTGGCTTGACTTTAGACAACACAAGTCTGGGAAATGTGGCAGTTTTTAAGTCCCTTCTGATGTAAAAGCACAACCTTATACAGATACTAGGTCTTAGTTCTTAATCTTCCCTAGAGGCTACTTGAACAATGGGACTACAGATTGGGAATAAACGAGAAGCCTTGGTTACTCAGGTCATGGGTAATAGGTATAGCTGGAACAAAATGTGGTATGGCCAAACCAAACCAAACCACACCACACGAGACTGGCAATGACTTCCTTTATCCACTCATAAAAAACTATAAAAAAGGACAAACAACATGGCTTTCATCAAGCTCAAAAATTTTTAGCTGTAAGCAGTATAGAACCAATTAAAGTCTCAACTCAAATATGACATTCAAGGCCTTTAACAGAGTCACATTTTCAGAGTTCTCCTGTCCTGTCTGCAAATCACTGCATAGCTATTACTGACTTCATATATTTTTAAAAGCTCTGAAGAGGGACTACTGTTCTAATTAAACTGCAAGCTCCCTAAGGGAAAGAATTGCAACTTAAATCCTTAGTCTGTTTAGAAGCAAACAAAATTAAAAAAGCACAGCACATAAATAATACAAATCACAGATGCTGATTTGATTCTTTTAGCTTTTTGAAAAAAAAAATAATTGAGGGGTGCCTGGGTGGCTCAGTCGTTAAGCGTCTGCCTTCGGCTCAGGTCATGATCCCAGGGTCCTGGGATCGAGCCCCACATCGGGCTCTCTGCTCAGCAGAAAGCCTGCTTCTCCCTCTCCCTCTCCCACTCCCCCTGCTTGTGTTCCCTCTCTCATTGTGTCTCTGTCAAATAAATAAAATCTTAAAAAAAAAAAAATAATAATTGAAACTTCGAGTACAGTTTACAACTTTAAGGTTAAAAAGTTGAATACAAGTACCTGAATTTCTTGGCCAACTTCTAATCCGAGGGCGGTGGGATGTTTAATCTGAAAGAGAACATGTTCATCTATTAGTTATTGTGCATAATTTCTTAATATCCATAGTAGTACACATTTTTTAAGTGGAAAGTTTTATTGTTTTTTCTGATTATAAAATCTGTTGATTATAGAGGCTTAAAATAACACGTATTCAAATGAGAGCAAAAATCATCCAAACCTCTCTACTTTTTAGATACCTACTGCTGATACTCTAACAAGTGTCCCTTCAAATGTCTACTTAGTACGTACTGCATTTGTAAAAATGGACCTTATTGAGCTTGTTTTCTAATATGTTGATTTTTCATTCAATAATATGTTGACATCCTTTTATATCAATAAATGAAACAGTACAGTTGAATGTTCAAACTATATAATTTAACTGATCCCCAAAGATGGTCATTTAATTCATTTTAAATTCCAATATTTTTTTTTTAAGATTTTATTTATTGGGGGGGGAGTGAATGTAGGGCACAAAGGGAGAGGGAGAGGGAGAAGCAGACTCACTGTGGTCCACAGAGCCCAATGCAGGGCTCAATCCCAGACCTGAGATCATGACCTTAGCTGAAGGCAGATGCTTAACTGACTGAGCTACCCAGGCGCCCCTTAAATTCCAGTTTTGCAAATGTTAATAATTACTGAATCTAGATGTAAGGTATATGTGGGTTCAGTGTACTATTTTTTTTCAACCTTTCTGTAGGTAACTGCAGTGTTGCAACAATTATGTATTCATTTACTCAAATTATCCTCTCAGAACAAAGTCCTAATGTTCAACTTCTAGGGCCAAAGGTACTCATACACATTTACCATTTTTTCCTTCATATTTTTACTCACATTGGTAATTTTCAACTCTCTGAAAGTTGTAAAATGATAACTTAGTTTTATTTGCATTTAAAAAAATTGCTGTTGGGGTGCCTGGGAGACTCGGTGGGTTAAGCATCTGACTCTTGATTTCAGCTCAGGCCATGATCCCAGGGTCGTGAGATCAAGCCGAGTTGGGCTCTGCTCTCAGCGTTGAGTCTACTGGAGATTCTCTCCCTCTCCCTCTGTTACCCACCCTGCTCGCCCATGCTCTCTGTCTAAAATTAAAAAAAATAATAATAAATAAATCTTTAATTAAAAAAAAAATGCTGTTGATATTGACCTTTCTTACTGATCCATATAAACCCTGTGCATATGAAGCCTCTCTCATATGTTATATACATCTTTTCCCCCTAAGTTGCTACTTGCCTTTCAACTTTATTGTAATTTTGCCATATACTTCTTAAAAATGACGTCAGGGGCACCTGGGTGGCTCAGTCAGCTAAGCATCTGACTCTTGATTTCGGCTCAGTTCATGATCTCAGGGTTGTGAGAGCAAGCCCTGTGTGGGACTCTGCACTCAGCAGGGAAGTCTGTTTGAGATTCTCTCTCTCTCCCTCTGCCCCTCCCCTCACTCATGCAGTTGTGCTCTTTCTCTAAAATAAATAAATCTTTTTGAATAAAAAGAGTAGACATTCTGCTTCATGAAAACCAGCTATTCTAATACAATGTATTGAATCATCTTTGTTTCTTCAGACTGAAAATGCAACTTTTAGTATGTATTATATTCCCATGTATATAACTGGGTGATTTCTGTCTCTATTTTCTGTTGCATATTGTCTAATTCTAGGTCAGTAATACACTGTTTCATTCTCTATAGCTTTATATTTAAATATTTGGTAAACCAAACATTCCTATTATCCTCTGCACCTATAGTTTTCTTGAATAGTTTCATATTTTTAGTTTTATCTTGCTATGCTTGGTTAGCCAAGAAAATTGGGAAGACAGGGCTATAGGTAGGTATTTTTAAAAAGTAACTGTTATATGTTAACTATAGATGTGTTAACTCGAGTGTTTCTATTCCATCATACAAGTACAAACATAAATACCTGTGTTAAACAGTGTACAAAACTTTTGTAAGCAACATTGCTGTCATTTTCAGTTTTCTATATTTAGGCTAGTAGTGGACAAAGTGCACAATCCTCATCAACCCAGGTAATTTCACTATGATGATTTTAAGGCAGTTTTAAAAATAAGTTATTTTTTTTACCTTTCGTTGATCAAGTTGTGTGTTATGAAGTAGTACTGCAGTCATATTTGGATATAGTTTAACCATTACTCCAGTGTCTCTGAAAAGGAAATAAGCCTGATTAAAACAGTATCTGTGTATCTACTGATAATCAAACTGATTATGTATTCATTGGAGAACAAAGTAAACACGCACACAAAATTGTAAAAACGATTATCTAAAAGAGATACTTATTTTTTCAACTGATCATACACCCTGTATTTAAATTTTTTTAAAAAGATTTTATTTATTTGAGAGAGAGTGAGAGAGAGAGCATGAGCAGGGGGAGGGAGAGGGAGAAGCAGACTACCCTGAAGAGCAGGGAGCCCGACTTGGGGCTCGATCCCAGGTCACGACCTGAGCTGAAGGCATGTTCTGAGCCACCCGGGCACCCCTACACCCAGTATTTAAATACTTGTGAATGAAAGGACAGAGAAGAGATAAAGGAAAATTGTGTAGTGACAAGCTTTTAGACTATATATTCTTCTGTATTTCTCTTCATGGTATTTCTCCAAACATTTTGAAATGACATTAAATTTTTATTTTTTAAAAAAAGATTTTTATTAGAGAGAGAGAAAGCGACAGAGATAACGAGAGAGAGCACAAGCGGGGAGTAGAGGGATAGCAACATTAAATATTTTAAAGTAGTGTAGATTAATCATCAGCCTATTAAATAATGATTTAAGGAAGGGGGTTGGATAAAATATTTATTTCATTAAAAAATTTGTCTTTTTTTCACTAGTCTACTAAAATAAGCCATCCCATTTCTTAGTTTTTCACCTGTGATATTAAACAAATTATTCCATTGGCTTTTGTTATTCATTTCAAATAGCTTTGAACACTCAGGCTACATCGATACATATATGTATTTTTTTCCTTAAAAGGGGGATTTTCAAGGGCCCCTGGGTGCCTCAGTCCATTAAGCGTCTGCCTTTGGCTCAGGTCATGATCTCCGGGTCCTGGGATTGAGCTGCACATTGGGCTCCTTGTTTGCAGGGAGCCTGCTTCTCCCTCTCCTCCCCACTTGTGCTTTCTCTTCTACCTCTCTCTCAAATAAATAAATAAAATCTTTAATAAAGGGGGGGGATTTTCTCATCCCCAAAAATCGATCTTTTTAGCTGACAAAAAATGCTTTGAGGTTGAAGCTGACATTTAAAAAAATGTGAGGGCACGTATTGAATGGAGCACTGGGTGTTATACACAAACAATGAATCATGGAACATCAAAAACTAATGATGTAATGTATAGTGATTAACATAACATAATAAAATAAAAAAAATGTGCTCCTTAGGCATTAAGTAGTACTATCTTTAAAACAAACCAACAAGAAACTATCAGAAAAAGAAAGAAAAAGGAAATATTGCTAGGTCTATTTTCGGCCTGTTTTACTGTTTATTGGGAAAATTTAAATGGTGGGAAATTTGGTTCAAGAAAACATTTATTTAGATGAATCTATTAATATAATCAC
This sequence comes from Halichoerus grypus, assembly GCF_964656455.1. Classification (NCBI taxonomy): domain Eukaryota; kingdom Metazoa; phylum Chordata; class Mammalia; order Carnivora; family Phocidae; genus Halichoerus; species Halichoerus grypus. The sequence goes on along the minus strand of NC_135721.1, from coordinate 63,885,411 downwards.
AGAATCATGTTATTGAAAATCAACAAACTGGTATAGAAAATAAATTATACCTGAAAAATAATTAATGATTCTATGGTAGGTAATTGACATAAAATCTAAATACCTTACACTTTCAAAGTACATAATGCAAATGTGAAGTTAACATGTGCTTGTAATATAAATCTTACAAAAAACAGCATGGCATATTAGTTGATATTACCTGATTTCAGTTATTGTGGCGGTATACACTGCTCCAAATTCTAGTTGCTGCTCTTGCTGTAAGTGCAAAATAAGCCATAAGATGAATAAACAGCAACAAAATGTAGAAAAAAGTATTATAAGATCTATACTTACATCATCTTTACAGATTTCAGTAATGAAGTCTCTTGCTTCATGCATAGCACTTGGTGTTGGTGCAAATACAGAAAATGTTTCTTCATCCACCTGACTAACAGTTACTCCTTTTAAAAAGATAATTTAACATATTAAAGTTAACTTGCTCACTCTAGCAGAGTCTAGTTTCAGAAAGTAGATGTGAGAGCAGGGGACTGACCTGTAAGTAGCTGGGCAGGGTTGTGTTATATTTATTCATTGCTTTAGGAATGAAGGGATTCACTCACCAAGAAATACACATTGCACACCTGCTATGTATCTGACATTGTACTAGGCCCTGGGGAAACAACAGTGAGTCACTGTCTCTGTGTTCTTGGAGCTCACAGTTTGGTAGGAGAACGCATATTTAAGTCCTAATTTTGCAGCGTTTGGTTTTGCTCTCTTAATTGTAAGTAGAAACTATACTGGAACCTTTTCCTCACCTTTTTTTCTTTCTTACTCTAGAGTGGTGAACAGATGGATGAGGGACAAAATCATGTCAGTTTCTCAATCTAAAGAGCTGGCTAAGACAACTCTGCTTCTCACCTTCCTTCAATAACCTCAAAGCTGGTAAGTACCAGGTAACTCAAAGATTGCATACTATTTCTACACTCTTTAAATAAAAGAGTCTAAATAAGACTAAGTGAAAAACAGCAGAATAGAAAATGACAGCAAAGTCCTCTAAAGTGAAAAACTAAACATTTTTCTAAATGTTCAATTTTAAAATGTCACAAACCATTTGATGAATTGATGAATTCTAGGTCATCCTAGGTTAAGAATGAATGTTGATTTATTAAGAGGCATACAGAAAACTTACAGTAAAGACATGTCAGTGTTATATTCTTTTCTCTTGTTCTTGCATATCTCAAACATATTTTTTGAACACAATAGAGATGAAATGGCAACTTATGTAGCCTACCATTAAAACCCTCAAACTTGGGGTGCTTGGGTGGCTCAGTTGGTTAAGTGTCTGACTATTGATTTCGGCTCAGGTCATGATCTCAGGGTTGTGAGATCGAGCCCTCGAGTTGGGGTCCATGCTGGACATGGAGGCTGTTTAAGATTCTCTCTCCCCTCTCCGCCTTTCCCCCTCCCTCTCTAAAAAAAATAAAACCCCCAAACTTTATACAACTCTTACCTGTTTCAGCCTGAAGCTTTTTTAAATGATATCCACCCGGTCCAACAAATTTTGCCCGTTTTGATAATGGAACCTGAATAGTTTCTGAAATGCAGTACAGACAAAATTGTAAATAATTCAAATACATATATGAACCTAAAACATATCTTGATCAGTCAAGATTTTTTTTGGCATAGACACATGTAAAAATATTTCATGGGAAATAGAAAAATAGTTACTTGACTGAAGTTTCTGAAAGTACTCATGCCTAAAAATATCTCCCCAAATTTAAAATATTTTAACTATAGAAATATTTAAAATATTTTCGTTTTGTATCGCTTCTCGGCCTTTTGGCTAAGATCAAGTGTAGTAAAATATTTTCGTTTTGTGTATGAAGTTAAAGGAAATTTAAATATAATAATATACTTTCATATATTAATGTTTACCTTATCACAGAATAAATAATAACTTTAGTCCATTACCTACAACAGGTCCATTTTCTTTTCTAGATGCTCGAGGTTTTGAAATGGTTTTGTTCATAATCTGTAGTATCTCCTTCTTTGCCACTATAAGAGATAAAAACATAAAAGTTATAACTACAGTTGACCCTTGAACAACTAGAGATTAGGGATGTCTACCCCTGCATCAAAAATTCGTGTAAAACTTTTGATTCCCCAAAACTTAACTACTAACAGCCTACTTATTGACTGGAAGCCTTACCCATGGAAAAAAACAGTTAAGTAACACATTTTGTTTGTTGTATCTATTATACTCTGTATTCTTACAATAAAGTAAACTAGAGAAAAGAAAATGTTAAGAAAACCATAAGGAACAGAAGATGTATTTACAGTACTGTATGTATATTTATTGAAAAACATTTCTGCATAGGCATGGGATAGGGGCCTGGCCTTGGGATGGCAAAGTTCCATAGCCTGGTGGCTTAGGCTCAGCAGTGGCAACCCCTGGGTGGCCTGCAGGCTGCAACAGTTGCGTGGAGGCATAGTATAGCTGCCTCATCTGCCTGGACATGCACCACTGGCCCATGGCCATACACTGGCACCTGTGGCCGCATGTGAGTATGCTGGTCTCCAGGAGGCCTCGAGGCCAAGGTGCCCTGGTGGGGAGTGAGTCCCCTCCTAATCCCACAGGCACAGAGGACTTAGTGCAGGGACGTCCTATGCAGTGCTGTCCCTGCCCTCTGGGCTTGTTTTTCCACTTCAGCCCAGTCTTCTGCTGGCCAGCCCTGGATGCTCGATGGGACCACCTTCTCAGTACACTGGGCGATCTGCAGCCCTGCCCAGTCATGGCCCCCCCCTCCCAACCCCCAGGGGCTGCTAATTGCCTCAGCAGGCCTCTTAGGATACTCAGTGCAGCGGGCATGACCTCTGTGCCAGCTGCCTTTAGTTGGTCTGGTGGGATGGGCAGTAGTAAATAAATGACTTGCTGTTCTAAATAAATGCTTTTGTTGCCAACTCTTTAATAAAAACAATCTATGTATAAGTGGACCCATGCAGTTTGAACACACATTGTTCAAAGGTCAACTGTATATAAAATAAATGTGATAAGATAGAGCAGTATTCTTAGTTTTTATAGAGTAAAATCCAAATTCTTTAACTTAGTAATCAAAGCTCTTCATATCCTAATTACCTTTACAATTCTACTTATAGTCCCCTTTCTCCATAAATCTTATCTTAGTCACTTAACTTGTAAAAACTGAATTTTCTCTGGTCTCTCATAAAGGTTTTTACATGAAATTTCATTTTCTAAAGCAGTATTTTATAATAAGCCCATTTTTAATATGCCTAATGGGAATTATAGTTGCCATGAACAAATGAACAATGATGGAAAGAGAATCAGGCACACTGGCTTAACTTACCTGAGGCTTGTTGAATGGCCTCCATTACAATTTTTATTGGTATTCCAGGTAATTTAATATCAGCCTAATGTGGAAAAGTCAAAAAATTATATAAATATTGATTCATTATTTAAATATTATAAAAGTGAAACAAAATAGGTTTTAAAATACCTGTAATGCAGTTATTCCCTTATTGGTGCCGGCTATTTTGAAATCCATGTCACCATTGTAATCTTCAATTCCCTGAAGGAATTTAAGAAATGATATAGTTTTTTTTTTTTAAAGATTTTATTTATTTATTTGACAGAAAGAGAGAGATAGCAAGGGCAGGAACACAAGCGGGGGAGTGGGAGAGGGAGAAGCAGGCTTCCCGCCAAGCAGGGAGCCCAATGCGGGGTTCGATCCCAGGACCCTGGGATCATGACCTGAGTTGAAGGCAGACGCTTAACGACTGAGCCACCCAGGCGCCCCAGAAATGATATAGTTTTAAATAAAAAATTCACCCAGTCACTATAGAGGAATTTTAAAAAACAGCTGTAGAAGTAAACCATGTCCTCTAAGACTAAATACAAAAAAGTATCTTCTACATTAACTACTGCTTCTAATTTGTAGCTTTTTAAGTTAGAAGTGTTTCATCATAAAATCACTTTAAGATCATGTTGCCCCCCCAAAAATGCACAGGGATTCATTTATGATCACCCTGAAGTAAGCCGTTATGGATATTTATACCGTCATATATATATTTTAACTCACATCCTATAAAATCCAGGGCTAGTATGCAGAGGAGGAAAGTAAGAACAAGGACCACCGTTTCTCAAATGTTATTCTTCTAAGCATCCAATGCTTATAAAATGTGCATCATCATCTTCACCACTGAATATTTGAAAACATGGATATACTTACCAGAATATCTGTCAGCAAACGATAATCTTCTATTTCACCCTTGTCAGGACTGTTTTTGGTGACCAATCCAATTGCCACACCTGCGACAGCAGATGAAATTGGAACACCTGTAATTGAGAAAAAGAGCTTGTATGTAATGTGTACATCAGCCTAACACACATATTTATCATTCTTTTGATATTTATTTTAAGTGGTGTTTTAAATTTGACATCATCAGAACTAAGCTGGAAAGGTCTTCTATCTACCTCATTTCTTCTTAAGCACATGATAAAAGCCCCTTAAAACAATTCTAAACAGGTAATCACTGTTCTCACAAAAACTTCTATAAAAATAGCAAACTTAACTCTTAATGGAATCCATTTGTCTTTTTACTTTTGGTATATTTATCTTCTTTTTTTGGAAAAGTAACCATGTTATTGGTAAATCCTTCCAGCCTAAACCCCTCAGCTCACCTTCCCATGAAAACCATCAGTAGGTTTGTGTGTGTATCCTCCCAGAAAATTTGTGCCCAAATATGAATTGAAGTGTAAGCTTTTATTTTCTTTACTTATGGAAGCATAGTGAATGCACCCACTATTCTGCACCTTGCGTTTTTTTCACTTAATAACATACCTTGGATATTGACACATAATGCCACACAAAGTTCCCACCTTATTCTTTTGAATGGCTGCTTAGTACTCCCTGAATGGATTTATTTATAAGTCACATAACAGAAGTGGGATTACTGAGTAAAAGGGTGTGTGGGTTTACATTTATTATAAATCTGTCAAACTGCCTTCCAGAGTGTAGCATTTTATATTTTTACCAGCAGTATTTGAGGGTGCCTCCTGTTCTACTTTCTTGTTAATTCCTGTCAAACCTTTTGACCTTTGTTCATAAAGGGTAAAAATGGTAGCTTATTGTTTTTAATTTGATTTTTTATAAGTGAGATTAAACTTTTTTTAAATGTTTACATACTGTTTATTTTATTTATTTATTTATTTAGGCTCCATGCCCAGTGTGGAGCCCAATGCAGGGCTTGAACTCACAACCCTGAGATTAAGACCCAAGCTGAGATCAAGAGTTGGACACTTAACCACCTGAGCTACCCAGGCACCCCTTATATTTCTTTTTCTGTGAATTGCCTGTTCATGGCCTTCAACCATTTCCCTACTTGTTTGCTAGTCTTTTTCTTAATGATTTATAAAAGCTCTTTCAATATGGACAGTACATCTTTGTTAAATACAAATATAGAATATTAAAGAAAATATATTATTTCCTAGTCAGTTGACTTTGTTTATTGTGATTTACTTTCCTGTACAGAATTTTAAAAGTTATATGAAATCATGGTTCCTGGATTTTGCAAAAAAAAAAAAAAAAAAAAAAAAAAAAAAAGAAAGGTTTTTCCTAATATTTTGATAAAATCTTCCATGTTTCAATTTTTTACAAAACATTTAAGGTTTTATCACTTGGAACTTATCTGTTACAAAGGAGTGTGGCGGGGATCTCATTTCATATTCTCTAAGCAATCTCACTTATGCTCATGGTTTTTAACCATAACCTATAATGATGATGACCTAAAAACCTCTCTCTCCTGCCTGTTTCTCTTTTCTAATAAGCCCTAGATCTTTATAGCCAATTTGCCTATTGGACATTTCCAGTTAAATGTCCCCAAAGCACCTTATATGTATGTACATATATTCAAAATGTAATCACACCCAATAAGTCCTTTTTGTCTTGCCTTTCTTATCTTGGTTGAATGCAACTAAGGCACTCATGCCAGAATCAACACTTCTTTCCTCATTTCCTATATGAAATTACAAAGATCTGATAGTTTGTCCTTTAAATTTTTTTATAATGCTGTCCTTTCCCCTAAATACTGAAACATCCATTGCTACTCCTTTAGTCCAAGTCCGCATTATTTCTTGCTCTGACAACATTCTCCCTGTCTGGTTTCCCCAATTTTAGTCTCTCCCCTCAGTTTCCATTCTCTCCCACTTCATCCTCTAGGTCTATCACCTAAGCTGAAAAAATTACCAAAAGAAAAATCAGATTCAAATCACACTATTCCCCTACATAAAATTCTCCTGAGTTCCCCATTATCTGCTTTCAGGAAATTTTATTTATTTATTTATTTTTAAAGATTTTATTTATTTGACAGAGAGAGACACAGTGAGAGAGGGAACACAAGCAGAGGGAGAAAGGGAGAAGCAGGCTCCCCGCCGAGCAGGGAGCCTGATGTGGGGCTCGATCCCAGGACCCTGGGACCATGACCTGAGCCGAAGGCAGATGCTTAACGACTGAGCCACCCAGGCGCCCCAGGCTATCAGGAAATTTTATACATGTTCTTTGGTCAAAATCATTTGGGAAATAGTGCATATCCTGTTCCTAGAGATTCAGAATTCACATTAGCATATTAAAGTTTATTTAACTCCTATTAAATAAACCTGCTTAATCCTGCTCAAATGTACTATAGAACAGAATGATTTTTTTCTCATGGTATACAATAATCAACATCCAGCAGGAACACTAGTCATAGAATACTGAGTTGTGAAATATTAGCTTTAAGTTCAAAATCCTTAACATAACAATGACCTTTAAAATCTGGTCCCAGTTTATTACTTAGTTTTTTCAAATACATTTCAGAAACACACCATACTGCTTCATAACTTTGCCCATGTTGTTCCTTTCACATGAAATATGGGCCCTGCTCCTAATGACAGATCAACTACTCAACCTTTAGAACCAGATGAAATGTAGCTGTCTCTATGGAGCTAATTGCCTTCAACCTAATTCTTCATCCATATTGTACATATTTATGTTACCTATCTGAATTTATCTTCTTGATCTATTAGTATGTTTTTTGCACCTGTAAACTTTTTAGAAAATGGGTACCATTTGTATCCCTGAAGCAAGACAGTGCCTGATGTGAGGAATGATAAGCACTCATGTGTTTCAGTTGAACTGCACACCTTTGTTGGCTTTTCCCACAGGACTTGACATTCATTCTTGTCAAATTCAATTTTTTTCTCTTTGGCTTCTTATTTTTTATCTTGTTGACATTTTTTTAGAGATCAAAATTGTCATTTAACATATGTCACCCATTCTTTTTTAGCAGTATCCTTTTTATCAGCAGGCCAGTGTTCTAAGTCAATTCAATAATAAAACCATTGACAGGATTTAGAAGGAAACATCCTCAGGCATTCCACTCGACCAAACCATCCTACTGATCAGATTCGCTTGTTTCCTATACTCATGCTTCAACCAGTTATGAAGGTGCATCTATCATCCATGTCAATTTCTGTATCATTTACAGAAAAATCATGAGCTGCCAAGCTGACTCTAGATATATGGCATAGGCAGCAACGCCCCTCCCAGCTCCAAATCTGGTAATGTTTTCCAAAGTGGGACATTATTTTATGACAGGATTTATTTCAAATGAGTCCCTTCTGCTCCCTTCTCTTCACAGCCCCCTCCTTCCTAAAAATACTTATAAACCTTTTTTTTTAATATTATCTATGTAAGAGTTTTATCAAGGGTCACTGTCAAGTTCACTAGGTTATGCTTTACAGAAAATACCTTACTTTCTTTCAAAATTAAGAACTTTTTGTGTCCTTAGTATACTAGTTTCTGATTTTTCAAATACTGCCAACATTGGTCAGTTATCTCATCCTGAAGTTCTCATCTTTACTTAGGTTGGGTTTTTGTCTAGACCAAAAGATCTGAATTCATTTAAAGCAGTTAAAGACTCTCTTATGATCTCTTTTTACTTTATCTTTCAGTTCACCTTTTTGAGAATATGTTGTGTTTTCCAATATGAAAATGTAAGACTGATTGAATGCAAGCTCCACCAGGACAGGGACTTTGTTTCGTTCATCACTGTGTCCCAAGGGCTTAGGTCAATGCTTGGAAGAGGGGTGGCATCTAGTAAAGATTGGTTGAATCAATGCATGAAGGTGAAAACAGAAAAGTATTTTACCAGCAACCTTAAATATCAGCTTGTTTTTCTGGCACTGAACACAACTAGAAAAGTACCTTTAGGGTTTTTTTTGCTTTGGCTTAAGTTTTCATCTTTCTAGACAGTGTTATTATATATTCCCATGATTCTTTTATCTCATCCTTGGTTATAGTATCCTATCTTTCTGTTTTTCTGTACTATAAATGTGTGAACTTAGAGGGAGCTCCTTGTAGCCTCTTGAGTATCTTTAGGTTCCTTTTCTCTTTCTTCTTGAACAGCATCGTTGGTGTTCCCTTTTGGTGTTTCAAACTGAGATATTATACTGAACCTCTTACAGTCTTTCTTCCTAAAATTCTGTGTATCCTTCTGTGGGTGGTATTGTTCTTCTCATGCCTTGCAAATTGACTGGAAGATTACATGGTTACTTTCCTTTACAGGTCCTAAATACTTACTCTTGCTGGTCCAAACTTTGTTGGTGAATGGAATCAACTGCAGAGCTCTTTACCTTTTAGAAGGTGAGAAAGCTCACTGATTACCAAGGTAAGTAAATAATTTTAGTGTTCTCCCTTTTGCCAAAGATAAGAATTCTAGTAATTATCTGTATAGTTGAAGCTGTACTTTGTAACTATCTTGCTCTGGCCTGGTTTGGTAATCTGTAATCTGACTTCTCAGGTCTTACCAAAATCCAATTTTAAAGAGATCTTGTACTTTATACTAATCAAATACAGATAAAGCATTAGTAGTTTTGACACATAACTTTACCTGCGTCCATTAATGCTAAACTTCCACCACATGCAGATGCCATTGAAGATGATCCTATAGAAACAAAAAATACTTGCTTTTTAATATACTGATTTTTTAAAATGTAGAAAACTATTACTATTGGTTATTTCCTTATAAATATTCAGTATTCTTCTTTTTAAAAGCAATTAAGGCAAGCTCTGTTAAACCAGAAACTATAGGACTACACAGTCCAGTATGATAGTCATTAGGTACATGTAGCTACTAAATTTAAATTAATTGAAATAAATTCAGTCCCTCAAAAATTGCATAGCACAGAGATAACTTCCATCATCACATAAAGTTCTATTGGACAGCAGTGCTATAGATTCTAAGAAACCTCCCAGAAAAACCACCATGCCTCTTTTGTTGCTTAATCAGAAGGTAGTTAAAGATACAGGCTCTGGCTCTCTCACTGGACCCTAAGTTATAGCCTAGTCACACCCTATAGAGAACAGAAAGTCTCTAGTTTAAATTCAGAGGATTTTTGTTGTTGTTGTTTTTAAGTATCTGTGACCATCTCTGTGACCTTTCTGTCTCTAATGGCCATACCTTGCCTTGACCTAGATACTTAATTTTAATTTATATTTGATCTTTTAAAATATATTTTTAAAAGATTTTATTTGAGAGAGAGAGAGAGAGAGAGAGAGCACAAGCAGGGGGCGTGGCAGGCAGAGGGAGAAGCAGGCTCCCCACTGAGCAAGGAGCCCAATGCGGGACACGATCTCAGGACCCTGGGATCATGACTTGAGCCGAAGACAGATGCTTAACTGACTGAGCCACATAGGTGTCCCTAAATTTGATCTTTTAGTCCAGCCTCTCTCTCTGTGCTGTCTACTTATATCTGTGATACCTGATAGGTGTCCCTTGCCTAATGTGTCACTCTCTTTTGGCTCTTTCTCTCTTGAAGCTGGCCTTGCTCTATGGTTTCTAAAAATAAACAAATAACCCCAATTGGATCTGTTATAAAAGATACATAAAGAGAAATATTTGTTTTATATTGCTTTCAAAATATCTCATTAGCTACAAACAGAGATTTAGATAGTATATGATTAACTAAACACATTTTTCTTTTGTCATGGACTTGGGCACTGTGGTAATAAGCATAATGTAACATTAGTTATGGAAAGTTAAGAATATAACAGGGAATTCTGATCTTTTGACTAGAGGAAAAATTTATTTTAATATCCTACCATTTGACTCTAGGACTTCAGATGTTACTCTTATTGTGAAAGGAAAATCCTTGGGGATAACAGGATACAAAGCTCTCTCAGCAAGAGCACCTAAATTAGAATAGAAAATAATAAGCATAAATGTACTAAGTCCCCATAAGAATACGAGAAAGTTTATAGATATAGAGTATATAGTATATAGAACTCACCATGCCCAAGTTCTCTTCTATTCACACCAGTGACTTTGCCAATTTCATTAGTGGCATAAGGAGGAAACTTAAAAACAAACAAAAACAGATACATAAACAGCTGACATGAAAAGATCTAAGATATAGTACCAAAATGATAAAAGAAGTTACAAAACAGTAGAATCCCATTTTTTTTAAAGTTCATTTATATACATAGAAAATGTCTGTATATCTGAACTATACATCAAATTACTAAAAGTAACTATTTCTAATGTGTATTTGAACCAGAGTGGGAAGTGGATGGTTATGGGGATTCACAACATAAATTTCTATAATGTTTAAATTATTAACAATGATGAAATATTATATATTTACAATAAGAAAAATATATACAAATTTAAAAATGCACATTGAGGAAACAGATCTTTTCCAGTAAGGGTTTTCTTTTAGTCAGAGGTTGCAAACTATTTGACCAGTACAGTGTCTCAAAGGAATATGACTTAGTTCAATCATTTAAAATATTGGGAAATGTCCCGTAAAATTTGGAATTCCAGTTTCTCTAACAAAATATTTTTAAAAAGGAGTAATGGTAAATGAATCTTCAAGCCTCTGGATCTAGCAGTCAATTTTCAGGATTGCAGTCAATTTTTAGGAGATAGAAAGAGAAATTTGTTGGATTGCACCATGAGTGTGTACTCAGCAACACCCAGACTGCAGGTCAAATGGCTCTGGGACTTCAACAGACAGACTGAAAAGAAAAGAACGTATTGGAGGAGACCTATAGATTAAAAGAGACAGAAATATCAAATTTTAAAAAAATGGACAAGATTACAGTGTCTAGGGAATGTACACTAGAAATGCAAGGAAGTAATTACTATAAAATTTAGGAGAGTAGTTACTTTCAGGGAAAGAAGGGTGTTGAGCCTGGGATGAAAAGCTTGGAGGGGTTTTAGGGGTGACTGGGAACATTTCTATTCTCTGATTTTGGTGGTGGTTATAAGGGTCTCTGCCTTATAAAAACTCATTATGCCATCCTTTGGTTTATAACATTTTCAGTATCTGTGTTTTATTTTTATTTTACAATAAAAGTTTTTTAAAAATGAAATGATGTAGCAATAACAGCCCATATCCTTTTACTGCCCCCTTCCTTTACTTCTGTTGCCAGTAATCAGCTACAGGTACATTTTTCACAGCTGCCCTTTTTATTAATTTTTTAAAAAAAGATCTTATTTATTTATATGACACAGAGAGAAAGAAAACAAGCACAAGCAGGGGGAGTGGCAGGCAGAGGGAGAGGGAGAAGCAGGCTCCCCACTGAGCAAGGCGCCCAATGCGGGGTTCAATCCCAGGACCCCGGGATCATGACCTGAGCTGAATGCAGACACCAACTAAGCCACCCAGGCGCCCCCACAGCTGCCTTTTTTAAAGACTGCCATCCATGTGCTGTGCAGCTCATGACAAAGGATATGCTTTACTCATTTATAATTCCTTTCTGGCTTCTGCAGCATCTGAGTATATGCAGAACAGGATATTTATAAGGGACTCAAAATCTGTGAAAATCTCCAGGTTTCTGTATATTCTCTATTAATTATAGCATGCTCAACAAAATTGAGATGTTGGGATTCTGGGCAGCCAACAATGGTCACTCAAAAGTGAAGTGACTTGCTACTTTTCACTAGCCTCCTGGCATATATGCTCCAAATACTAAAATTAAAGTGCTATATGTCGTGTCTAGTGCCTTAGGACTTAGTTGTAAATGAGGTCAATCACCAACTCAATAGTTTCACATAAAGTAATTTAATATTAAATACCACAGAGTTTTTTTTACTACTAATCAACTGAGTAAAAATATGAACATTTAAATGAACTAAAGGGAGGAGGTGATTTGTCATTTGAGGTATTTGAAAAGCCCCACTTTTGTTTGATACCAGTGAATGGGTACAACTTTTTCTTGACTAAAATAAAATTGTCTACTATACTTTAACTTTTATGTATGATTCAGAACATGAATTAGTGATTGAAAACTATGACATTTCTCTAAATTCCCTTCTGCATGCAATAAAAGAACATGCCCAAATCCACCTTAACAGATATATAAAACCAGCATAGTAAAATGTTAATAGTAGAACCTAGGCACTGGGCATATGGATATTCACTCTAAAGTTCTTTCAACTTTGCTATATCCTGAAAATTTTTCATAAAATATTGGGGATAAAATTTACCTTACCTCATAATGCAGCATGAAATTTTTATCTTTTATTCCACTATAAACAAAAAGCATAATATTAAAAACATCATATAGATACAAAAAAATAAGTTCAATAAGGAACTAAAAAAGATTTAAGGGGATTTAAAAAAATAATTACATATTAAAGAGAGTTGGTCTGAAATTGAAAACCAGAAGAATTAGAAGGATGAATGTCAGAGACAGTATTTTTTTCTGGGGTTTTATGAATGAATTTTACAGAGATTTAGGAGAACGATTTTGCTTCAAATAGAAATACTTAAATATTCTTTTTTTTATTTTTAAAGATTTTATGTATTTATTTGACAGAGAGAGACACAGTGAGAGAGGGAACACAAGCATGGAGAGTGGGAGAGGGAGAAGCGGGCCCCCCGCCGAGCAGGGCGCCCAATGCGGGGCTCGATCCCGGGACTCTGGGATCACGACCTGAGCGCAAGGCAGACGCTTAACAACTGAGCCACCCAGGCGCCCCGAAATACTTAAATATTCTATTTGTATACTAAGACAGTAGACAGTTATTTTTAAGCATTAGTAACTACTGAGAGACTCTTAAATGTTATAAACATATTAGTTAAATCTCAGAATTATGATCTTTCTCCCATTAGTATGTGAAATGAAGATCAGTAACTGAAATGATATAGGGGAGAGCAACCAGGAGATCAGACAGGCAAAGATTTTTTTCAGGGTTTGAAATGAGAAATGTTATGACTGTATCTAGAACAATGGGGAAAATAAGAATGAGAAGAAATACAATTCCTGGAAGCAGGAAACCAGACTTATCTTTAACTGAGGAAAAGACTGGCACATACAGGGTCTTAGCAAAAATAGTGTCCCTGTTGGGTGGGTGTAATTACAAAAGGCACCTTTCTGTACAGAGGCTTGAAAAAGTTCTGAGGTAGGGCTGAATCTGCATAACCATAAAGCACAGTGTTGGGAAGAGAAATCTAAAAACCTGACTACAGAAGACTAAAGGAATAACAGATTTGGGTGATTAGAGAGGAGGAAATGGATCATTAGTGCAGTGCCTGCATTTTACAAGATGAAACCAAAGGCCAGCATGGCTGACTGATATGGGCCCTCTCATTTACGTAGGTTACAGACCTAAGATTAGAACATAAAGAGGTACCCTGGCCAAGGCCAGTGCTCTTTCTTATGAAGCTGTGTTTGTTGCCTTTTAGAAGAGAAAGGAGTCAAAGTGAAGAAGGGCAGGGCAACCAAGTTTGGGCTCAGATGGGAATTTAAAATACCAAGTCTAAGAGCTCCCCTCAAAAGGATTATTACAATAACAATCTCGCCTATACACACAGCTGCATTGTCAATTTTATCAGATATGTGAAAAACAATTAGTGATGCTATCCTGAAGATACTGGGGGTTATCCTCATCAGTTGAGCAGTAGGAAGAGGGAGGCAGAGTCTTATGGTCTTCTGAGACCCTTACCAAGAGAAAGGGAAGCAACCCTGGTAGGCATTGAGCAAAGAAAAGAACTGTGGCTGATGCAGTAGTGCTGGTGAGGACTGTAACATAGATTCTCATCATCTGAAATCGATGAACAAGATTTTACTGCTGACTCTTTAGGAACAGAGGAGGAGAGCCAAGTATTTCTGAACATAAATTTCAATGTGGCTTGGGTTTAAGTAAGGCTTTTTTTACTTATTAACAGCCTCCAGATTCTTTTTAGCAACTGAGACTCTTGCTTATGTATTTGCTCTCTTGTTTATAACAGAAAAAGCTACCCATATCTGTCCTGAGGAATGGTTCTAGAGACAGAGACTAAACTGAATGTACCCATGTTAAAAACACCTTAAAAATCACTATTATGTAAACAGAAAAATAAAGTACAGAGATAATTGGTTTAAAAAAAGTAGTAATAAATAATAATATACTATATGAGCTTCAATTATATACTGGAATATCATAACTTACTTTAAAACATAGCAAACATATGTTTTAGGACATACTAACATACTTTAAAACTTACCGAAAAACGTAACTTACTTTATGGCTGTTATAATTCGGTCTGACTTCATACTGGATTCTAATGAATCAAATGTAACAGTACAAAGCACCTACAATAATAAGAAAAAACCTGTCAGACTTTAATTTACTAACAATGAAGAGGAAAACTAAAACTATTTTAAAAACCCAGTTAGCTATTAAAGAAATGGGATAAGTAAATTCTATACAAACCTTGCCATGCTACTTAATACAGTAAACATTCATTCTATAAATATGAGAGTTATGTGCAAATCTCAATAATCCAAAGGTCTAACATCATAGACTACATATGTAAAGCACTGTATCAGAAGTACTGAGGGAGGACAGGAAGAGGAAAGTATGTTTGTAAAACCTGGCTATAAAGGAAGCCCCAATAAAGGTCCAGCCAGGGAGGGAAAAATAAAATAAGATGGGATCAGAGAGGGAGACAAACCATAAGAGACTCTTAACTATAGGAAACAAACTGAGGGTTGCTGGATGGGGGGAGTGGGTGGGGGGGAGGGGTAAGTGGGTGATGGGCATTAAGGAGGGCACATGATGTAATGAGCATTGGGTGTTATATGCAACTATGTATCACTGAACATACAGAATAATATAGAATATGCTAATTAATTGAATTTAAATAAAATTTAAAAAAATAAATAAGTAAAGGTCCAGCCAATAAAACTGCCTACTTAAAAAAAATCCAATCTTCTTTGGAGGAACATAATGTAATCCAAACTCAACAATGCATCATTCACAAAATCCAAGATACACGCTACAGAAAAATAGGAAATGGTACCCATTCTCAAGAAAAAAAATAATGAGTAGATTGCCCCGAGCTAATTCAGATGTTGGATTAACAGACAAGGATTTTCAATAGCTCTTATAATTATGCTCAAAGATATAAAGAAAAACAAATGGAAATTCTAAAACTTAAAGATACATTATCTTATGATGGAAAGGAGATGACAAGAGTCAATGAACATGGAGATGGTTTAACAGAAATTGCCAAATCTAACGAACAAAGAAGAAGGGGTGTGGGGTGGGGTAGGGAAAACATATCTTCAGGGACCTGTGGGACAATTTCCAAAGCATTAACATATATACTTACAATCTCATAAGGAGAGATAAGAGAATAAGGTAGAAAAAATATTTGAAGAAATTATAGCTGAAATCCCTAAAGTTTGTTGGAAGACACAAATTTACAGGTTCAAGCTCAGGAAACTCTTAGTATGATAAATATAAAGAAGAGTACACTTTTCATAGTTATACTGTTGAAAACCCAAACAGAAAGAAAATCTGGAAAGCACCCAGATGAAGACAATAAATAGAAAACAGGGAGCAATGATTTGAATGCATCCTTTTTATAAGGAAAAAAAGAAAAAATAAAAAAAATAAAAAAGAGTGGAACATTCTTTTAAGTGCTAAAAGAAAAAAGCATCAGCCCAGAATCTAAATCTTGCAAAAAACATTCTTTGTACATAAAGGCAAAATAAAGACATCTTCAGATAAATAAAATACAAGAATTTGTTGTCAGAAGGCCCACAGGATAATAGTAAAGAAAGTCTTATCAGATTGAAGGAAACAATACTAGATGGAAACTTGGATTTTCAGAAAGAAATACAAAGCATCAGAAATTATAAATACATAGGTCAATAAAAAAGACTATCTTTTCCCTCTTAACTTCTGAAAATACATGATTATTTAAAATACAAGTTGTAACACTGCCTTGTGGAGTTTATAATATGTAGATGTAACTCATAAGACAACTACAGCATAATGTGTGAAGCAGTACAAAAAGTTAAGGATATATACTGTATTCTCTATAGTACCCACTAAAAAAATAATGCAAAGGTATAGCTAAAAAACAAAGAGACATTAAAATTGAATTTTAAAAAATATTCAGTTAATCCAAAAAGAAGGCAAAATAGAAAAAAAACAGAGGGGGCAAACAAAAACAAATAATGACAGGCTAAATTCAATCACATCAATAATTAAATTGAACATTAATGAACTAAACACTCTTAAAAAAGCTGAGACTGTCAGAATAGCTAACAGAAGTATGCAGGATATCTTAATGGAGTTATTTTTAAAAATTTATTAAAAGGCATAAAAGAAAACCTGCATCAAGAGTGATACTGTTTATTGAAAAGACTGTGATTTAAACTGTAAAAATAAAATTTCTCTCAAGTTAATTTATAAATTCAGTGCAATACCAATCTAAAGAAAGACTTTTTTTCCCCCCAGAACTTAATATAATACTAAAATTCAAATGAAGGAACAAATGTACCAGAATAGCTAAGATAATTTTGAGGGGCAGGGGAGAATAAAAAAGGGAAGATTTGCTTCTCATCTATTAACATACCTGCAAACCATAGTAGCTAAAACAGTGTTACACTGGCCCAGGAAATTCACAGAACGATGGAAGAGAATATAGTTCAAAAATGTGTTTATAAACTTTGAATACAGATAAATTGACATTATAAGTCAACGGAAAAAATGAATTATTAGTAAATGTGTTGTAAAATTGGCTCACTCTGGAGGTTTTCATCTCACACCATATCTAAGAGTAAACTCCAAGATAGATTAATGGTCTAATAGCTACAACTAGAAAGTTAATAGAAAAACTAGATGCCTAATTTTGTGACTTTGGGTGTAAGGAAAGATTTCTTAAATAAGACTTTAAAAACACAAATCACAAAATAAAAAAGGGAAGGATTAACAACATCAAAACTAAAGATTTCAGGTTCACTCTAGACAAAGTAGGCTACCACAAGCAAAGTTAAAAGGCTTGTGATAAAGAGGGAGATAATATACTCAAATTCTGGTTACTGAAAAGGATTAATGTTTGAAACACATAAAAAAAACACTTAAAAATAGGAAGAAAAAAGGATACAACCAGATAATTCACAAAAGAGCAAACCTGAATCAGGGCCACCATATTGCTCAAGTTCAGGGACACTATCCATGTGACAAGAGAGCCCTGGAGGGTGTGCAGGCCCCCAGGGTATGATTTATGCACTGACCACGTTGACTGGCTATGATATAAAGAGATCCTCAGCCTCATAGGGAAATACAAATGAAAGCAAGGAATACCACTTGGTCCCGATTTGATTGGCAAAATTAAAGTAGTGATTAATATAAGAAAAAGGAGGAGGTATAAAGCAAATACCATACACAAAACAATGGATACACATATATGTTAAATACAAGAGAACAGGTGCTAATGTAAGGGAAAAGAATAGGACTGAGGTATAGGCTAAATAGAGAAAACAAATGAGGGCCCTGAATAGACCAAAAATAGACAATATGCCATACACTAAATTTTGTGCATCAAGATTAAAAGAAAAATACGATAAAGATACCAGGTAATTCTAGAAAATGCAAACCGATTTATAGTGACAAAAGCAGATCAACAGTTGCCTAAGGAATGGGAGGGAAGCAGGAAGAAGGGATTATAGAGAGGCAGGTGGAAACTTTTGGGGGTGATCGATACGTTCATTACCCCAGTTGTATACACGTGAAAATCTATTAAACATACATTTTAAATATGTGCAGTTTCTTGGATGGCAATTATACCTCAAAAAAGCTGTTAAAAATATTTTTAAAAAATCAGGTATTAACAAATTCCATATGATAAAAATCTATAGTCTCTACATAATATACTTCTATTAGATCTAATTAAGCAACCCAGAATCAGCAAATAATTATAGCGTTTTACATATATTACCTGTGTTTGTCCCCTCTGAAATAATGCTGATCCATGAAGAGTTTTAAACATATCTACCTCACAATTTATATTCCTAAGTGAAGTCAAATCTCGACCATCGCACCTATAGTAATAAAGAAGTATGTAAAGCAGTGTTCAAAATCAGAAATATCACCTATTATCTCTTATTCCTACCAGGAAGTTCTCAATCCCAATTGTGTATCATATCACCTGTGGAGCTTTAAGAACTTTAAAAATAATACAGGTACCCGATCCCCACCCTAAATCCCACTGAATCAGAATCTCAGGTTGTGACCCATACACTTGTACTGTTAAAGAAGTTCTACAGGCAATTCTGACGTGTATTCAGGGTTGTGAAGCACTGCTCTACACATAAGTCCCATAGAGAAACAGACACATCCACACACTCTTCAAAACCCATTTATGAAATATCATAATTCTTTAATGTTCACTTGAAAAAACCAGTTCCTTGCTTTGTGCAAGTTGCCACTTTCAACGCAACTTACAGAGGCACATACTTCAATTCCATCAAGAAAGGGTATATTTACCTTTTGTATTCATTCAAAATAATACTTCTAAAAACTTCCTTTGCAACAACATTGAAGGATTCTATTATTTCATATGTATCAGCCTCTGGAAATTTTTCTATAGAAAGAAAGACAAACCAAAACAAAAGTTTTCTCTTTTTGGAAGATAAGATTTCTCTTCAATTCATTGTATCAAATCAGTTAACTATGGGAGTAAACCAAGGGAGTTGATACTGAACTATTGTCCTCAAGCAAACAAAGTAGATAAATCAAATATTCTCAAGTAGGAGAGACACAAGTATTATACCTCAAACATATTGTTATTGAGAACTTAATTTGTTTTTTACCAGAACAACAATGCTTTGTAATTAGCTTTCTATTGTATTATGTTACTAACAAATCCAGCCATTTTATGAAAAGGTCTGAGTGACACTTTTAAGATTAAGAGTAATCACCATCAATGTTTTACCTTAGGAACTTTTCTCTTAGTCTGCAAATAGAGAAATAATTTGCTTTATACGTTACAAATCCCTACTGGCTGCCTTTTTAGTTAACATTTATCAAATTCTTTCAGGACCCATATACTATACATGTTTTTTTAAGTGCCTTTAATCTTTGTAACAACTTATGAGGTATATTCTATTCTTATCACCATTCTAAAGAAGAAAATACAGGCTTAACAAAGTAAATTGCCTGAGATCACACAGGCAGTTGACAGATACAGCTGTGACCTGAATACAGGTCTGTCTGCCTGCCTAGGCTTATGTTTTTAAATGTTAAGCTACTTTATCAACTGATTCATGCCAAGTCTTAAGCAATGTTCTCTTAAGCATTTGTTTTATTAAATATGATTTCTAGAGAGCTAAATTCTCTAAAATCTAAATTTTACAATTCCACATATTAATAACAGCATCAGTTAACATTTTTTGAATACTTGGTATGTGGCAGGCACAAATTCAGATGACTTACCTATTTAATCACCATAAACCAGATATTATCAGTATTACAGTTTCACAGATTAAGAACTCAAGAATTTTAAAGAGTTATTTTTCAGATTTTCAAATGACATGATACAAAGTTTTCCATCATAGAGTGTAAGAACTTGATCCAGAAAAGATTGGGAATATTTCACATTCAACATTTCAAGTGCAGTGCTGACTACATTCACAGAAGTTAAAGATTTTATTTATTTATTTATTTGTGAGAGAGAGAGAGAGAGAGAAAGAGCAAACATGCATGTGTATGAGCAGGGGGTGGGGGGCAGAGGGAGAGAATCGCAAGCGGACTTGGCACTGAGCCCCATGTGGGGCTTTACCTCATGATTCTGAGATATGACTTGAGCTAAAATCAAAAGTCGGATACTTAACCGACTGAGCCACACAGGTGCCCCTCACAGAAGTTAATTTTTTTTTTTTAAAGATTTTATTTATTTGACAGAGAGAGCACAAGCAGGGGGAGCAGCAGGCAGAGGGAGAGGGAGAAGCAGGCTCCCCGCTGAGCAGGGAGCCTGATTCAGGGCTCGATCCCAGGACCCTGAGATCATGACCTGAGCCGAAGGCAGACGCTTAACTGACTGAGCCACCCAGGCGTCCCTCACAGAAGTTAATTTAACAGTAACCTTGGGATGCATCATTATTGTGAGTTTACCAAAGATAAAACTAAGGAACAAGGAAAATAACTGATTCTCTGAGGTCTTACAACTGAAATTTTAAAAAATCCATTTTTCCCTTTAAATATTTATTTAAATTAATAGAGCAAAGTTTACCTTTTAGTTGTTCCTCTGTATCTAATCTTATCTTGTTAACAGCTTCATCTCTGGAAATCTAAAAGAGGGGTGAGGTGAGGTTCAGTATACATGGCCATATTTAACATTTCTATTTTTACATTATTATACAAATAACACATTGTAATAGTACTCAGATTTCTCTACTGGTAGTATTCTTTAAAAGATTAGAGCTAGATACTTATTTATAAGAAATATTACCTGTTTAATTCATTCAAATATATTTACACACTACCCCAAAACTTGCATTAATCAACAAAAGGAGAATGGAGAAGCAAATAACTAGGCTTCTCTTTAGCTTTCTGTTTAGATTTTTAATAAAAATTCATAAGATTATGTGAATTATGACAAAAAAGAATTCCCAGAACAATTATATAAGACAAAATTCAGGTATACCTACTTTATCATGTTCATAATCAGTAAAAACTGCATAGAGTCTTCCCATGGCGAGTCTATTTTAAGTACAAAATAAATGTCAGCATAATAATCTTATTGTTAATAGTATAACTATTATAAACAAAATTGCAATATTTAATAGTAAGCTAAAATATTTAATAATAAGCATTTCATAAAGAATTTTAAAAATGTATTTATTGTTCTTTAACACAGCTAATCTGTTTACTATTTATAATACAGTATACCAAATTTCTTTCTCTCCGTCAGGGAAATTCCTCACACATGGTACTATGCCCTCTCTCTTTTTTTTAAGATTTTATTTATTTGACAGAGAGAGAGAGCGTGAGCAGAAACACAAGCAGGGGGAGTGGGAGAAGGAGAAGCAGGCTTCCCGCTGAGCAGGGAGCCCGATGCGGGGCTCGATCCCAGGACCCTGGGATCATGACCTGAGCCGAAGGCAGACGCTTAATGACTGAGCCACCCAGGCGCCCTGCCCTCTCTTCTTAATTGTTCAATTTATTTCACCTTAGATTTTTCTTACACACAAACTTTCTCTCCCGACTCTTTTTTAACTTCTTGCTTTTTTCTATTCTATCCACTTTGGCGGTTATTGCAGGCAACTGTTTTGTTGGGGACAGTTTACATCTCTTTAGTCTCTGACTGATGGCTGTAAGACTGATACTAAGGGAAATATTAACTTTTTCAATTTATTTGAAATAAAATGAAATACTTTTCTGGTAATTTCATTCATACTTAGTGCGTGCTTATGTGCTGGCACTATTTTAAGCACTGGGCATGTAGAGGTGGTTATACTTGATTACTTTTCAAGAACCTCAACAGTTTCCTTAGATATTCAAATATCTTATGATTTGTTCTTTTTCCTTGACACAGAGAGATATGCGGATTATCTAAATCTTAACCAATAAAGTCCCTCCCCCTTTCATTTGAGATTCAAACTTAGGCCCTTGAAGTGGGAACTGGGTTTATCCTTTTTAAAGCATTAGATTGGTATTTATGGCCCTCACTTTTAAAATAGAAGAGTGCCATATAGGAAGTAATGCATGGACTATGTTTCCATGGGAAGTTTTTTTCTGAGAGGAAATTAAATCTGGTAACAACTTCAAATTTTCTTTTGTACAGATATTCTTACTTATGAGTGTGTTCCACAATCTCTGGTGAAGGGGTAAATAACTTCTGAGGTGTCCTCTTGGTAATACCAATTTCTTTTACCAACTGCTGGATGCCCTGAATTATTTGTTGGGTATATTTTACCCCCACTTTAATAGCATGGCAAAAGTCCTGTTGTAAAATGTTCTCTGCAGAGGCTTCCATCATCACTAAAGAGGGGAAAAAAAAAGATTGCCATTGAATCTTTTACCAGTATAGCATTTTTAAGCACCTTGACACGACATAAATAACTATAGATCAGTTTTGCTTATTAATGGTAAATCTACCTTTTTAATTTCTTTCCTTAGAATCAACATACTTCCAAAATGTAAACAGCAGTAAAGAATAAAGAAACCTTCATATTTGAAATTAGGTTTACAATTTTCTTGAATTTAATAAGGGATTTCTCATTAAAAAATGAAACAAAATAAACTATGCATACTTATTAAATAAGTTTTGAGATATAATTCAAATACCATAAAATTCCACCTTTAAAGCATACAGCTGCATTTATTTTTAATATGTATTTAAAATGAAATTTAAAAATATCAGCATAATAGGAATCCAATAAATGTTTTCTGTTTAACAATTATTTGATGTGACCTCCTACTTAATTCTATCTTTGTCACATTGTCTAATGCTTGCACAGGTGGGGGGAAATCTTTTGCAAAATCTTTTATGGTTTTGTGATAGTAAAACTCCTGTGTAAAGCAGGGAAGCTCCAAGTAGCACTTCTAGCATGGTATCCAGTAAAATCTGCTATTCAGGTTTGGCTTTTGTTTCTGCCAGGCCGCTAGATTCCTGCCTACTCATGTCATTTCTGGCCCTTCTCAATTTGTACAGCCAAAGATCATGTAATGCATAGGTAACTATCATATTTAATATTAACCACATCATGTTGTCATTAAGATTTATTATTATCTAAATCATCACTTCTAAAGCTTCTAGGTATAATCTAGAATGAAAAAAATCTCCTTATGTGCTTTGTATTGTATGTTGGAATTCCAACAGCCAATTGAAGCCGACCTGTGAAACTAAAACAAAAGATCTAACATTTGTGCCATCTGAGTTCCAGAAAGAGAGGATAAAGATGGCAGGCTGAAAAGTACTAAAAAAATAATAGCTGAAAACTCCCCAAATTTGGCAGAGACCTAAACATACAGATTCAAGAAGCTGAGTAAACCCTGTATAGGGTAACCCAAAGAAATACATATCCTAATTAAACTTCTGAAAACCAAAGACAAAAAAAATCTTGAAACCAGCCAGAGAAAAACACAACCTCATCCATATGGGTAAAGCAATTAAAATAACAGATTTATCATTAGAAACCATGCAGGTCGGAAGGGAGTGGCATAATATTTTTTAGGTGCTGAAAGAAAAGAACTGTCAACCCAAAATCCTATACCCAGTGAAAATATTTAGGGAATAAAGGAAAGAAGGAATGCATATTTAGGAATGAACTGAGACTCTTAGATGGAGAATTAAGAAAATTTGTCCCTGGCAGACCTACTCTAAAAGAATGGCTAAAGGAAGTTCTCTAAACAGAAACAATAAAAAAAGAAACCACGGAATATCAGGAAGGAAAAGTACTGTTAAGCAAAAATGTGGGTAAATACAATATACTTTCCTTCTCCTCTTGAGTTTTCTAAATTATGTTTGATGGCTGAAGCAAAAGCAAAAATTATAACATGGCCTGTTGTGGTTCTAAATGCAGAGGAATATTAAAATGATTATATTACAAATGGGGGAGGGTAAGGCAAGGTAAGGTTTCAATACTTCACTTGAGGCATAAAGCAGCTTTTCTGACACGATACTGAGATTGTACTTATATTATTATTCTCATCAGTATTCCCATGACATCCTCTCTCAGTTTTTGCAGAATTAAACTGAACTGGAGATTTTTAAAAATGCATTTGACATATGCAAATTATACCTCAATAAGTTGATTTAAAAGAGAATATGAAAGGAATAATATGGTAAGGAAAATTAATATTCCTCAGACTTTGTTTTCATTAAACTTCAATTCATTTTTAAAAATACTTTATAAGAAAATTCCTTATGGTTTTGTGTCTATAGACTTGTGCTGTCCAATTTGGCAATTACTAGCTCCATATGGTTATTTGCATTTAATTAAAATTGTGTAAAATTAAAAATTCAGTTCCTTAACTACTCTAGCCATATTTCAAGTACACAGTAGCCACATATTCAGATATAAAACATTTACTTAATTGCAGAGTTCTACTGGACAGCACTGCCATGTAGACTAAAAATTTACACAAAAAAAGGTTGTCTAAATGATTTCTGTTAACCTTTCAGTAGTTGAAAGTTAAAGATTTTTTTTTAAAGGTTTTATTTACTTATTGAGAGAGAGAGAGAGAGTGTGTGAGAGACAGCATGAGAGGGGAGAGGGTCAGAGGGAGAAGCAGGCTCCCCGCTGAGCAGGGAGCCCGATGTGGGACTCGATCCTGGGACTCTGGGATCATGACCTGAGCCAAAGGCAGTCGCTTAACCAACTGAGCCACCCAGGTGCCCGAAGATTAAAGATTTTTGAGATTAGCTGAAAACTATGAATTCTAGATAAAAATTTCTTCTTAAAAATTGTTACTGATATAAACTAAATTCTATCCTAGCATACATAGAAAGATGAATGATATTAAATGTACCAGTTGAAAACAAGCAGAATGTGCAGAACGATGGCTGCTGAAGTCATCTAGCAGCCAACAGCACAAAGAAATTATTCTTGCCCTTTAAGGTCATACTTTAAAATTTGGATTACTAAATATTTTAATAATGGAATGGCAGCAATTACTTTTTTGTATTTTTGTATCCCAGAAGCTCCATGATGATGGTATTGGACTTGGGCCCAATATTAACTTTGACAAGGGACATAAAGTCAAATGTATATTTGGTGCACTATTATGAAAGCAGAGAAGTAGCTGAATATCTTCATGGAAACAGTGATGCAAAAGACCTAAAATGGAGGCTGTAATTTCTGAAACCAGTCTCCTTACAGGTTGCTTCTGAATCATTCTCAGTCTCCTAGTTACTCAGAACAACCTTCTGATGCTTTATGCAGTCTCTAGAGTCTAATTTGTCCAACTAGAGAGCAAGAAGTAAGAAGAGAAAGCTAGAAGTTGCCTATGGGGTTTTTACAGCATGCCACAGATGCAACAAAGATCCTCGGTTCATTCCTCCAAGATCTCCATAAAATTAGAGGGGTTCAAAGTCTAAGGCAGGTAGAGGCTATATACTTATGGCCATTCAGAAGCAAGTTTATTTCTGTGTCTTAATGATAACAGCAGGTATTAACAGTATGCCTACTAGATACTAGGTATTATGCTTGGCACTTTACAAAACCTGACTCTAATCTTCACAAAAAAACTATAAAGTAGCCAAATCAATTTACTAAGTGAAAGTAATGAACACTGTAACTTCAAGCAAAAAAAAATTTCAGATGCAGACCAAGTAAACTTGAGACAGTAAACCAATACTCTGCTCTGGGATGCTCAAATATGTAGGGGTCATCTGTTATTCATGGCTTCCCCAAATCTTTGGAATGTTCTCTCCACATTGTGATAGTTTCCCACAGTAAGAATCTCACCTTAAGGAGCTAGAATCCAACAATCCATTTCCTTGCTTCCCCTGTAGTCAAGAATGCAATCATGTGTTATAGTTCTGCCTGGTGTGATATAAGTGAAAGTGAAAATTGCTATGTGGGGGCTCTAAGAAAGCTCCTTGAAAGGGAGGGTGACTTACTCAGCTGGCATACACCTTTTTGTTATTCCCCTCCTTTTTCTTCCTCTTGCCTATAAATCAGGTAAGTTGGCCAGAGCTCCAAAAGCAAGTTCATAAGCATAAAGATGAAGGCCACACCTTGAGGATAGCAGAGTAGAAAACTGGAAGGGATCTAGATTTCTTAAGGCATCATGGAGCCAGGGGCGCCTAGATGGCTCATTTGGTTAAGCGCGCAACTCATGATTTTAGCTCAAGTCATGATCTCAGGGTCATGAGATGGAGCCCTGGGACGGGCTCCATACTCAACATGGAATCTGCTTGAGATTTCCTCTGCCCCTCCCCCCACTGACCCATGCACGCTCCTGTGTACTAATTAATAATATCTTTACCAAAAAAAAAAAAAAAAAAGATATCATGGAGCCACTATAACTGTCCTGGACTCCCTTGTTACTTTAGCAACACAATCCCTAACTAATCTACTAATATGTAGATAACGTACAACTCATATGTGTTTTATCTACCATATAGTACCTTATTCTATTTCCATTACTGACCAATATTCCAAAAGAAGCTGGAAATGTGTTTCACACATTAATTGTACACAAAAGTACTAAAAGCTTAATAATTTATATTTTATCAAAATATTCCCACATCAGAAGATCCCATGTCAAAAAGTCCCAGACATCAAATATCACACAGTAGAATAAACTTATGGGACCTTAATTAATTTGTCCAAGGTTACACAGTTAACTGTGTGATAGCTGCTGGGTTTCAAACACAGGTCATTCTGACTGTCAAAGCCAATTCTCCTTTAAGAGAACTGGGCCAATTTTCATTCATGCAATTATGACATTTTTGTTACGAGGAGTGAGGGTGACCTATGGTCAGTGCATTTCTTCTTTATTAGTTTTCTACCTACCAAAAATAGGTCACCTTTTTCTCAAAGGACATTAAACAGGCTCTAAATGATGAATTAGCTAAAGTAACATATTTAAACTAATAAAACAATTTATTACCAGATTTAGAAATTCGATTTTTAGACTAGCTTATTAGTCTAAAAATAATTACCAGAACCGTTTTGGTAAATAAAGATTTTTGTATATTTCAATTAAAAGTTATATCACTTTTTTTTTTTTTTAAGATTTTATTTATTTGTCAGAGAGAGAGCGCACAAGCAGGGGGACAGCAGGCAGAGGGAGAAGCAGGTTCCCCACTGAGCAAGGAGCCCGATGCAGGGCTCAATCCTAGGATCCTGATATCATGACCTGAGCTGAAGGCAGATGCTTAACCGACTGAGCTACCCACACGTCCCAAAGTTTTATCACATTCTATAATTTAGGTATTGTTTGTTATGAAGCAAGAGCACCACCAAAATAGGGCAGCAATAAAACAGAACAAAAATCTTTATGGCTAAGTGACAAGACACACATACGCAAGAATATAAATGCATTTTTAAGAAGCCAGAACTTATAAGTAAAATCCAGAAAAAATGTTCTACTTAAACTACTTACCAATTTGACTTTTAGGTGCTCCAGCAACCACCAAATTTAAAGTACTAGAAGACATTTCTTTCCGTGTTGGGTTAACAACACACTCTCCATCAATGATTCCTATCCGCACTGCCCCTAAAATATATCAAAATATGGGCAGTTGTGTAATAAAAAGTCTCAGTTTTCAAGACACTATTCCAGTGATAGCTTCAATCCCTATTCTTCAATTGTGACTATAATAAAATCTGTATTTCTACCATGGTATTTAAGGCCCACAGAACATCCTACCCCACCCTACCTAATAGCCTCACTGGAGCACTCTGTGTTGCTTAAATACATTATTTTTTTTCCACACCTCTGTGATTATGCTCGTGCTCTTTTCCTGGGCTAGACTATACTTTTTCCAAGGCATATGCTTACCATTTGATCCTACTAAGGTTCAGCTTTAATGTTGAGTATTCTGAGAAGCCATCCTTGACAACCTGACTTCGAAAGACTAAACCCAATCTTCTCTATCATTTTTACTATACCTTTATAATACTGTTTATAAATAATTATTTGTTTCTCCTACCTATGTTGAAAGCAAGAACTATTCCTAGACTGCCTTTCTTCCTTCAGTTCTTAGCTTAGTATCTGACATTTAGGATACTCAAAAATTATTTACTCGATGAATCATTTTTTTTTTTTTAAAGATTTTATTTATTTATTTGAGAGAGAGAGAATGAGAGACAGAGAGCATGAGAGGGAGGAGGGTCAGAGGGAGAAGCAGACTCCCTGCCGAGCAGGGAGCCCGATGTGGGACTCAATCCCGGGACTCCAGGATCATGACCTGAGCTGAAGGCAGTTGCTTAACCAACTGAGCCACCCAGGCGCCCTTCGATGAATCATTTTTATATTGCATGATTACAACCTGTAAGAGCTGTAAGTTATAAACATATTTGTTTTATTCTGAAAGACTATGTACTCTAACAATTTCCTATTCCCCACCCCCGGCCCACCACACCAAAAGTCCTTAAACAGAGAGACAACTAAGAAGTCAAAGTATCTAGGAACATAAAGTCTCTAACACCATAACATATTGCTATCAAAAACAAAACCTAAGGCAAGGATGAAAATATCTCAAGGAGCTAAAAGGAGTCTTAGAATGTCATCTAATTTAACTCCCTACAAGATGATAAATCAGAGCTAATCAATCTATGCTTTTGCTATTGCATGCTCACTAGTATTTCAAGAAAAAACATAATGTTTCTTATTTTCAAATCCTAACTTACCAATAGGTCCATTCCAAGGAATATCTGATAATGAGAGAGCCACAGAAGCTTAAAAAAAAAAAAAAAAGAAAAAAAATAAGAACTGAGGTAAAAAGATTTCATTCCTTTAAAAAGACAGTAATAATTTTAATCTCGATTTTTATACTTACCACCATTAATTGCTAAAACATCAGGTTCATTAACACCATCTACTGCTAACAGATTACAAAGTACCTGGTACAAGGGAAAAAATTCAGAGCACTTAAAAAAAAATCTACTTGATTT
The DNA here is from genome assembly GCF_964656455.1 of Halichoerus grypus. Taxonomy (NCBI): domain Eukaryota; kingdom Metazoa; phylum Chordata; class Mammalia; order Carnivora; family Phocidae; genus Halichoerus; species Halichoerus grypus. The sequence goes on along the minus strand of NC_135721.1, from coordinate 63,856,522 downwards.
AGGAGGATTATCATTTTGGTTAACATTTTGGGCTAAAATAAAGGAGCACTATGTGGTTAAAAGCATGAGCTTTGTAGTCAAACCCCTTATTTCTGGCTATCATTTAACTATATGCTTGACTATGGCAAATTACTTAAGCCTCAAAAGTTTCTCACCTTTAAAAGGAAAAAATAATAGCATTTTCTTAAAAGGTTTTCTGAAAATTATAGGAAATATTATTTGTAAAGCATTTACAATACTGGGCATGTTGAAAATATTCAGTAAATGTTAGCTATTTCTAGTACATAAAAATATTGTTTTGTTTATAAGCATATACAAAACGAACTGATAAATTCCTTTATACTAAAATAATATGCCTATGTCATGTACTTAAGAAAACAACTTATTAAAAAAAGAGAAAAAACAACTACTTGAGGCAGTGACATCCTTGCAAAGGCGTACTTGCAAGGCATATTTATTTTTATGAAATAAATAAAAGTTCATTAAAGCATATGGGTCATTCTGAAAGAGAATAATATTCACAAAATAATAAAATAAAGTAGAAGTTTAGAGGGCCCAATAAAATAGGTAATAAAGACTAGTTGTATCAATTGTCCTAGCCTCTGACACTAATATGACTTAACAGGTCCCAGTAGGGTCTGTCCCCACCTTCCTTAATCACTTTAAACTTTAAAACTCACCAGTTTGTTTCCTGCCTATGGGCTTTTGTGCTTCCCATTCCATCTGCTCAGAATGCTTCCCCCACACTCCTAGGTTGGCTAACTCCTACTCATAATTCAGGTATCAACTCAAATTGACATTGAATAAATATGAATTTTTAAAATTATTGTTTTTTAAAAAGCTTAATGTAAAATGCAGCATTACCAAAAATTCTTATTTTGTGTTCTAATGTTTAGTCAAAGTAGTAGTATAGAAATTCATTAAGTAATTTTTGGTTGATCTGGAAACAAATAAACCTCAAGCAGAATCTACCTGTGTATCATAAAAGTAGCCAGCTGGAAAGAGAGGTCTAATTGATCGATCTGCCAAAAGAAAAAGAAAAGAAAAGACACTAAATAGTACTGACAAAAGTCGCTTTACAGTTTGCCCTTTTCCCCTATAGCTAGCTGTTCAATATGTTAAAAAGAAATTCCCTTGGACTGATTTACTGAAAGGGTCATAGATAAATGTCAATGCTTCAATTAATATATACCATGCCCTAATAACAAAAAATTAGCAGGGCAGCAACACACAAGTATAAAATTGGGCAACAACTTTTCATTTTGGTTCCATAGGTATCAGTTACATATATAAACAGAGCAAAGAGACTTAAGGCCAGCAGCAGACCAAAAGAAAATCTTTCCTTGGTATTCTGTGTCTGAAAAATGCATATAAATATACACTAACAATTTCTGTATAGAAGAGCTATAAACTCAAATGATCCCACAATATTTAATGATGTCAAAGATTTGAAAGATTACAGGTATATTTCGGTAGTTGATGAATATAATGCTTTCAGGAATTACTATGCTGAATATGAAAATGAAAAATACTAGGGGTAGATTGAACATAGTAGTAGAAGCATGAGCCACAGAATTTATATGCTCAATAGAGATTCATTCATTTCATTGACATATATTTACTGAATGCCTATTTTGTGCCAGGTAGTATAACAAGTACCCAGGATTCAGTAGTGAACAAACACTTTTTTCTTTCCTGGAGCCCACATCTGAGTGAGGGGATACAGAAAGTAAATAATCTCAGGCAGTGTTAATGTAATGGAAGAAAATTTAAAAGAACTGTAGAATATAGATAGAAGAAATGCTAACACAGGCATAACAGAGAGTTAATGCCTCTTACTATCTTACCTATTACTCGACTTGTAAGAATTTCTTTATCAGAAGATCCAATCTCTCTTCTGAGATAGTTTGTGGGAATTCTACCTGCTGCAGCAGCCTTCTGTCTATAGTCAACCTGAAGTAGTATTGAAAAAAAAAAATGAAGTTCATTTGACTCCTTTTTATGGCAACAAACTATTTCCCAAGAACAACTATACAGATACTAATTCTCCTGAGGTTGCTAACAACATGGTCCAGATTAAGAATGAAGGATATTTTATTTACTTTTAGCATTCTGTATCTCTTTGGGAAGGGAAAACTGATAGAAATATTTCAATAAACTGATTTTTAAAAAGACTTCCACTTAGCAGTGGACTACGCAGCCTCATTATTTCCCACAGTGGCTTATTCTGGTCAAATCAAACATTCCCTTTTTTGTATCAACTCTGTTACATAAAACTGCATTCCCGTTTTCATAACAGAAAGAAGCCATAAACTCCCAAAGCACTCCTTACTCTTCACCAAACATATACTTGCAAACTCATACTGAACGGAAACCTATGAAAGCAATGAATTCACTGCTATTCAAGATCAAAATCTTCATGCACTTCACTGTTCTTATCAACCTGGACATTCTAAAGCATGCTTACTACTAATATGAGAATTGGTTATGAAGCAGTCGGTCTAAATTCTTTTAATGACAGTATCAAACTACAAAAGAAAATCCTTTGTTGTGTGACGTTTACACTGTGCACTCGTTAGACATTAGACAAAAATATTACAAATTCTACATTTATGCCATATTACTGTTCAGATAAATCAGCAAATACTTACCACCAAAGGCATGAACTGGGAAAGTGAAGGTTTTGTTTTACTGACCGCTGTGACCATCACCGCAGTGTCACCTGACTTAAACATAAACAACAACATGGGCAAATTCCTTAAAAACCAGACATTAACCTCTAAGTAGTGAGTGAATGAATCCTTGCTCCAGTTAAATACAAGGAAAGAGAACTGTTATTCCATGACACAATGATAATGAAAATAATTAATCACAACTAGTCCAATCTTGATCCCTTTTACGAAATCAAGAAAAGGCTTACTGCTAGCTTAGTCACAAGCAATCGTATTTTCTACTTCTTAAGAAGAAATTTAGGCTATATAAAAAGAAAAATTTATCACAATTAAAGAAAACAGTAAAATCACTTTCTATAGAGAAACATTACAGAATTTATTAACAGAATAAAACAGAACCCCAGGTTTCAAAGAGATCTTAAAGGTCATTTAGTATATCCAGCCCTCTGACGCCCTGGTTCTCTGGAATGGTTCTGAAACTAGAAATGGTCTGCATTAACTTACACTACCACAGTTCTAAGAAGTGACATGATGTTGTAAAGATAATTAGTAGCAGTCTCCATAACCATTTTTAAGATGAAAATTTAAAAATGTGGACTTTTTACCTGTACTACAGCAGAGCCATCTGCAAATCTGGCCAGTTTTCCAGAGGATATTTCTAGTTTTCTGTTTAAAAATAAATATTCAATACAAAAGGACTTAGGTCATCAATACAAATCCCAGCTCGGTATAAAATAATCTAAGATTCTAATAGAAGAACCAAGCCACACAGGCCCCCACCCAGCAAAAAACAAAAAAGGGATAGAATTCACAATCGTTATTAAAAGTACCAGGGGAATTTAAGACCTGCTTAAGGAAAAATACAGAAACCAAGGCACAGGAAAAATCTGAATGAGAGATAAAGTACTTTGGGGGTGCAGGAGCTGTGTTCCTAAATGTTAATTCCCATTTACAACCTTTGTTTAGTGTGTCATCCCTTGCCTTGTTGATAAAAGTAGCCTTTTAACAGACAAACAGGATAATTTCTCTACTTAAAATCCTTTAAAGTATCCCCCAGTACTTTCAGGACAAAATATAAATTCCTAAATATTGCCTACAAAGACATTCATGTTCAACAATGGTGCCAAGACAAGTCAATGGTTGGGGAAGAATAGCCTTTTCAACCAGTAGTGCTGAGACAACTAGATACCCATATGCAGACAAGTTAACAAAGTTGGATCTCCTTCCTCATACTATAAAAAAAAAACTAACTCAAAATGTAGTATAGACCTAAATGTAAGAGCTAAAACTATAAAATTCTAAGGAAAACATATAGGAGTAAATCTTCATAAACTTGGGTTAGACAATGTCTTATATAGGACATCAAAAGCACAAGCGACAAAAGAAAAAATAAATTGTACTTTATCAAAATTAAAAATTTTCTTGTTTCAAAGGGTATCAAGAAAGTGAAAGAAAACCCACAGAATAAAAGAAAATATTTGCAAATCACCTATCTGATAAGGGACTTGTATCTAGAATATGTAAAGAATACTTATAACTCAATAAAAAACCAACCTAATTTTAAAATTGGTGAAGGATTTGAATAGAAGTCTATACAAAGAAAATCTTCTAAGTAGCCAGTAAGTACATGAAAATATGCTCAACATCATTAGCCACTAGGGATGTGCAAATCAAAATCACATCTACTAGGATGGGTATAGTCAAACAGATCAGTAACAAGTGTTGGTGAGGAGAAACTAGAATCCTCATACAGTATTTATGGAAATGTAAAATGGTCCATCTCCCTTGGGAAATAATCTGGCAATTCCTCAAGAGGTTAAACACATAAGTGCCAAACGATCTAGCAATTCTACTCCAAGGTAAATACCCAAGAGAAATGAAAACTTTTTATGTCCCTGCAAAAATTTGCATAGGAACATTCATAGCCGCAGCATTATTCATAATGGCCCCAAAATGGAAACAATCAAAATGTATGTCCACTAATAAATGAATAAACAAAATGTGGTCTCACTGCATACAATGGAATATTATTCAGCCATTTAAAAAATGAAGTATTGGGGCACCTGGATGGCTCAGTCGGTTTGGTGTCTAACTCCTGGTTTCCGTGTAGGTTGTGATCTCATGGGTCATGGGATCGAGTCCCCTCCCCCCGCAAAAAATTAAGCTCCTCACTTAGCAGAGAGTCTGTTTGAAAGATTCTCTCCCTCTGCCCCTCCCCCCACTCTTGCACACTCTCTCTCCCTCTCTCTCTCTAAAAATAAATAAATCGTTTAAAAAAAATGAAGTATTGCTATGTGTTACAACATGGATATAACTTAGAAACATAATAAGTGGGGGCGCCTGGGTGGCTCAGCCAGTTAAGTGATTGCCTTCAGCTCAGGTCATGATCCCAGGGTCCTGGGATCGAGTCCTGCATTGGGTTCCTTGCTCGGAAGGGAGCCTGCTTCCCCTCTGCCTCTGCCCCTCACCCCTGCTTGTGCGCTCTCTCAATCTCTCTCTGGCAAATAAACAAAATCTTAAAAAAAAAAGAATTTTCATACCTAAAAAAAAAACAAAAAAACATAATAGGTGAAAGAAGGCAGTCACAAAAGACCATATGTCATTGACTCTATTTTATGAAATGCTCACAAGAGGCAAATCCATAGAGACAGAAAGTCTCTAGATTAGTGGTAGCCCGGGGCTATGGAGGCTGGGGAGAAATGGGAAGTCACTGCTAATGGGCCTGAGGTTTCTTTTGGGGATGATGAAAATGTCCTAAAATTGATTATGGTGATGGCTGCAAAACTGTGAATTGTACATTCTAAATGGGTAAATTGTACAGTACGTAAATTATATATTAATAAAGCTGTCTTTATAGATATTAAATAGGCGGTATTATCAGCCTTATTCCCCAGCTTCTGCAGAGTACAAAAAGAGGTTACTGAAGGCTTTAAACAGATCAGCGAAACTTGTCAAAGAAACCAAAATCATGAGTATTATGAGGCTAAACCAACCCAGTGACTCCTGAAGATACTGAGGAAGATGTTCTGTCCTATGAAGGCTGCTTCAGAAACACTCTGTCATGGTCCAGTGCTGAATAAACACACACACACACACACACACACACGCTAATGCCCTGCCTGCCCTGTCCTTCATATGCAAAAGGAATAAAGAGATAACTCAATATTTTCATCCATTAAACACTTGTCAGAAGCCTGAGTTCATGAAAAGCATATTTATCTATTCAGATAGACTCATTTTGTTAAATTTGAAAGCCCAAAAAGCATGTACACTTGTACTATCAGTCCTAACTTTGAAAAATTGAGGTGTTTTTTTTTTTTAACCACAAGAAATATCTGAGAAATTCTAGATGGATTTCTATTACTGTTCAACACAGATGTTGTGATGACAGCCTACAATAAAATGGGTTTACCCTGACAGATGGAATGATGAGGTGCAGAGATAAGGCTGGAGGTGGCATAGTAGGTGGAGGGAATGATGCTCAGAGCCAGTCACATTGTGTAGACTCAAGCAAAGTTCCACAACTTACAGCTGAAATCAATATTAAGGTTTTATGTGTAAAACAGAAATTTGGGGTCTTGAAATTTTGTTTAATCCGGAGTAAGAATATGCTAGCAGTATTTCTCAAGACCTAATAGGAATTAGCATTCCCTCTAATAATGTAAATTCTTAGTGATCCCTGTGAAAGGAAGGGGAGTATTCTCCAAATAAATTGAAGTGGGCCCAAGACAGAAGAGGAGCTGTGAAAGCTCTAGTTCTATTCCATTAATGGGAATCTTGCCCCAGAATTTTTGAGAATGCCCACAGTGGCATATTCTTTTGCATGTCCTCAGTGATAGTCTTTATTCTTTAATGGGGATATAATTTGTACAGGGGACCAAGAGAAGGCAGTAGAGAACAGAGGTTAAGAACATGGGTTCTCTGTGAATAATGGTAAGTTTCATTGGAATAAAATACTTCAGCCTGCAGATGACATGTATCACTTTTTATTAGGTTCCACTGGTGAATACCAGTCACATGGCCCCACCTATGTAGGGACTAGCAGTATACCAAAGAGAGCACACATACTCACAAAGCTTGAGGCAAGGAGTAGATGACCCACTCCTCTGCTAACCAGCCCTTCCCAATTGTATCAGCAGGCAGAGAAGTGGAGCCGAGGAAACACTTAAGCTTCTACAGCTAACCAATTTACAATGGGAACTGACTGAATCAGTGAGAAAAACAAACAGGTCTGCACTACCCCCAAATATTCTCATACATGCACTTCCATTTATGTGCTTATTCAAACAACACTTGGATTTATATATTTATTCAAACACTATATACTCCTGCCTTCTTTGTTCCCTCTATTGAGTCTACTCAGTGTCTCCAGTAGGGGTCCTAGGCCATCCACCAGATAGTTCTATGGTCCTGCCTTGGTGATTGCCCTGATTTGAACTGTTTTTCTTCCAGGTGTGTGCCATTTATATTAACACAAAGAACCAGGTGGTTACTTTTCATTATATCTCATGATCTCAGCTGGTGTTACCTGACATGTAATTTTTTCCTATTCATGCACTTTTAGTTCAGTTTTTGGTGCAGGCTTATTATTACTTTTATACATCATGATTGATTTTACCTCTTATCAATTTACTCTTCAGTATTTTACTTGTAAAATAGCTCCAGATACATACAAGATTGATAACACATATGGCCTTTGGGGATTGGAATTGGGTGGCTACGGAAGGAGATTTTTGAGCTTTTTAAAAATGTTGAGCCATGTGAATTGTTTTCCTATTCACCTATAAACATATACCTATGTTTAGCCATGTGAATGAATAACTAATAAAAAAACCACTTGAAAACAATAAATAAAAAGGATTAGGAGGAGAAGTGAGATTCTATTGGTGGGAAGAAGGGTGGAAAAAGGTGGCTGAGGAAGAGAAGGGGAAGAGCAGAGCCAGCTGCCACAGGGAGTACAATTCCGGGGAGAGAGATGTTTAAAAAAAAAAACATTTTTAGAAACATCTACAGAATGATGTGGAATGTAACCAACTTCCTCCAACTTCCACCAAGAAAAATTCACTAATACAAAAACAAAAACCCGAAACATCTTTAAGATTCAGCCTCTGCCTGTCACTTGGCCTTACCTTTGATGCTAAACTCACATTTCACCTTTTGCTTCATACATAGTGAGTTATTTGTAGCTACTCAAATGTATTCTGTCACTTCTCTGTAATTGCACTTCCACTTTCTCCTTGCTAATTCCTCCTCCTCCCCCTTCAAGATTCACCTTCAATGACAAGCTTTAGGGTGGGATAAATATACCTTTGTGCTCCTTTGGCACCCCATTCACACCTCTCCTACAGTGATTTTCCCAGCATCTGTGTTTATCTTACTCCCTTATCAGAATCTGTATCTATAGTGCCCTGTACATAGTAGATGCTCAATAAAAGCTTGTTGAACTGAAAATTAAACAGTTGCCTTAAAAGTTACTCTGAGTATTAAGTACAGCATTTGAAAAACACAATAGTATATAGTCTCCTAAAGCATTGTATATAATACACATGGTAACAAGTATAAAGTGAATGGTACATAGTAGTCAAATTCAATAAATGTTGCAAAAAAAACAAACAAACAAAAACTTAACACAAAGATGGAAGAATTGATTTACCCAGAAGGTATGATATGTAGGAATCTGGTTGTTACAACATATGACACAGGTTCAAGAACTAACTACAAGAGATCCAGGTTGACTGATAAATGAAATATTTAAAGTAGATTATGGAAAATTTGGAAAGCAGGGGCTACTACTCTTGCTTTGAGTCCGTTAAAAAGATCCGTTTAGTGCACAGCGGGTGTCTGTTCTGAGGCATTTATTCAAAGAATGTGAAGTCATTGAAAGATGGAAGAGATATTCTCTCCCTCAAAAAATCAGAATCAAGGGCGCCTGGGTGGCTCAGTCGTTAAGCTTTGGCTCGGGTCATGATCCCAGGGTCCTGGGATCGAGCCCCACATTGGGCTCCCTGCTCCGTGGGAGGCCTGTTTCTCCCTCTCCCACTTCCCCTGTTTGTGTTCCCTCTCTCGCTGTCTCTGTCAAATAAATAAATAAAATCTTTTAAAAAAAATCAGAATCAGAGAATCCCAGAGGTGGAAAGAGCTTTAGAGATCATCTAGTCTAGGGATCAACAAACTATATAGCCTGTTTTTGTACAGCCTTTCAGTTATTTATGTTATTACATTTTTTAAAGGGTCTGTAAACATACACCACTATGTGACAGACAGTATGCAGCACACAAAGCCTAAAGTATTTACATCTGGCCCCTTACAGAAAAATTTGACCCTTGACCTAGGCCAGTCTTCTTATTTTGTGACAAAAAAGCTAAGTAACTTGTTCAGGATCAGTCATTCAGTAAGTTAGGAAGGCAGACCTGTAATCAATGGCAGATTTTTCAGCTTTTTGTACACACTAGGGTAAAAAATTTAGTACATGTGAAAAATTAGATATATAAAGTAAGCATTAGCAATTTCATTTACTCTAAAAATCCATTTTTAAATAGTTATTTTATTTATTTTTTGAAGATTTTATTTGTCAGAGAGAGAGAGACAGCACGCCAGCACAAGCAGGGGAACGGCAGGCTCGCCGCTGAGCAAGGATGCAGCACTCGATCCCAGGATCTTGGGATCATGACCTGAGCCGAAGGCAGACTCTTAACCGACTGGGCCACCCAGGCGTCCCTAAAAAGTGATTTTAGATGTGAATTATGGCAAACGGACCCATGGAAAAAGTATGGGCTTGGAGGGAAAACAAAATCCACGTACTCTCAAAGTAGGTGACTCTGAGAAAGTTACCCTTTTTGAGCTTCTGTTTTAACTATGAAATGAGGTAACAGCACCTTTACTGCAGATTTAAAAAGCGTGTATCACGTAACTAGCGTTCAATAAATTGATGTTTTCCTTCCCTTCCTACCTAGGGTCATATTGGCCATGCATTTAGGCAGTAAATTGAATTGGATGACGTACGCATCCACTGTCAACTCATTATCTTGAAGTGAAATGTTTCCCCCTTCAGAGTCCAGGAGTCCCCGCAAATAAAGGGGATGAAAGTCAGGTGGACTGACTCAGCTAGAGAAAAGAGCCGGAACAAGGTAAAAGGGAGGACCAAGAAGCAAAGGACACGAGTCTGAGACAGTGCGGGAAGGGTGCCAGGAAGCAGACTCCAAACCCGGAAAGAGAAATCTGGTATTTAGGTTTGGGGTAAAGAGGGGTAAATGAGATCTGCGTTGCCGGATTCCTAGCCTGGGAGATGAATTTACCTCGGGCTGCCTGGACAGGACGCCTTGTGAAAGGACATAGAACACACGCTGTTTCTTACCTGCTGCCTAAGTCCACGGCCACGGCTCGGAACCTCGCGCCACCCCATAGTGCTCGCACCTGCAACTGGGTGAGCGCCCGATCCCGCCCTGGCAAACGAAGGGGACCATCGCAAAGCGGCCGAAGTCGGAGGCACGAGCAGCAATGCCTGCAGGCCGCCATGACACCCGGCGCGCGATCACCCCGGGCTGCACCTTGATTGGCTCACTCTGCCGATGGTGGGGCGGAGCCTGGTGCAGTTTCGTTTCCGTGGTGGCGGGGCGGGGGAACGCGGGGAAGCGGATACCTAGGTCGCTTTCTACGAAGCCTAGAAAGGGTCAAACCTATCTGAACGCAATTGTGACAACTTATCTTTCCTATTTAAGTATCTGCCAGTGAAAGGCAATTGGAAAGTTAATGCCTTTTGTGTATGTGTGTGCTATCGTCATTTAAAAGAAAGTCCTAGAATAATGCAAATGTTGAATAAGTAGGGTAAATATAGTAATAATAGAAGTCATCAGACAAAACATTATTTGGCTTCTGTAAACTGAGAATTAGAGGAGAATTTATGTAGTGGACGATGGAAAGAGATCTCTCTCTCCTGTCCTCTGCCTTGGTTTTTATTTTATAAATTTCACACAAATATTACTGAAAAGGTTTATGTTAATTTATTTCTAGTAAGTTAATTTCAGTTCTTATTGATCTATATCACCATTTTAGGTCTTTGACATCATTTGTTATTCATTTTCGTTTCCATTGTTAATATTTAGAATTCATTTCTTTGCCACTTTTGATCAAGTGTTACTATTTTTTAAACCAACTCTTATTAAATGCAAAATGCCAGCTACTATTTAAATGTTTTGGAAAATGAAAAATAGCGTTTGAAATTTGAATTTGATAAATTTTCAGGGAGTAAATAAATCTCTCCCACCCCTCTTAATCCTGTTAGAACATCTTCATATGGTTCCTTGAATGAATCAATGATATTTTCTTTATTATGAGGGTCATATTTCTCTTTTAAGATCATAATCTCCTTCCTCCGAAGAAATCCAAACAACAAAATCCAACATACATTCAAACATGGTTTCAAGAACTAAAAATGTTGAACTTCAAACAGACAAATGATTTAGTGGCAAAGCAGCTCCCTGACACCTTGGTTTCCATGAGATATTAGCACAGATTTGGAATTTCCATGTCAATAGAGGGAATTACTACTAAATCTGCTAGGGATATTTAGTGTTAAAGAAGTTTTTTGCCTCTTCCTCTACATTTGACTTTACCCCCTGTTGCTACAGTGTTTTCTAGACCAATCTATTGAAACCTATCCTAATGACAAATCTATCATAATCTACTTGCCATAATACAACATGATTTTGAATTTATAAAATAAGAATACTAAATCACCTTTTGCTAAAGCACTTAAGTACCATTTAATCATTTCATTCAGGTGGTGTTGCCTAATAGGTTGGAGCATAAACTTGAAGTTAGTCTTGAGTGGTCCCAATCTTAGCTCTGCCATTTACTAGTTGTCTGACCCTATCTCTCTAAGCCTCAGTTTCCTCATTTATAGATATGGATATTAATATGAATCTCATAGGGTTTTTGTAAAGATTAAATGCGACAGAGCATGTAAGATGTTTATCACAGTACCTGCCAACATTGTCAGCACTCAGTAAGTGGTAGATTCAGCTTTGACTAGGCTTTTTTAAATTTTCCCTCTAGTTTCCTGTTTGAAATACTGAACAACCCTCTTTGCTGTAGAGCCCCATGAATCTGTTAAGCTTTAATCCATCTGGAAATATTGGAAAGCAGTATTTACACATTAAGTCCACCTGTTTCCTCATACCAACCCCAAATAATTGATATGGTAGTAATTATTTCATAAATTTAAAGGCCATGTGGGTATTGAAATTTGTTATTAAGTAGTCATAAAGATGATCCAGACTGTGTTTCTATTAAGTGTGGTGTCTCTCTTGATTGGATGGGGGCCCCCAAATGTGGGGCAGTGATCGGGTGGAAGCCATCGACGGGGGTGGTAAAAGGATTCACCCAAAGCAGAACCTAGGAGATAGAAGTTTACTGAATACACTGCAACAGAGGAGCCAGCAAGACCGCAAAGAAGAGACTGTCTGCCAGGAGGCAGTGGGTGGGGGCTGTTTTTAAAGGGGGTAGGTGAGGTGTGCAACTTATGGAATTTTCCCTTTTTTGGTAACTGTGCCTGGTTTAAGTAGCCCATTGGTTAGTTAGGGCCTATGGATATTTTGTGTGGGTTGCCTGATCAGCCTGTCTATATTCAGCCAGGGGATTGCTCCAGGCTGCTCCAACCTAGAAAGGTCTAAATTCCATTGCTCACCCTGTTTGCATAAAAGCAGCCTCTACATTAAGCATTTTAAGATTAACACAGAAACGGAAGTATAAAAAGTTTAAATTCTTGTGGTTGTAAGATAGGGAAACTGAAGGACTCCATAAAAACATGGTTTTTGCTCTTTTCCCTGCTTCTATTCTTGCTAGGACCTGCACGTCCACTTTACACATGCCTCAGAATGCAAATAGTGTATGTCGCTGTTGTATGGGACAAAAAGTTAATGATTTCTTTAGAATAGATAACATCTAAGGAAAGACCAGATGAGAATGACTGGACAAAGCTATCATATGCATATTCCAGACCACCAGCACTAGACTTTTTGAGGCCAAGACCCTCTGGCTCCAAGGAATAACACCTGGGCCCTTGTCTTAATTCTAACTGGTTCCTGGATGCCGGACCACAGTCCTCAATAAAAACCCTGAACAAAGATGTGGCTCATGCTCCTTTTCTTTCTGAATTTCCCAGATGCTCCATCTGTATCTGATCGCTCTATAACTTCAATAAACTCTGCTATCACTTCCTGCTGGCTTGCATTTGATTTTCATCCTGCGTGAAGCCAAGGACCCTCTTAGCTGGTCCTGGAGACCCTCTTTGGGTCCCTGGACCCAGCCTGCCAGCATCAGTTTTATTCACAGAAGCTATGATCCATTGAGGTTCAATCTGAGATGTCTCATTCTAGAAATAATAGTTTTACCAAGTATAGTTTGACAGCCAAAATATAATTTAAAAGGAAGTTCTTTACCTATAACTTCTGAAGGACATTAAAGATGATCTAATTTAAATCCACCAGCAATATTCCTCAGATCTCCTTTTTTCTTTTCTTCAAACTCCAATGAATGTGTGTCAAAATAGTTAATACCACTACCGACTCTGAGTAGCAATTTCACTGAAGTAAAACATCACTGCATTAAATTACTGTTAATTAAGATTTAATTTGGTTTGTAGTTTGGCTTATAAAGTATATACGATTATTTTAGTTTTATGACTGTATAAGAGGTACAAGATTAAGGAGTTTGTGTCTTGTTATATATTTGTACAAAAAGTATCAGTGGACACCAAGGGTATCCATGAAAATTTTTTTCTCTTGAAGGAATGTAGCTAGAGGGACCTTTCTAAATTGCAAACCTAATTGTGTCTCCATTCTGATTGATTTTCTTCAATCACTTCCTAATCTTTGCTTTGTGTTGACTACAAACTGTCCCTATTTAACCTCATCAATTTTTACTACCTATTTTCTTCCCTTCCTCTCATTTTATAATCCAAGGAAATTGAACTACTCATTCCCCTCTAACATACAACCCTCTCTCCTGCCTCTGTGTCTTTGTATGTATGATTCCGTGTGCCTGGTACATATTCTCTCCAATGTGTCAGTCTGGTACAATCAGTCTTCAGATCTTAATACTGGAAGCCTTCAATACTAGCCTCTCTGACTTCCCCATGCTGACCTGTAGGTACAACCTATGTCCATCCTTCCACTTTATTAATTTATACAATCATTATCTCATCCATGGAAATGAATGTGGAAGTAGGTATTGTGTAGTGGTTAAAAGTGCTGGCTCTGGGATCAAATTGTCTAGGTTCAAATCTCACCTGTCACCTCCTAAACATGTGATTCTTGATAAGTTGCTTACCCTTTCTATGTCTCAGTTTCCTTACTTGCAAAGTGAAAATGATAAAATTATCTACCTCTTAGGGTTGTTAGGCAGATTTAAGTGCAATCTTATTTTTATGGAACTTAGCATAGACCCTGGCCCATGGAATACCTGTTTTATGCCAGGCACTATACTAGGCTGAGGGGATGTAGGGGTGTCAAGATAGTCATAGGGCATAATAATTCCTGCTTTATGGAGCTTGAAGTTTAGCATGAGAGACTGATAAAAACACAACCAAACAAATAAAAAGAAAAATTCAAGTGTGATTAATAGTAAGAAGGAAATAAACTAGATGAGAAAATAGGGAATAATGGGATGGATGAAAATATGGTGGCTAGGGAAAACCTTTCTCTGGAGACATTTAAGCTGCCCTGAAGGATGAAAAAGAGACAGGTTCTGAAACATGGGGGCCAGGTGGGAGCAGTGACTTGGGGGGGGAGGGTTGCCCCTGAGTTAGGAGAGAGTTTGGCTTCTGTGAGGACTTGGTAAAGCCAGTGTGGCTAGAGAGTAGTAAGTAGGAATGTGGCAAAGATGAGGTAGGAGAGGAATGCACTGGAAAGTTTAAACAGGGACGTGGCATGACCTAGTCTACATTTTAAGATGATCCCTCTGGCTGTTGAATCTAGAATGGATTGGAGGATGGTAAGAGGGAGGTATAGAAATCAGGAGTAATGTGGTGTCAAGGGTGACAAGGAGAAAGGATGGAGAGATTTGCAATATATTTTAGTGTTGGAATTAATAGGACTTGTTGATGAATTGGATACTGGGAGGTGTGAATTAAGACTATTAACAGGCTTAGATGGGTCATAAATGTAGTGTCTGAGACACCTGAGAGTAGCTGTCAAGACAGTTGGATCTGAGCATAGGACTCAAGGAAAGGACTAGTGTTAATATAAGAGTAATCAGCATACCAGTGATATCACAAGCCATGGAAATGCTTTGTATCACTTAGAAAGATGGTAGAGAGAGAAAAAGGAAGGCCCAGGTCTGAGCTCTGAGGAGGGAGAGGCTGCCAAGTCTATGGAGATGGAGCCAACATTGATGGAGAAGTCAAGGTAGGTTGTATTATGCTGGGTGTTTTCCATTTGCACCCATTCCATCCATTCCTTTGGCTCTTCTCTGTGCCATTATGGAGCTAATGTATAGATAACAACACCCAAACTCCCTCTTTTTTGGTGGGGTCAGCTAATGAGAGACACTAGCAGGAGGGTAAGATGAGAGAGAAACTAAAAATATAGAACCATAATTCCTTATGCTGTGGCAATGACTGCAACCACCTGTCACTACAGCACCTGCCAGGTTGTTCTGCTTGTGTGGCTCTAGCTATCACTCCAATTACTCTGTTTTTTCTTGCCACTTTAAGCCTTCAGAGTTTCCTACTATTGGTGATCACTCAGTGCCTTCCGCATTCCTTGTTAGTTCCAGAATCTGCCTTAACCTCTGTAAATAGTCTCTTCATTAAGTTCTCTTTAGAACTCATTTGAGGGGGTGCCTGGGTGGCTCAGTCGTTAAGTGTCTGCCTTCGGCTCAGGTCATGATCCCAGGGTCCTGGGATCGAGCCCCGCATCGAGCTCCCTGCTCGGCAGGAAGCCTGCTTCTCCCTCTCCCTCTCCCCCTGCTTGTGTTCCCTCTCTCGCTGTGTCTCTCTCTGTCAAAGAAATAAATAAAATCTTAAAAAAAAAAATAGGTATAGAACTCATTTGACTGTGCCCTCTGTTCCTTGCTCCCCTTTGCACTGCTCTTCTGAAAGCATGCTCTGACCTCTGTCCCAGCACTAGACCACTGTTACTTATTAGAATAAGTTTGTTACTCTGGAGGTGGGAGGTGAGAGGCATGCTGTTCTCTGCTGTTCTGACTAACCCTCAGTCTTAGGAAGGTACTGTGTCCGTGGATTCTCAGTGCTCCTGCCCCTCTCCCAGCTGTAATTCTGGGCCAGGGGTAAAGGGTTATGTTCTGTTCCTTCTTCTATCTGTGGTGGGTTTTCACAGTGCCTTAGGAGTAGCAGTATTTGTCACATTCCCACAGTGCATAAAGCTTTGATTCCTATGGAGACATAGGAATCCAGTAGGGCTTTTGCATTCCCCACAGTGGCTGCTGTGTGCCTTCCCCAGGCCTGCACCTTTCTCAGGAGTCTTGCTTTTACCCTAGTCTTTTTTGTGAGTGCTCAGTGATATCCAAGGAGAAGAGCCTGTGAGGTGTTGCAAATTCCTGTGTCTGCAGCTCTCAGGGGTTCTGTTTACTCTCCTTAGTCTATAGTCAGCCCTTAATGATTGGTTAAAAGGTCTAGTTGAAGTCTTCTTCTTCTTCTCCTTCTGGCTCCACACCCAGTATGAAGCCCAGTGTGGGGCTTGAACTCACAACCCTGAGGTCAAGACCTGAGCTGAAATCAAGAATCAGATGCTTAACTGACTGAGTCACCCAGGCAGCCCTAGTTTAATTCTTTTTACCCTTGTCTGTTGGTGACTATACTGGGTGAGCAAGAGCTCATGTCCTGTTTCTCTTTGGAGGCTCCTATCTTTTCTTAGATTTCAGATTCATTGGTTTTCCTGTCACTTTTAGCTCTCTGATGGGTTCCAGAAAAGTTGTGAATTTTCACTGTCTGGCTTTGTTGTTACTGTTGTTACTCCCCTGTTGTTATGAGGGTGGGGTGATCTTTCCAGATTTCTGCATCCTAAGCAAAAGCCAGTCTCACGTGCTTTTGAAGACCTCTTCTCTCTCTTAGCCTAGAGAAGTGAAAAAAAGGATATAATTTGTTTTGCCACAGTATTTTTTAGCTTGCTCCTGCCTCCATAATTTTTATGGTTCTTCCAGGATTGGGACACAGGAACAGGGAATAAAAGAGGGGTGGAAGAATTTAAATTCTGGAGCCAGTGGAGTTTTTATTTGACAGATGCTAGTTGGTTTTCATATCTACCATTACTGCAGACATCCAAAAGCTGGTGATGATATGGGGTGGATGTGGAGATTATCTGGTGACCTCTGCTGGGACCACCAAAACCGCACAGTTCCCTGATGTGGGTACTCTCTGAGTGACCTCTTGTGACTTTTCCAGCTTCCACTCCTGGTGGTCTGTTGCACAGCTTCTTATTGCTGCGATCCCCTTGTCTTGGCTCTTGGCCTTCTAGGGTGAAATACCATCAAAATGGCTTCCTTGGGTTCTTTTGGCCCACATACATCCACAAACAAGTAGAATTGAAGCCTATCTTAAACAGTGATTTCTATTCTTGCCCTCTCATTGCAGGTGGATTCAGTAAGCCTCTACCTTCCAAATTCTCTTATTGGGAAGCAGGTGCTGGTGTCTATATTCTTAAATATCCCTTTATGGCCACATTGTAGTAGCAGAATGGACCCTCATCCAAAATTTGGTTTGGATGTCAAGACTGATGTCTCTCTCATGTGCGCACACACTCTCTCTCTCTCTCTCTCTCACACACACACACACACACACACACACACATACACACACATATCCCAAATGGGTATGAAAAGGTTTATTATGTAAGTAATATTTTATTTTTGTTTGTTTGATTGTTTAAATAATTACTTACAGTGGTGCCAAAGGAGAGAGCATTCAAAGTTTCTTATCAGCTTGCCCAGCTGTAGGGCATAAAGGGAAGAGAGAGTGATGAGGGTTAGAAGTTATCAGCAATTAAACATTAAAAAATTTATTCAAATTCTTTATTTACAGTCCTCCAGCTCTAGGAGACATACGTCAAACCTTCCTGAAAACTCTCTTACTGTGTTTGCTCCTATTTCATGGTAGTACAGGGCTATTCTACAGCTTAATAAATGCCAATATTTTCCTCATTCTCTATCAGTGGTTCTCTTGGGCTCCCATTGCTTGGCGTGGTTTTGAGGGTGGGACAAGCAAGGAAGGCTCTGTCTTCCTCTACAGAATAGGGAGGAAAGATATCACATCATTCCTAACTAAATTGGAAATTCTCTGTCTCAGTGACTCTTTTCAATTTCATTTCTAAATTTCTAGTATTCTCTATTTTGACTGAAGTGGAAGATGGGAGCTGATTAATTATGGACTCATTCTATTTAAGTGATGTATCTTCTTCACTGTTGGCATAATTATCACTTATAATTTTCAGTTTTGGAGCCTTAACCTAAATTCTGATGCAGTAGGAAAAGTCCTCATTCAACATCAAGGAAACTTCTCTTGACTTGTAACACAAGAAAAGTTAAGGGTAGGTAAAGGTAGGGCAGATGCAGGTGAATTTTAAAGTTTGTCTCAGGGAGAATTAGGGAGATTTGTTTGACTTCAGCCTGTAATGAAGTCTGAGGCAAGGCCAGCAGCTGAAAGTCAGGGTAGAGTGGGAAGAGAAGGTATATGAGGTTTAGGAAGGAAGTTATTTTGAGGAATGGAAAAATGAATCTACTTAAGAAGCATGATGGGATTGCCTGACATTGATGAATTGCTGTGTGCTCTTTGAGACTTGTGATCATGAATTTCAGGGGAAACTAGTCCATTCAGTTGGGTAGCAAATTTTACCTGTTTGGTGCAGGAATGGAGAAAATGAGGGGTAGGATTCACTTAGGGTTGGGGTTTTCTAGGTACTATGGACTTAACTGTGTCCCCAAAATTCTTATGTTGAAGCCCTAGCCCTCAGTGTGACTATATTTGGAATAAGGAAGTAACTAAGGTAAATCAGATCCTGAGGGTGGGGCCCTGAATAGGATTAGTGTCCTTATAAGAAGACCTACCAGAGGGCTCCCCCACCTTAATATATGAGGACACAGTGAGAAGGTGGTCATCTGCAAGGCAGGAAGAGTGCTCTCATCAGGAAGCAACTCTGCGGGACTTTAATCTGGGACTTCCAGACTCCAGAACTGCAAGAAAACAACTATCTGTTGTTTAAGCCATTCAGTCTATTGTATTTTGTTATGGCAACCTAAGTTGACTGACTAAGATACTAGGCATGGATGACAGAGAGGGACAAAATAATTGTGGATATTCACAGAGAAATGATTCTAAGCATGAGACTATGAAATATAGGCTGGACAAGTAGCTCCCAATATGAAGCCAAGAGGAGGTTGATGAATAGTGAGAAATGGTGGGTTCAGTGGATTGAAGGTTGAATTATAGCTGTGGGAACAAAAAATGGTGGATGTTTTCAAGGTTCACTCATGTTATAGTATATATCATTATGTCATTCCTTTTTATGGCCGAAGATTATTTTATTGTATGGATATACCATATTTTATTTGTCCACTTATCAGTTAATGGATATTTGAGTCATTTTCATATGAGTGAAGCAATAGATTTTTTTTTTTTTTTGAGTGAATCTGTTTTGGGCTTCTGACATTTGCACTTACAGGAGTTCCAAATCATAAATACATGATGGCTGTGGATGTATGTAATGAAATAGTCTAGAATATGCCACCCCAAAATATGCCACTTTGGCTTTGGATTATTTTGAGCTGAAGGAAATTGAGAATCAATAAATACAGGAAAAGTTCTCTGCCCTCTTCTTATCTGCCTTAAAGCAGAGTGTAAATTTCCCTTTGTGAAGGTGGCATAGATTCACCCCATCTCCTGTGCCGGATGAGGAGAGTGACCATTATCCCGAGATGGAGGGCTGGCGTTAAGATGAGTCTGTATAAATATACATTACTAAAATAATGCTTCCATTAGTTTTCCTCATGTATTTCCTTCTCACTTTCCCACAATTTATCACCTCTAGAAGTCCAAACCTCCCTTTACTTTGTCTAGTGGCTTTTTTTTTTTTTTTTTACAATTTATTGCCCTTTGTTAAAATGTACAACCCCTGAATCTAACTACTTCCTTAGGCTTTCACTTCTTTTCTGTGAAGCCTCTGTGCGTGTAAAAATATTAACATGAACAACATTTGTATGCCTTTTCTTCTGTTGATCTGTCTTTTGTCAGTTTAATTTGCAGGCCTCAGGACTGAAATATGTGAGTGGAGGAAAAGCTTAAGAAAACACCTTTTCCTCATTGTCACATATTTATTAAGAGAGCTGTGACTAGGGCGCCTGGGTGGCTCAGTCGGTTAAGCGTCTACCTTCAGCTCAAGTCATGATCTCAGGGTCCTCTCCGGGGGTCCTGCTTCTCCCTATCCCTCTGCCTGCTTGTGCTCTCTGTCAAATAAATAAATGAAATGAATGAAAGAAAGAAAGAAAGAAAGAAAGAAAGAAAGAAAGAAAGAAAAGGAAAGTAAGAAAGAAAAAGAAAGAAAGAAAGAAAGAAAGAAAGAAAGAAAGAAAGAAAAAGCTGTGACTGGATTTGACCACTGGCTCATTATTTTCTGCTCTGAGGAAAGCAGTAACAGGGTTTAGAACAGTTCTGTCCTTTGGAATGGGCACCCAGCCTTGCTGGTATAGATAGCAGGCATTTCTTCTGTACCTTCCCCAGGAACCAAGTGACCTGAGCCGTTTTGAAGTTCTGGGTCATTTGGATAACTGAAAACTCCCACCTGCAGGGAGAGGGTAGGAGCAGGTTAGGTAATGTATGGAGAATACTTGCTGCTACATGTTTGGACAAGAATTAGGTAGGGATAGTGAAAACCCCTTCAGCCTATCTTTGTTTTTTGGTGTACTGAAATTTTCCTCCATTCCAATAAAAGAGAATCAGAAAGAGATCTGCCCCAATGAGGGGATTATCCTTAATTTTTTAAAACCTTTTAACAGCTAGAGTTCAATATCCAGATCCTCAGTCTGTGGGTGTCCCCCTATGTGTCAGGATACCTCCAATCGCCATTATGGTTATTTGTTTCTTCTACCACCGCTAGTCATTGTCATTTTCCCTGGTAGATGGATTTTCCTGTACTGACCACACTCCTGATGCCTTCAATTCATTGTCCCAAATTGGCTCAGAAAAAGTGTTACAGAATTGTGATGAATAGAATCAATTTACAAGTAGACTTTTGCATGGGTTGTGTACTTAGGCTTCTAACTAAATGCAACCTGCATTAGATTGTTTAAATTTTCATGTCAGTTAGTTGTTCTTAGGATAGTGGAATCATTGTTCCTTCTCACAAAACAGCTTCTTTAAAGTCAGCTTGAATGAACAGTTAATTGAGCACAAAAGCCTGACCTTGCCAACGCTGCCTTGCGTGCTCAGTCAAATTAGTTCAGACTATTATGGTTTATATTAACTATATTTGTCATTTATGATTAACATGGATTAAAATTTGGAGGAGATTTTTGGACTTGTTTTTGGTTGATTATGCTAGTGGGAATTTCAGGCCATATTAACATGTTCTCTTGCTTCTTAAATTTGTTCTGTGTTTTCTTAACAGAATAATTATGTCCTTGATCTGATTTTGAAATTGGCTGACTAATGTTTGCTCAGGAAGAATGTAAAACCATCCCTTACCCAGTTTTCTCCTTCTCTCTTTGACAACTAACACAAAAGTTTGATGAGGAGAGACGCAATCCATACATTTGAGTTTTGGCTCATTGTATAAGATGATGGTATCAATCCAAATTTAGAATGTCGTGGAATCACTTAAGGTTTTGTATTAAAATCTACTTACTATGTCTTGGATATGAAACAGGTGGCTTTGCAGACAGGCCTGAGCCATTGCCAATGAACAGACTATTGTGTGCAAAGTAGCTTTCCATTATCATTAAAATCACAAGCCTTTAGCTTCTCACAGCTTTGTTCTCTTTTGAAGAGATGATGTTCAAGATTTTTGAAATGTTTACATTTTCTTGAAATATTTTCATTGGATCAGTCTTTTGAGAGAGGAGCGGGCTTTGAAGCTGAGCAGTAATATTAGCTTTAATATTTTGTTGTCTTTTTCATTCTTTCATAAAACTTCCTTTTTTTTTTTTTAAAGATTTTATTTATTTATTTGACAGAGAGAGAGAGATAGCAAGAGCAGGAACACAAGCAGGGGGAGTGGGAGAGGGAGAAGCAGGCTTCCCGCTGAGCAGGGACCCGATGTGGGGCTCAATCCCAGGACCCTGGGATCATGACCTGAGCCGAAGGCAGACACTTAACGACTGAGCCACCCAGGTGCTTCTTTCATAAAACTTTCAAAAATTAATAAATTCATAAAAATTCCATTTGGGTATCTGCATTTGCATTTTCTCTTCCTTTCAACAATCCCTGTGTCTTTTTTCCTGCTTGCACTATGCATCATTCTCATTACCACTAAGCATTTATGGAGCATGTACCATTATGTAAGAAAATAGCAATTTCTGTAACAAATGCCTGCACATTTTTGCCCTTTAAATACAGACTCCCATGGACTCCTGGCAAGGCAATACTGATATGGGAAATGATGGCAAAACAAAAAATTAAATTTCCCTACTGCCTACAGTCCAATGACAAGTCCTTGAAACAGGCAGGGACATTCTTCTAGGAGCTCAGCCTCAATATTAATACTTTGCTAAGGGCAAAAGGCAATCTTAGCCCAACCCCCAGGATCCTGTGAGTCTACTTTAACATATAAAAATTCCTCTGGAAACTTCCTTTCTCTCTACCCCCCAAGATATATGTTGGCAATCATCCCCGCCTAGCATGTGACCCACCGATATACACTGGAAAGTTCTCATGACTAAGGTTTTACTAGACAGTAATAACCTAACAATAGCTAGTAATATTCCTAACAATAGCCCCCTCAAGGTCCAGGAAACCTTACCTCCAAAATTCCTTAGAGATTTAGGGTCTCCTTAACCCCCTCCCAGCTTGGAAGTATATAATCAGCCAGTGCCCATGACTCCAGTGCAGCTCTTTCTGCCCACAGGTCGGTGTCCCTGTGCTATAATAAAACCACCTTTTTGCACCAAAGACGTCTCAAGAATGCTTTCTTGGCCATTGGCTCCGAATCCCAACATTTCCACATCATACAGAATTCAAGGTTTGAATGAAATATACCTTCCTAACAATTAAAGTAACCAAACATCATGAGAGATAAAAACTCAAACTAAAATTTTCCGTCAGAAAATATTGGGAGGATGAGAAGAGTTAAATTTTGATGGAGAAAGTGAAGCAAACCAAGCTATGAGCAATTAAACTAAGCTATGTTTCTAAGGCCAAAACCAAATTAAAAGAGGCCTAATGAGAACTAGGTTGCAGCCTAAAAGAAATCTCAAATGCCCTCTTCACCCTGGTATTGATGTAGGAAATGGTTGGGGACAGGAGGCGGGTGGGGGCGGGGGCAGAAAGAGATGCCCTGGGATTGTGAGGAGCAACTGATTATATACTTTGGAACTGGGGGAGGTGAAGAAAAGGAAGTTTCCAAAAGGACTTTCATATGCCAAAGAAAACTCACAGGATCCTGGAGGCCTAGCTGTTGTCAAGCTAAGGTTGTTTTTCCCTCTAGCAAAGCATTAACATTAAGATTTGGAGTTCCTGGAGGAATGTCATATTCTGACTGTCTCAGTATTTGTCTATGGGCTTCAGGTTATAAGGAAATTTAGTTTTATCTACATTTCCTTTTGCCTTTGTTCTCCACATCATATGCACAAATCGTTAGCCCTTTTGATGAAGAAGTAAATTCAGAAATGGTACTTAGAGTATTAGGGTTCATTTTCTTTTCTTTTTTTTTAATTCTTTT
Source organism: Halichoerus grypus (assembly GCF_964656455.1). Lineage (NCBI taxonomy): Eukaryota > Metazoa > Chordata > Mammalia > Carnivora > Phocidae > Halichoerus > Halichoerus grypus. The sequence goes on along the minus strand of NC_135721.1, from coordinate 63,832,968 downwards.
TTTTTAAAGATTTACTTTATTTATTTGAGAGAGACAGGGAGAGAGCATGAGGGGGAGGAGGGGTAGAGGGAGAAGCAGACTCCCCAATGAGCAGGGAGCCTGATGTGGGGCTTCATCCCAGGACCCCAGGTTCATGACCTGAGCTGAAGGCAGATGCTTAACTGACAGAGCCACCCAGGTGCCCCAGGGTTCATTTTCAACAATAACTTTAATTGAGTCTGTTGGGTATAGGTACTATGCTGTTTTCACATTTGTTATTTTACTTACTTATGAAGAATAGGGGAAAATGGCCATGAAGACTTGACTTAATATAAATTCATTAGCAATATGTTATGGGGGAATTCAGATAATATGAAAGATTGTCTTCTCTTGAGAAATTTACAAGGAGGCATGCAAATATAGTCAGATTACATTTTGAGATACTAACTAATTCTTCTTTTCCAATATTTTCTCCTATCCTACCATTCTCACACACTCAGGAAGTAACCTGAGTGTTGGATTCTCACTGCCCCTAGAAAAGGTTGCTACAAGAAAGAAAACAATAAATATTTGGTTTGTGAGTTTCAAAATAGATGCAGACAATACTTTGAAAGAAATTATTTGTGAAACTTAGGGCAGAAAGTTCTGCATATCATAAAAAACAGATTAGGAAGAATACAGGATGATGTAAATTCATTTTTCCAGTTTTCGAAAAGGATGTCCTAGAGAGAGGAAAAACAGAAAGGGCTGGCATGGGAACTTCATGGAAGTTTGAGTATCTGTGAGAAGAGGGGACTTCAGCCGTACAAACCATTTTCAGTACCCTAAAGAGCCATGCTGAGTTCTGCCTTGATCATTTTGTTCATGCTTCTACATTTATTTGATGTGTTTTTCCACCTCTGTTTCTTCTGGCTGATACGTGGTTTGTAAGAATGCACTGGAAAAGCACAAGAATATAGGAAGGTGGACTCCTTAGGAGACTACTATAGAAATCCAGCTAGGAGATGATGGAGGTCTAAACTGGGGTGTTGGGAGTTCATTGGAGAAGAGTGGAAAGATTCACAAGATGCTTAGGAGGTAGAATCAACAAAACTAGGTGATACATTGGATATTGGGGAAAAGGCATGAAAAGAGTTACATATAACATAGTATGCCTGTTTTTGAGAGGTGTGAGCAACTGCACCTCTCTTAGAAAGGTGTGAAGAAAGTCAGATTTGGGAAAAAAAGATGAATTCAGGTTTGGTCATGTTCATGTTTTTTAATGATTTTCTTCTTCTCTAGTCTAAGGTCCATTTGGTCAGCTAGTTGTCCCAATGCCATTTTTAAAAATATAATCTATTCTGCTATAACTCAATAGCATCATTCCTAAGATAGTTTCACTATGTAAAGTATGTTATCAAAACAATTGTTTCAGTAGAAAAAGGAAATTAGGGGTTAAAGAGTTTTAGATTGGCAATAACCAAGTTATTTTTGCTGCAGGGATGTCAATAATAAAGGAATTTTGAATATAAGTGTATTTAGTTATTAGATGCTAAAAATAATAAATTATATTAAAACTGACAAAACAGACTTCATTTTCTTTACATTCCACTCACCCCAGAGCCTCATTTTCCTCTTTCATCTTTGGCCTTGACCTGGCAATTTTGTTGCCTACAGCACACATCACAAATACCAAAGTTAACATAAGAGCAAATGTATACTCAAGTAAATAAATATTGGACATGCCAACAGAGTAGCCAGCCATTCCAGTGAAGTGGCTATGTCACATATACATTTTCTCTCCTCACTCAGCATTAGCTCCCAATCACAGTCAAATTATCAAACTATTAATCACATTATATCATATATATGTTGTGAAAATTAACACTTTTGGAGAAATGGTTGCTATTGTCACCCTTCCCCCCCACACCATGATGTGATATACCACCTTTGTAATATGCTTAATTCCAAGTAACTCGGATTTAAAAAAAGCTCTCCAGGATATTCTGATACTCAGTCAGCTTTGTATATGATGACTATGAGAATGTAAAGATACATACTATAAGCCAGGATTCCTCCTCTTTAGCAAGTCACACTCCTACAAGTGAAATGGCATGAACATAATATTTCAGTTTAACCAAAATTTATTGAATGTGTGAGGCACTGGCTAGGAGTCAGAGCTCCTGATAAAGAGATAAATAAGTCATGGTCTTTGCCCTCAAAACTGATAATGGGAGAGGCAAACACATAACCAGATGATTTTTTTAAAAATATGCCAAGATGCAATCATTGAAGCCATGGGCACGCACTCCTGAAGAAGTCCAGGGAAGCTTCTGGGAGAGATGAATTTTGAACCGAATCAAAACAACAGGTATGACTTCATTAAGTACAGAAGAGGGACTGAGGGTGACAGGGGCTATTGCTGGCACAACAAATTGTATTCTGTGTGAATGGGACCCCCAAGAGTAATACAACACAGAAGCCCTGCAAAAGGAGCCTGAAGGGAAGGTTAATCCAGGCAGAAAAAGGGCAGAGAAGTGTAAAATAGCAGTGTGTTCAGGGAACTGGAATCAGTTTGCTGTTACTTGACTGTAGAGTGATGGTGGAAGTAGTAGGATGCAGAGTAGAGGATGGAAGCTTCTCTGCTGTGGATCTTAGACTATACTCTATAGGCAGTGGAGAACTATAGATGGAGTTAAGCAGGGGAGTGGTGTGGAGTTTTGAATTTCCAAGAGATGTTTTTTATGGTGATGTGGAGGATGAATGTGAGGACGTAAGTAAGATCAGATACAAGAACAGAGTTGACACTAATTGCTATAGTTCTATGATCGATGAGGTTGGATATAAACCAGGGCATTATAAGAGTACTAAGTGGGAGCAAATGTGAGAGATGTTCAGGAAGTACAAAGTCTGGTCCCTGATTTACTGTAAGGGGTGAGGATGAGGGAGGAGGATTCAGGATGACTCCCAGGTTTCTGAAAGGTTTAGAACGGGAGAGATGATGATGTCAATTTTGGTCATGCAAAGTTTGAGTTACTTGTCAACCACCCACATAGATTTGTCCTATAACACAAGGCCAGAAATAATAAATGGCACAGAGGAAGTAGAAATAAAACTCAGAGGAGCAGAAATAATGTCTAGTTTGCAGAATTGGGAAAGATGGAATCATAAAGAAGGTGGTATTTGATCAAGGCCCTGAAGGAATGGTAAGATTCACATTTAAGGATATGATGGGAGGGAAATGTCTAAGCGAAGACATGGACACTTTCAGGATATTGTTTGAGAACAACTGAGACTTCCTGTTTGTGACTAAAGAGTTTGCTAAACCCTGATGGGGGGATGTGGCTAGAGTGGTGGTTTGGAGCCTGGTCATGAACGGCCTTTGGGTTCTGTGCATAATGGGCATTGGGTTTTGCATTGGGCAAAGATGCTAGCAGAGTCATGCTTTGGGAAGAATGATCTGAGGTATTGCATGAGACAAAATAGAGGTGGAGAGATTGAAGCCAGATAGAAGAGTCAGGACACTGCACCATGCTAGATACAGGAATGGAGAGGAGGGGACTGAAAGTGAAAAAGATTAGGTAATTCATTGCATTTGAGAGTGTGGCTCAGGCCAAAGGTTATAAATGCTTAGATTATAAGGGATTGAGAAGATGGTGCTGACTCATAGATATAAAGGAGTCTAATAGAGAAACAGGTTTATAAAGATAATGTGTGATAAGAGTAGTAGGGACACCCTCAAAGAGAAGACTACTTCTGTCCCTACTTGTCTTTTTCTTTGTTACAGGCAAAGAGATTTAAAAAAAGGCGGGGGGGGGGGGGCGTGGTGTGTGTGTGGTGTGATGCGGTGGAGGTAGCGTGCCCTACTGGTTAAGACTGTAGTTAAGAATTGTTGGCTTTAGGGCACCTAGGTGGTCAGTTTTTAAGCGTCTGCCTTCAGCTCAGGTCATGATCCCAGAGTCCCGCTTTGGGCTCCCTGCTCTGCTGGAAGCCTGCTTCTCCCTCTCCCACTCCCCCTGCTTGTGTTCCTGCTCTCGCTGTCTCTGTCAAATAAATAAAATCTTAAAAAAAAAAAAAAATTCTTGGCTTTAAGTTTCTGCTGTGCTTTTTATTAACTGTGTGTACTTGGATGAGTGTTCTAACCACAGTAAGTCTGAGTTTCCTGATCTGGAAAAAGAAAATAGCAAGAATATTCATCCAGTAAAGTTGTGAATAGCACACAGTTTGCATTCATCAAATACTAGCCACTATTATTAGAATTCTAAAAGGAAGGAAATGCAAAATATAAGTCTAATTCAGTTACTATGTTCAAAAATATAATTCATTCGGGATGCCTAGGTGGCTCAGTCAGTTAAGCATCTGCCTTTGGCTCAGGTCATGATCCCAGGGTCCTGGGATCGAGTCCTGCTTTGGGCTCCTTCCTCAGAGAGGAGCCTGCTTCTCCCTCTGCCTGCTGCTCCCCCTGCTTGTGCGCTATCTCTCTGACAAATAAATAAATAAATAAAATCTTAAAAAAATATAAAAAAATACAATTCATTCAAAATTTTCATCGGCTCTTCTGATGGTGAAGGGTTGGTAAGAAAACATTGATGTCATGTTATAATAATCCAGTTGGTGGTTACTAGCAACTGTGCAAAGTCTAGAGATTACCTCTTGGACTTGATTAATATTTTCAAGACGTCCTGAGCTGAATCCCTTACGTCTGGCTCTGAACCTATAGGTATGTGCTGTGAATTCAGAGGTATTCATGCAGTGGGTCAGGACACTCTACAAAATACAAAAGATAGCTTTACAAAATGTCAAATAAATGGAAACAGGGCTGATGACTTCGATAAAAGCTGTAGGCCTTTTCAGGTGAGACCAGCAGATTATTTATAACTTGAGATAATTTCAAGAGTTTGCTAGAATCCCAGTTATGTATATTAACATGTTATTCAGGTGCTTTGGAATCTGTAATATAAATAAAAATATTTTCTGTCATCATCACAGTAATTGATTCATGCAAGAATCATCAGTGGAGCTAAAACTAGTGGGTAAAAATTTGAGGAGTAACAGATTTGATTTAGATCAATGTCATCTAAAATTTAGCTTCCTTCTGTTTTCACAATGGTTCTCTCCAAAATCTCTCTCCTCTGGTCAGTCTTTTTCTTTATATTTGTCCTCAATACACAACGCATTCACCGATTTCAAAGGATTCAAATAGTAATGGAAATCTCAGTTATTGTTAAGCATGGGAAACACTCCTGCAGCCTTTGGACAACAGAGAATTTCGTTCCCACCAGAGGGCGCTCGGTTGTTACTTAAGTCACCATTTTGGGTTTGGGGACTTCCTTTGTAACTCAAAAAGTAAAATGGAATTTTTATTTTGTACACTTGTAGGTGAACCTACAGGTTTGCTGATTAATATAACTCTAACATTTAAAACCTTGGGTATGTCTTGTTTTTACTTTCAGATTAAAGATAATTACCTGAATGACATAGCAATTAGAATCCCTTACAAATAAAAACCAAACGAAACCATAAAACAAAATTAAAAAAAAAAAAAAAGGAAACTTCCACCACCTAAAAATCAGTTTTTGTTTTTCAGCAAACACTTCTAGTCCTGGTTCATTGCAGTTTTGAGAGGCATGGTTTCTTCTTCATCTCATTCTCTTACTCTGGAATCAGGTTATTGAAAATGGGATGGGGCTAGGATGGAAGAACTCTGTTTCAGGGCTAGGTGCAAGGTGCTGACAGTCCTGTGAGTCTTGCTTCCCAGAATGGTCTTGCCTTCCACTAGGCTGTGCCAAGGGTTCTCAAAGTCTCCCCACCAGCAACATCAGCTTCACCTGGGAACTTGTTAGAATGCAAATTCTAAGCCCCACCCCAGATCTCCTGCGTCAGAACCTCTGGGGGTGGGGCCCGGCAATCTGCATTTTAACAAGTTCTGTGAGTGATTCTGATGTATGCCCCAGTTTGAGAACCAAAGCTGGACACTTTGTTTTTACAAAGCAAGCTGCTTTTGGGCAATGAGAGCTTCAACATTATTGTTCAGTTTTCATTCTGAGAATCAGGGGCACTTTCCTGCAGGCTAGGTCTCAGACTTTTAGGCAAAAGACAATCAGTGTCAAAGTGGTTTTCTACCTGCTTCAAGCCTCTAAAGGAACTTGTCTTTCACTAGCCGATGGAAGGAAGTTTTGGAAGTAGATTACTCACATGTAGAGGGAACCAAGAGAGTCAGTTAAGAATTTAGTAAGGAGGGGCCCCTGGGTGGCTCAGTTAAGCTTCTGACTCTTGGTTTCACTGAGGTCATGATCTCAGGGTGGTGAGACTGGCCCTGCATCAGCCCCGCTTAAGCACCATGCTCAGTGCCAAGTCTGCTGGAGGTTCTCTCTCTCCTCTTCGGCCCCTCCCCCTGCTTACACGCATGCTCTCTCTCTCTCAAATAAATAAAATCTTTAAAAAAAAAGAAGAATTTAGGAAGGAAGTGTAGCTTGATGGTTAGGCCTACAGATTCTGGATCCACCTTTCCTGCTTCAAGTGACAGCTCTGTGTGATATTGGGCAAACTCTTGTTTTTTTTTTTAACCTTTCTGGGACTCAGTTTCCTTATCTGCAAATTGGGGATAATAATAGTACCTACCTCATATGCTTGTTATGAGAATTAAATTAGGCAAGATTTCTAATGCGCTTAGAACAGACCCTGGCACTATGTAAGTGTTTAGAACTATTGTGCTTTACCATCCTGCCAGCACAATCCTGTCCTCTGGCCAGCAACAAAACAACATAATCATATGTTTTCCCAATTCTTTTTTTTTTAAGATTTTATTTATTTATTTGTCAGAGAGAGAGAGAAAGAGAGAGGACAAGCAGGGGAAGCAGCAGGCAGAGGGAGAAGCAGACTGCCCGCTGAGCAAGGAGCCCGATGTGGGACTTGATCCCAGGACTCTGGGATCACAACCTGAGCCGAAGGCAGACGCCCAACCGATGGAGCCACCCAGATGCCCCCCCTTTTCCCAATTCTTATGGGAAAATCTTAATGTAAACAATCTCCATCACATTTACACAGGTGACAGGAGTCCTCTGGAGTCAAACAGAACTTTTCTTTTGATTCCAGCTCTCCGACCTAATAGATGTCTGGCTTTGAGCAAATTACTTAACCTCTCTTTAAATCTCACTTCCATTTTTATTTGTGAAATGGGATTATAGTACACATCTCGTAGGGTTTAGGGTGAGAGAAAGGAACACAATCAGTGGGTAAATTGTAGAAACGAAGCACTGTTACCTGTACACTGCTGTTCCCAGGAAATGCCATAAAGAGTGTAGGATAGTACTTGGCCCATAAGAGGGCTCAATACACATTTGTTCCTTTTCATTCACAGCTTTATACATTTTGAGTATTTGGGGACCTTTTAAATCACCAAAGCGCTAATTATGTTCTTGTACTGTTTACTTTCCGCTTCACACTTCAGCTCCTGGATTTCTGGCCTGGAGTGACTGAGAGAGCTCTGTTTTCCCTTTTCGCACAGGGACCTTTGGGGCTAGATATTCTAGTCAGCTCCTTCCCACTTCTTTAGGCTGACTTTCCCCTAAGATCACAAAGCTCTTTTTTTATTGTAGAAAATTTGGAACATTTCAATAAAGCATAAATAAGAAAATGAACATTGCCAATTCCTCTCCAAAAGAAAACATCACAAATGATTTGGTGTATTTCCTGCTAGACTTTCCTCCCTTTGCTTAAATAAAATTGCTATCATAAAGTGTGTTTGATTTTCCTTCTTGCCTCAGGGCTTCTATGGACATGAACCTCTTGGCCTGGCGTGTCCTTCCAATGGCCTAGGATGCTCCTTATTACCCCACCCCTTGCTCCTATCCCAACCACCCCTGATGTTTCAGATGAGGCTAGGTCTCTCTTTAGACACTTTCAAAGCATGTTGTCCTCATTCTGGACCTACTTCTGGTTATTAGCAATAAATTTCTTGTGTGATTATGTGAATAGTATCTATCTCCATGAATAAACTGTAGGAACCATGTCTGGTTTATTCACAACTGCATTCCAAGTGCCAGCACAATGCTGGACACATCGTATGTCCTCAACAGATAGTTTTCAAATGACTGAATGAACAAATGAAAAGTGTTGTAACCATTTTTCCATGCTGGACATGATCTTAAGTATCTGATTTTAACTGACATGATTTTAGCTTATAAGTGGCAGGGTGATAGGCAAGATGTTCTCTTAGGATTTCACAGAAGTCCATGGGTTTCTAAAGCAGCCCGTTATGGTGGGAGGATCCCTGGGCTGGGAATCAGGAGGACCCATGTTTTCCTTTCTGCTTTACCAGTTTCTGTGATCTTGAGTAAGCCACTGACCTTCACTGAACCACATTTTCTTTATCTGCTCTGCTTCTCTCCCAAGGAATCTCATACATTAAATAAAAAGTGTGTAAAAAAGACACTTCTCAAATTATAAAGAGCCATATAAATATGTTCAGACCATTCAAAAGGTATTTTGCTTGACGGATAGATAGAGCCAGTTGCAAATTTGCAACGAGGCTCCAACTTTCAAACTTGAAGTTGATTCTGTTGCCAAGAAAATCTTTGATTTCAAAGCTTAATGATTAGAAATAATTGTGAGTCTGAATGTCTCAAGTAGCCAAAATACATTAACTACTATTTTAGTCCTTAAAGGCAGACATAGTAGTTTGTTTCAATTTCGTACTTAACGATTGCACTTAGATTTACGTTTCTTTCGAATTTCAGTTGGCTGAGCAGTCAAGATATTTTTGACAGATTGGCCAAAGAACGTAAATTAAATAGATTAAAAAGAAGCTTTAGTTTTTGAATATACTTTATACCTTATTCAACAGTCATGGAATATGGTAAGATTTGGAATTTCCAAAGTGGAGTTAATATCTCTGTGATGGGATTAGTGTTCATATTTGAAAGTAGGATGGAAGGAAGAAAATTTCCCACCAGTGTCTTAGATGTTAGGAATTGGAATAAGTTACCCCTATGACTAAATTTTATTGGCTGATTCTTTGGTAGTTTTCCACTGCCTCTTAAGTAATTTCCTTTCCATTTTAAGTTATGTGAAGGTGCTTGAAATGTACACATTGAGGAGGTAAAATATTTTGGGGAACAGATAAAAATTGACAGTATGATAGAAGGGAAGAGCAGTCTCTTACACTCTGTGGAAACTGTGAGTTCATAGGTAGAATGAGACAGTTTTTGCTGCAAAACACCCTATTGAAAAGTGAACATTTTTCTTTTCCTTCTTCATAATACCAAATAGTAAATGCATAGCATTTTAGAAGAGGAAAATACTTTAAAGGTCCAATGTCGTTGTTTCATAGACAATATATAACATTTTCAAAGAAATTTACAATTGCTTCCAAATAACATGATTTCACAGAATCTTCAGAACTCTATTATTATTCTCAATTAAAAATGAGGAAATGAAGACTCAGAGAGCTTAAATGACTTGTGTAAGGTCACAGAGATGATAATAATAATGATGGATAATATTGAGTACTTGCTCTATGCCAAGCCCTCCTCATGCATGATCACATTTAATTCTTACAAGAGTCCTAATACCTTATACATAATACATGACAAGCTGGGATTGTAAATCAGTGCTAAGAAACTGGCATATTTTTTCCACTGAATGCTCTTCCAGAGACACAAGATAAATATTGAATAAAATTAATGTGATTCTATGTTTTTCGCTTGTGTCGTGTATGAAGCTGATCAATCAAGTAAATAGTATCCTCATATTGCAGGTGAGAAAATATGGAGGATTAAGACTACCATAATAGTATTGTGCTAGCTCATGCTGACAAGCAGAGGTAAGAATCTAGTTTTTCCCAACAGACTAAGTTCTAAGTTCCCTTTCTTTGCCATGGGTTTCAGAGTGTTGAGTGGGCAACGGCAACTGGGAGCAAAGCTAAGGATAAAGTACACCTATTCTGAATATTGGGGACCAGATATCACCTGCAGGATTTGATGAGTCAGACAAACTGACCGTTCCCCCCCGGAAACCTCCTTCCTGCCTCCTGCCCATCATCATCTGAGACTGAAGCAGTCTTCATGTCCTATCCACTTTTTGACTAGATGAGGGGAGATGGACATGTTGTTAAAGTTGTGAGTCTTTGGCCTAGTGGAAAGTATTCTGGCTCCCCATTTGAGGGTGCTCTGAGGACCATCTGCAGAGATTGGGATGAAAAGAAGATAATGGTATCTTATTTCTTAGTCATTAAACCAGATGATCAGACCTCAGTTGGCTGTATGAGTAAGGGAACAGAGAATTAAAGTAAGATAATGGAGCAGAGAGAAGTAAGCCAGCAGAGCAGCCTGTACCTACCTGGTGGCATGGCAGTGATGTGTGGGTCTCCCAGGAGTCAAGAAGCCTCCATGGAAAGTAGCTGGACTTGAGCTGACTTGCCAGTACCCTACACAAGAGGCTGTGAGAGTAATGCCAGGGGTAGCAACTGAGGAAGTATCAAAAGAACAAGGTGGGGACCATGTCCCAGGGAGGTCCCTCACTAGTGTCTAAAGAACCCTCACACACGTACCCCATGGAAGAGCCAGTGTTGGGATGTCTGCCACCCAGAGGCCAATAAGCAGCATCAGCCAAGAGAAGGACACAATGCAGCACTGAAACAAATACTTGTCCCTTTCTATCTCTGCTTCTACTACAAGCTCCAACCTTCAAGCCCACCACTCTAGAGGAAAGGGGAGAGAGGTGAAGGGGAAGATCAGTCCCCTTCCCCATTTCAGGCCCTAGTCACAAATGTGTGACTTACAGAAAGGGAGGAACTGCAAGTGAAGATTTAAGTTGGACTGGATGTCTTTAACATAGTCATTTCAAAACTGTGGGAGCTGCCCAGAATGTTGTTAAGGGTTGGAGTTGTACTCTGAATTCAGGCTGTTTAGAATGGATATTACATATGCTTCAAAAATATATGTAATAACCATGGCTTACCTGGACAGCTTGGCATCCTCTTCAAATATGCAGAAAGTTTTATGAGATGATGTTGTCAGGAACCAAGTAGCATCTTTAAAATCCTTCATTATTGTGTGTGCATGGGATGAAATTGAGAAAATGTGGGCCAGCAAAATGGCAACCCCCTCATTTCTTCTTTTTTTCCCTATTGCTACAGTAGATATCTTGGCATCTGACCTGCTAGAATGAAGATCTCTGATTCCAAGCCAAGTAGTTCACTTTTGTGTAAGAAATCCTGACTGATGGAGTCAAAAAGGCAATATTTAACAAGTGCCTTCTGTGGTAAGTGCCATAGAAATTAAAAGTATATAAAAATGGTTCTTACTTTCAAGGAGGTTACAATCTAGATAAACATATACTCATCAAAGATGGGAGAATGTATGACAAGTGCCAAATGAACAGAAGTGACAGCAGAAGTACTATCAGAACTGAGATTGCCTAGAAACCTTCTTGCAGTGGTCATCAGATCAGAAAACGTGAGGCTTGAACAGTGTGGTGAAGAATGGGTAAGAATAAAGTGCGCAGAGACAAAGGGCTGCTATATGAGCAAATGGGCAGAGATCAGGGTGGTTTGGAAGTCACGTTTGAAGGTATTGAGTTCTCTCAAACAAATTCTGCATTAACCAACTTTTCTTTGCAAATATTGGAAACCTCACTTAAACCAGCTTAAAAATAAAGGGCATTTGTTTATTGGCGTATGTAACTAAAGAGAACTAGAGGTAAAGTGGGCTGCAGGGATGCATTAATTAGGGCTGTAGCTACATTTTTCTGTGACCCTCATAGCCCTCTCTTTATCTTCACCTTGGTGTTCTTGCTAGTTGCAAGATGATTCCTTAAGTGTATGAGTTATCTATTGCTGCATAACAAATTACCTCAAAATTTATGGATTAAGCAATAAACATTTATTCTCTCATAGTTTCTGTGTGACAGGAATCTAGGCATGGCTTATCAGAGAATCTCTCAGAATCTCTCAGAATCTCTCACAAGGCAGCAATCAAGATGTCAGCCAGGCTGTGGTCATCTAAGGCTTCACTGGGGCTGGAGAATATACTTCTAAGTTCACTCATATGGCTGTTAGGTGGAAACTTCTGTTCTTTATCATATGGGCTTATGTATGGGTTTCCATGAAATAGCAATTGGTTTCCCCCAGAGCAAGTGATGAGAGAGAGAGAGAGGGAAAGGGATAAGGAGAGGGAAAAGGAGGAGAAAGAACCCAGTATTTTATAACATAATCTCAGAAATTATATACCATCACTTCTTCCCTATTCTATTGGTCATACAGACCAACTTGGGGACACAGTGAGAGGGGTATTATACAAAAATGTGAATATCAGGAGGCTGGAATCATTGGGGGCCATCTTAAAGTCTGATTACCACATGTAGCCTATATGATTCCTTGTTCATATCCAGGAGAAGAGAGTTGCCTCTTTTAGCCATTGAAAAAAGTTCTCAGATTTGCTGGGATTGCACCATCCTTAAGCCAATCACAGTGGCCAGGAGAATAACAGCGACTGAATTACTTGGGTTTGGGTTATGCCAATGTTTGTTTCAACGGGGACAGGATAACAATGACTAGCTTAGACAAATTAGGGTCCACCTAATTTGTGGTGGAGATGTGGTTTGCTGCCACTCAAACAGAATGGTTGCTCTACAGAAAGGAGTGGGTGATATGTTTGGGAGGCACCCACAGAGTCCTCTACAGTCTTTCTCTGGCTGCTCAACATCCATACATATATTCCTCCCTATCGATACACTGTTACATGCATTTACAACCTCTTTCTAAAGAGAGACAATCCAAAGTCCAAATCAGCTGCAAGTCCAGGATCTCTGGGTTGTCCTTTCCTCTCCATCAGGTGTGGATACCATTCTTCACAGTTATGATCTAAGGGGTCCACTTATAACACAACCAACGTGGAATTGTGGAGAAAGAACAGAATAACTTCAGTAAAACTCCCATTGGAAAAAAAGAGGCTAGAATACAGTACATAGCTTTCCCTGGTCCACAGCACACATTATAACCCACTGGACAAGTAGCTCCTTCCCCTGGTTGGGAGAGTCTGTGTAGGGAGGGAAGGAAGTGAGGTCCTAGGCACTAATTGCTGCCAGATTGTTGAGGGCCTTTTAGAACTTTAGCCTGTAGGCAATGGAGAAAGAAAAAGGATCACTGAGGATTTTTGAGTAAGGTACTGAAATGATCAAAATTGCTTTGGTAAAATTAATTTGGAGGCATTATGCAGTATAAATTCACAAATCTCCTTAAAATAATGCCCTGGGGACAGTTTCCTCACATAAACTGAAGGTGATGCTTGAAAAAGAAATGCTAACAGATTCCACAGTAAAAGTCCATGTATAACCCAGGTTTGTCTCTTTCCAAATAGAAGTTATACGTTGTTTCTAGGCACCTACGTGAAACAAACAGGGTGGTTCACGTTGTGTCACTTCCCTGGCATTAATTCCAAATTAAAGTGAATGAGCTTTTAAGACTTTTTTGAAAAGGTTTGTAATAGAAGGTAGACTTGGTAGGTAGAGAGTCACTGGGATTAAGTTTAACTTGAAAAAGTAAGAAAAAATGAGTAGGGAAAGCTGTCTAGATGGCAATAACCCTTCACTTACCTGTCCCTGGGGAAGGAAATAATAAAAATTATTGTTTAAATTATTTTACTACTGTAAGTTCTATGCAAGTTAGCTAGTTAAAAGTCTGTGTAGGCTGTGAAGCATTTGTATTTTAAAGAACTACGCTGAGGGGGGTAAGTGCAGCCATCAGCCCGCAGCACCTCCCGCCGTTGTGAGGGGTGTTTACTTGTTCAGGATATGCAGAAATATCCTCTTCATAGTGATAAACCTTATGAGATTTCTCCTCAGATGGCCTGGAAGGAATCCAAGAGGGGAAGTGGTGAAAAAACTGATTATTCCTATTTGAAATTTCAGATATTATGATTGGATTTGTATTTTGACTTATTCCTGAGACACATATGGTAGAACCCCCTTCCCAGTCCCAACACGCATACACACACGGACACTAAAGTTGTTATTTCTCTAGTCTACTGCCTTGAGTGAGTATGAGTGAGTGAAATGTATAAAAGAAAACATTTTTTGAGGTAGGAATAGATTCATCATTGAGTTTCCCTGCCAAATTCAGAATTAGATAGTGGAAAAATTCTATTTATTTTGAGTTTGTGGATCTGCCAGCAAACTGTTGGGAAAAAGAAAGACAAGCCAGATGAGGACTTGGGTTATGGAATGAACCATAGATGACATAGGATTGAACTTTTTAAGAGAAGAATATAGTTTTTCCTACTTTTATTTCCCAGTTTTAGTTTAGCGTCTTTAATAACTTTGATTTACAGCATGCTTTTCTATTGTCCTGAACTATAGCAGCAGAATGGAAAACAGCATATTGCAGTGTTGAAATTGACCTTAAGGGTTGGGAAATTGAAAATATCAAGTTTCCATAGTAACACTAATTTAGTCAGATCACACATGTTGTTTCTGAGCCATTAGTTTACTCTTATGATGTTAAAAGGACATAATATTTACTCTGTAATATGGTTAAGTTAATGTTACAATGCAAAGCAATTTCATATTTTATGTATGTACATTTTATTATGGTGAGCTTGGCATTTGATTGCTTGTACTATTTTAGAAAATGTGAAAATTTTCTAAAGGTTTTAAAAAAAGTTTCTGAAGATAATTAAACAGGACATCATGAACATATCCCACTTAGAAAAATGATAAGTTAAAGATGAACTGGATTTTGAAAGTTTGCACCAGCATTTTTTGCTGAATTTCTGAGAATTTGTTTGGTCTTCCAACTGAATAGCTTTTATGTGATCTGATTTTAATTCTCACAGTTATCACAGTCTGTATGGTATATCCTTGACATCTACTAGGAATTTGTCCCAGGTCCTTTTAGAATTCCCAAATCCGTGAATACTACCATAGCTCTGTGTGTTGGCCGATTTTGTGGGACTATTATTCCACAAAGAAGCCCTTTCCTCCACAGCTTTATGAGAGTTACTACAGTGATAATGATCTAGTGAAAGGCAAAGCTTCCTTCTCAATGGGCCCTCTCCTGGGGCACACACCACACACATGTTTAGGACTGGTCCTCATATATTGGTCTCCTATTGTGTGTGGTTCAGATTTGCTTCTCAATAAAATGACAAAATGCTACATGTCATATCTTTAAGGTCACTCATGATTGAGGGTATTTACAAGCAAAATTGGTCTGTCGTTTTATCTTCTGCAGACATTCATGAATATTAGTGTCTATGCTACCCAAATTTCCATATAGTTTACTCAAATTAAAAAAAAAAAAAACCCAACAAGTAAATTCAATGAAAAATGACAGTCATGCTTTTTGGTAGATATTATGAATATGGAATCAATTCATTTGGTTGACTGGATTGCTCACTTCTTGCCTGTCTGAGTCTAAGTAATGCTGAGAAATTTAATTCAATTCAAGAAGTATTTACTGAATGCCAGTTATGCTAGGCATTGTGCTAGGTACTGGGGATATATTGATAAATAATGTATATGGCAGTAGCAGTAATAGCAGTAGTATAGTAATAATAAGTTGCATTTTGGGTAACGGTGCCTGGCATTTGATAATCATGAGATACACTTTAGCTACTATTACTATTATTATCATTATTTGCATTTCATTTGCCAATACTTACATTACTTCATTTAATTCTTCCAACAACCCTGTTGAAGAGGTTGGCATTACCTTCATTTTTATAGCCCAGAAACCGTGCTTCTAGGGGCTAAGTAACTTGCCTGAGATCACCAATATGGTGACTAGTAGAAGCAGAATTCACACCCAGAATATGCTTGACTGCCAAGCCAGTGTTCAAATATATTACTCTATGTAGCCTGTCCCTGGCTTAAAGAAGCTCTCACCTAGTTTTTCCAGGAAGCCCTGTCCAATAACTAGCTTAGATTCTTCAAAGTTTCCAGAGGAGGTCTTCTGGGGCTATATTCCAGTAACTTATTCCCCTAAAGTCAGTTAGAAAAAAAAGTCTAACACAAATGTCATGTATTACACTTGAAATCTATTTCTTCCTTAGTATAGAGAAGAAAATACATCTACCCATGTTGCAACTTGAAGTCAATACATTCTAGTGTTTTATTACATATACTTAGAGAATTCATTGTTCAATGGGGGAAAAGCACAAATTATATTATGAAATCTTTGTTTTTCTGGATTTCTCTTTAATGTTAAAAAACTCATTTAAGGAACTGAATCTTTTGTTGCCTATTTGGATACTCTTTCTGCCTTTGATTTTGATCGTGTTTCAACATTATTTTCCAGGGTCTTCTGAGTGCCTGCTCATGGGTTAGGTTCTCACCTTGTAGTTTTTAAATGTTCTCAGTGTTCATACCACATGATGGGCATAAGAGGTCATGAGGGGGTGGGAAGAGGGTCAATAAATTATGTGAAGGCAAAGCTATGAACTTTTAGGGCCAAATTTAGTGCAAACCTTCTCTTGTGTAGAAATAGCTTTTCTGTGGTAAAAAAAAAAAAGGGCTATCATTTTTGGGGAACCATGACAGAATTTTAGATGCCGAGGCACCAGGTGAAGGAGTTTAAGCAGACTGAGAGGTAGAAAAGCAATGCAGAATGAAGGTAGGGTAACTGTTGTGCTTCTACTATAGTCTTATATGCCCTTCAGGGTCAATGACATTGTAGAAAACCAACCTGTTTCTCCCAAGAGGAGAAATTGTTCAGCATTTCCTCTTTTTTCTTGTCCAGTGACTATTATATGTAATGTTTTTAAGCTCTAGGTTAAGGGATTGGGCTCACATTTCCCCTAAAAAGCCTTATGAGCAATATATACTTAGAATTGAAGTTCTCTGTGAAAGATGGGTGAATACCTAAAAAACAGGCAACTTTCTCGAAGGAAAAGTAGTCTTTATTTTAAAGGAAGAAAATTCCAGTGCATACCAAGTATGACACAAGGCTGATACCCACCCAGTGGCCAGATATATTTTCCTGAGGGATTTTGTTGTGTTTATTCCTCTAGCATTTTTTCATTCCTGACTTTTGGGGTGGCCCTTCTGTGAAGAGTTTCCTCATCCCAGCTGTTATGATGTTTAATATAGAGTTGCCAACTTCTGATCTGGCGGTTCCAAGACACAGGGTGAGGAAAACAAAGCTTTCCAGTATTTTGAATCCTATCCCCCACCCGCACTGGAATTAGTGCTTTCATCTCTGGTCAATCCTGAATTGTTTTCAACCCTAGCTTCATCTCTGCTCTCCCCCGGAATAGCAGAACAATTATTAATGTTAAAGATCCATGTCCATGTCCAGAGTTCAAATTACTTGTGCCTCACACAAACCTCAATTTATTTCTCTTTTCCTTTTTTATTTCTTTCCTCCCCTCCACCCAAGTAAATTAGGTGGTTTTCTTTTGGGGAAATATTTACTTTAAAGAGCTGTTTTTTTTTTTTTAAGATAAAAATTAGATTCTGGCTTTTAAATGAAGTAGAGTGTAATTTTTTCTTGGGAAAAACAGGATAATCATCTGGTTTTGATCCTAATGTTAGTCCATGGGATGGCTTGACATTTCCAATAAGGGAAGTCATGGCATTTCATTTTAGAAATATACAAGGATGGCTACTCTCTGCTTCCTCCTGCCCTTTAGTCTGAATTGTTTAACATTCAGGTAGAATGGTCCTGACTGGTCCTGTGTTTTATGCCTGGCTGCTGCAGGATTAGGCAGATAAGGAATTTGGGGTAAGCAGGAAAAGAAATGCAGAAAGCAAGGCACAGATATATGAAGAAACAGCCCATTGTATCAAGTGTGGAAAGGCATAAATCTTACAGTACTGTAAACTGTTGCTTTCTTCTGGAACGTTCAACATGCTATTATACTGTGAATACTTCTTATGGGAAATCAAATGGTGAAGTAGGAAAATGTGGTTCTATGGTTCTCCTACTATCCCCAAGTGTCTGGTACAACATGGCTGTTCCCACATGGCTTTGTTTAAGGACTCCACCCTCAGAGCCCTCACAAATTTGCCTTTAAGCAATACCCCATGCTCTGGATCTTTTCCTCATCATTACAATCCACAGGAAGGATGGGATATCCATTGCCCTGAAATAATTGGATCTGCTTCCCTTATACACACCTGTTCCCAGCCACGTACAGCTAGATAGCTGGTTGAAAAATATTAACATCAAATAACATTTTGCACTTTTACAATAGGAATCTTTTAGAATTAATTCCTTATCCCCAAAGAAACTCTGCTAATATAACAAATTAGTGGAAATTTCAGATGATGTCAGGATAATTGGACAGGTGTCTGGGAGCAGGCAGGCCTTCTAGGGTTTTATAGGCCCTAATGCATATGGTCAAAGCCGCCTTGGAATCCTTACTTGTTTTCTTTTTTTAAATTTAATTTTATTATGTTAATCACCATACATTACATCATTAGTTTTTGATGTAGTGTTCCATGATTCATTGTTTGCGTATAACACCCAGTGCTCCATGCAGAATGTGCCCTCTTTAATACCCATCACCAGGCTAACCCATCCCCCTACACCCTTCCCCTCTAGAACCCTCAGTTTGTTTCTCAGAGTCCATAGTCTCTCATGGTTCCTCTCCCCCTCCGATTCCCCCCCCTTCATTTTTCCCTTCCTACTATTTTCTCTCTCTCTTTCTCTTTTTTTTAACATATAATGTATTATTTGTTTCAGAGGTACAGACCTTACTTGTTTTCTATGGAGAAAAGTCCCTCTTACTTCCATAAAAAGGTCTTAATGCAAGCTTCGAGAAAAATGCAGATTTGTAATGAAGGAAGAATGGGTCCTAATTTTAAAGATGTTTTGATCGTTTTTTGTTTGTTTTATTCAGTTAGCCAACCTCTAGAACATCACTAGTTTCAGATGTAACGTTCAACAATCCATCAATTGCGTACCAAAAAGTACGAAGATAAAATGCTGTCCCCAATATTTCATAGCAGTCTAGATGAGGAAAACCCAGATTCCTGTGCTGTTTGCACTGTATTATTCTTGGACTTTTGTGTGCTTGACAACTCTTGTTCATGTTTCTTTTTCCTCTTTCTGCCTCATCTGTATTACTTATACTTTGTTTCCATATATGAAAAAATATTCCTTCCAAACAGTTGACATTCCTATAAAAGTTTGTTGTTGGGGCGCCTGGGTGGCTCAGTTGTTAAGCGTCTGCCTTCGGCTCAGGTCATGATCCCAGGGTCCTGGGATCAAGCCCCACATCGGGCTCTCTGCTCAGCGGGAAGCCTGCTTCTCCCTCTCCCACTCCCCCTGCTTGTGTTTCCTCTCTCGCTGTGTCTCTCTCTGTCAAATAAATAAATAAATAAAATCTTTAAAAAAAAAAGTTTGTTGTTGTTTTTAAAGAATGAAGGTAGGTAGGAATCTACTCTTAGCAGAATGGAGAGTATTTAGGAAATCTGAGTCATATTTATATTATTAATGGTATTGACATTATACTTGACTCTTTCCTCAAATATCAAATATGGTGGAAACCTTTTATGAATGCTTGTGTTGAGTGGATTTGAATATCTCATTTACTGATGAGGATTTGGAATTTTTGTTTATGAAGATATACTTTGTACATCATCTACCTGAATTTGTATAATAATTAACTTTTGCAGAATTTAAGAAAATAATTCCTTTCTGTTTAAACATTAAAATATGCTTCTTAAATTTTATACCAATATAAAGCATGATTATTTTGTTTAGTATTAAGGAGCTACATTGGTCGAAATATTAAACTATTTTTGGTTTGTTTACTCATTTTCAGTTGTCAAAATAAGCATAATTGGAAACAGCTGCCTTGAGATTATTTTTGACAACTCTTCACATTCAGATCTAACATGGATAACTTTAAGAAAATGAGCCTTATCTAATTATGATTTTTCCTAGAGTATATATTCAGATTGCTGTTCTGCAAATTAGAAGATAATTAAAAACAGAAACTGATCATTTAAAAACTAGTACCACAGTTTTATAGAAAGATATTTTCCATGACTTTCTCATTTTTGTATAAATTGATTAGCTTCATTTGGCTATTTTACACACATCAACATTTTACTGTTCTCTGGGATGATTAAAATGTAGTAGAAGATTAATGAAGTGTTTCTCTAATCTACCCTTTTATTCTTGTCTTCAAGCTGTACTTAAATTTCTTTTTATTTCCAGAACAACTAAGTAATATGATTTCATATTAGTAAGAGATTTAGAAATTTTCAATATTTTAGTAGATTTTGTGATTAAATAAGTACATTTATTTTAATAGTTCCTCAGATTAATTTATCTCACTCTAAATGAGCTCTTGATTAAATTTAGAAATTAAGAAGCTATAGGAAATATTTTTTAAATACCAGCTTATTATAAAATCCTATACTATTAGATAACTTTTTATTCTAAATTTGTGCCTATAGTGCTTATAATTTATTTTAGGAATTTAAAAAGGAAATATCGTGTGCCTTTTTTTCTCTCCTAGACCAGAGAGTTTGGCAAAGACCAGAATAAGGATAATCAAAGACACCTACCTGGCATATGAAAGTATGGGAACTGCTTATTTTACTGTTCATGCTAGGATTCCATTCCTCTGCACACATTACATAACTCACAAGGAATTGGGCTCCAGAAAACTTTGATTTTACATGGCAATATGGTAAGGCATAAAGAACACTGGACTATGGGTTGACAGTCCTATGTTCCAAACTTTGCTTTTCATTAAGCCATTTCTCTAGGCCTCATTTTCCCCCTCCAAACATACTGATGAGGGTGGATTGGATAACTTTCCTGTTTTCACCCTCTTTGGTATTTTGGGATATTTGGAATGCAATCTACAACTGACTCCCTCTCGTTTCCTACGCTGTCCATCTCAAGCATTTTGCATTTTCCTCAAGGTCTACACTTTATCACAGACACATTCATTGACTACAGATGACTGTAATTCTGAGAGCAACATGGAAAGCACATCATGGACCATAGTAAAAACAAACCCAAAGCAACAACACATCTAACATGAGCCCCTGAGTAATGAAACCTTTCTGAGTCCTTACTGAGAAGTCCCTGATGAAAAAATATTCATCCCCGACTTCTGCCATCTACAGGTAGGTGGTGATCCTTGCCCATGTGGTAACCATGTGAGGAAATGTCTGCTTTTGCCCACCATAAACAAGTTTATTGTTACCTTGGTAACCTTGCATTTTTTTCCCCTTAAATAGCTGCTGTATTCGTTATTTGGGGAATCAATTCTCTTAATGACTGGACTTCATTTTAAGGCATTAAAAGTAAAAATACTTTCTTTCTTAAAAGATCTACTCTTAGCAGCTTTCAATTATGCAATATAGTATTATTAACTGTAGTCATCATGCTGTAAATTATATCTCTTTACTTACTTATTTTATAACTGGAAGTTTGTTCCTTCTGACTTCCTTCACTCATTTCTCCCCAATGCTGTTCCCCCTTCCCCAACTCTTCCTTGCCTCTGGTACCAAGCAATCCATTTTCTGTATCTATGAGCTGGGTTGTCTTTTTTTTTTTTTTTTAAAGATTCTTCGTATAAGTGAGATCATGCTGTATTTGTCTTTCTATGACTTAATAAGTGACTTATTTCACCTAAAGTAATGCCCTCAAGGTCCATCCATGTTGTCACAAATGGCAAGATTTTGTTCTTTCTTATGACTGAATAATATTTCATTCTCTCTTGCTCTATATCCATCTAGATCTATCTCTATATCTATATCAAATTTTCTTTATCCATTCGACTGTTGATGGACACTTATGTTGTTCCCATATCTTGGCTTTTATAAATAATGCTGGAATGAACATAGGGTGCATATATCTTTTTGAGTTAGTGTTTTTGTTTTCTTTAAATAAATACCCAGAAGTGGAATTTCTGGACTACATAGCAGTTCCATTTTTAATTTTTTGAAATTTGTTCATTTGAGAGAGAGAGCACAAGCAGGGGTGAAGTGAGGGAGAGGGAGAAGCAGACTCCCTGCTGAACTGGCAGACCGATGCGGGGCTCAATCCCAGGACCTGGAGACCATGACTTGAGCTGAAGGCAGACGCTCAACCATCTGAGCCACCCAGGTGCCCTCATTTTTAATTTTTTGAGGAATCTCCATACTGTTTTCCACAGTGGCTGCACCAATTTAACTTCCCACCAACAGTGCACAAGAGTTTTCTTTTCTTTTATTAATGCTTTGGTCTCTGATGAGTTTTCATTTCATGTTATACACTTTAGATTGAAGATTCTTCTGCCTCAAGCAGGGTGTGTTCTTCCTCCTTTCAAAGACTAGCTCCTGCACTTGTGCTCTTCCATCTCTCAGAACATTGTTCCCTCATTTATCCACTCTGAACACCATCTTGCATCTTTAATATTTCCTCATTGTGGTCTTTCTAAAACCATAGTACTCTTCTTCATCTAGAAAAAGTCCCTTTCTTCTGACTTTACTACTCTCATGTTATTTCCCTTTCACTACCAAAAGTCTTGAAAGGACCATATTCACTTCCTCTGCGTTAGGGTGATCCAGAAATTCCATAACTTTGTAGCCTGACTTCTGCCCTCAACAATCCACTGAAACCACTCTGTTTAAGGTGACTAAAAATTGTTCTGTTTGTCATTGAGCACAATCGCTTTCTCTCAGTTCTCTAACCCACTGTTGGCCAAATCCTGAAACTCTTTCCTGTTCTGGCTTCTTCTTCTTCTTCTTCTTTTAAGATTATTTATTTATTTATTGGAGAGATTGAGAGAGAGAGAAAGAGCGAGAGTGCCTGTGTGCCGGGGTAGGGGCAGAGGGAGAGGGAGAGGGAGAAAGAATCTCCAGCAGACTCTGCACTAAGCGGGGAGCCCGAGGTGGGGTGGGCTCAATCTTGATCTCAGAATCCTGAGATCATGACCTGAGCCAAAACCAAGAGTCAGACGCTTAGCTGACTTAGTGACCCAGATGCCCTGTCTTTTGGCTTCTTTACATTATATTCTCCTGGTTTCCCCACCTCTCTGCCAACAATTATTTGTCTCATCCTTTCTTCTATAGCTTTAGTTGTTCCTCAAGGATTTGATCTTAGCATCTTTTCTTCTTTTTCTTTATTTTTATTCAATTTTAGGCTTATCTGGTCTCTTGAGATCCACTGTTAGCTGTGTGTGGTTGACCTCCAAATCCATATCTACAGCCCCACCTTCTCTACTAGATGACTTTCCCTCTCTTTTTCCCTCCCATATTGTATTAGTCAGTTTGGGCTATCGTAACAAAATACCATAGACTTAGTAGCTTAAGCAACAAAAATTTATTACCCACAGTTCTGGAGGGTGGGAAGCCTAGGATCAAGATGCCAGCCACTTTGGTTCCCTTGTAAAGAATCTCATTTTAGCTTGTAGACAGCCACCTTCTTGCTGTGTCCTCACATAGTGGAGAGAGAAAACTCCAGTCTTTCTTCCTCTTCTTATAAGGACACTAACTCCATCATGGTGCCCCATCCTCATGCCTCATCTAAGCCTAATTATCTCCCAAAGACCCCACTCCCAAACATCATTTAATTGGGGATTAGTGCTTAACAAATAAATTTTTGGGAGATACAAACATTCAGCCCATAACACATACTTATAAAATATATACAAGATCTAATTCCAATGGTCAGCTAAATATCAGCAGTGGGATATGTTCTGGAACCTTGGTATCATAATGTACAAAATGGAACTTGTCACCTATATGCTCAAATCTGCTCTACTTTACATGCCTCCTTTTGTATAATATAGTGATTCACACTTCCATAGAACATCTGGGGCTCATCACAAGAAGTGCACTCCTTATTCCCCATCACTTATTTCACCCATCCCCCCATACATTTCCCCTCTGGTAACCATCAGTTTGTTCTATATAGTTAAGAGTCTGTTTCTTGGTTTGTCTCCCTCTTTTTTCCTCCTTTGTTTGTTTGTTGTTTCTTTTTTTTTAAGATTTTATTTTTTAAGTAATCTCTACACCCAATTTGGGGCTTGAACTCACAACCCTGAGATCAAGAGTTGCATGCTCTACTGATTGAGCCAGCCACATGCCCCCATTTGTTTTGTTTCTTAAATTCCACATATAAGTGAAATCATATGATATTTGTCTTTTTCTGACTTATTTCACTTAGCATTATACTCTCTAGCTCCATCCCTGTCATTGCAAATGGCAAGATTTCATTCTTTTTCATGGCTGAATAATATTCTATGTGTATGTATACCACATCTTTACCCATTCATCTATTGATGGACACTTTGGGTGCTTCCATAATTTGGCTACTGTAAATAATGCTGCAATAAACATAGGGGTGCATATATCCTTTTGAATTAGTGTTGTTGTATTCTTTGGGTAAACATCCAGCAGTGCAATTCCTGGATTGTAGGATAGTTCTATTTTTAATTATTTGAGGAACATCCATACTGTCTTTCACAGTGGCTGCACCAGTTTGCATTCCCACCAACAGTGCACAAAGATCCCTTTTCTCTATATCCTCACCAACACTTGTTGTTTCTTGTGTTTTTGATTGTAGGCATTCTGACAAGTCTGAGGTGATATCTCATTGTGGTTTTGATTTGGATAACCCTGATGATGAGTGATGTTGAACATCTTTTCATGTGTGTGTTGACCACCTGGATGTCTTCTTTGAAGAAATGTTTGTTCATTGACACCAAACATTTTAAAATATGATATTGGTCATTGGAATTTCCTCTTTTGTGAAGTGCTTTTTCAAATCTTTTCACCATTTTTACTCTTGTATACTTTTCCTTTTCCTTGTTATTTGTAGCAGTTTCTTATATTCTGGATACTAGTTCTTTATTAGTTATATGCATGGCAAATATCTTTTCCTACACTTAGAGTTGAATTTCCACTCTTTCTATACTGTTGTTTATAAGTAGTTTTTAATTTTAATTTATCAGTCATTTTTTTCTATTATGAGTACTTTTAGTGCTTGTTTAGAAAAATCCTTCCCTAGTCCAAGGTCAAGAAGAATCATCCCATGTTTTCTAAAATTCACTGGATTTGAGTTTTGTGTATGATATAAAAGAGGAGTCCAATTTCATTTTTCTCATTATCCTGGTATCTTCTTTTAGAAAGTCCATTCCATCCTCACTGCTCCGCAGTGCCACCTCTGTCACAAGTCAAATGTCACACAAACCTATTTCAATGACATTACTCAGCTCTCCTGCTCTGTTACTCTTCTACTTTCCTGTCCCTGTGGCAACACCATACAGTCCTGATTACTACAGCTTTGTAATATGTCTTGTTGTCTACTAGAACAAATTTTCCTCTTGGTTCTTTCTCTTTAAAAGTGCTGTTATGAGCTGAACTGTGTCCTCCCCACAAAAGATATGTTGACATCTCTAAAACCTCAGAATGTGACTTTATTTGGAAATACGGTGATTGCAGGGGTAATTAGTTAAGATGAGGTCATATTGAAGTAGGGTGCCCCTCATTCTAATGTGACTGGTGTTCTTATAAGATGATGGCCATATAAAGACAGACACAGAGAGAATGCTATGTGAGCATGAAGGCAGAGCTTGGAGTTATGCAGCTGCAAACCAAGGAAAGCCAAAGATTGTCAGGAAACCACCGGAAGATGGAAAAGACAAGGAAGGATTCTCTGTATAGGTTTCAAAGGACGCATCAACCTGGTAACACCTTGATTTTGGAATTCTAGCCACCTGAACTATGAGACAATAAATTTGTTGTTTTAAGCCATCCAGTTTGTGGTACTTTGTTATATACAGCATCCCTAGGAAACTAATAAAGTGCCTTGATTGCTTTTGGCCTTTTGCATGTCAATATAAATTTTAGAAGTAGTTTGTCAAGTTCCATGAAAACTTTTGATTTTGATAAGATTGTGTGAATCTATAAATAAATTTGGGGAGAAGTTACATATTTTTACTACTGGGTGTTCCTTGAATCTGGTATTCTTCTCCATTACTTAGGTTGCCTTCAATGTCTCTGAACAAAGTTTTATGATTTTCTTTATAACAGTGTTGGAAATCTTTTATTAGATTTATTCTTAAGTAATTGGTAATGTTTAATGCTATTGTAAACAAAGGCTATTGTAAATGCTATCTTTTGTAAACTTAAATTTTGTAACTATTTGTTGCTGGTATATGGAGGAAATAGAGGTTTTGGACATTATTTTTCAGTGACTTTGCTAAACCTTTTTGTTCTAAATTTTAACAGTTTATTTGGATTTTTAAAAAATTATTTATTTATTTATTTGTCAGAGAGAGAGAGAGCATGAGCAGGGGGAGCTGCAGAGGGAGGGGGAGAAGCAGGCTCCCCGCTGAGCAGGGAGCCTGACACAAGACTCAATCCTAGGACCCTGGGATCATGACCTGAGCCAAAGGCAGATGCTTAACCAACTGAGCCACCCAGCTGTTCCAAGTTTATTTGGATTTTATATAAAAATCATTATCATCTGTAAATAATGACAGGTTTTTTTCCCTCTGCTTTAGTTTCTTATTTTTAATTTTTAAAAATTTCTTCATGAATGGGCCCTCCCCTACAATGTTGATTAGAAACAGTGATAGCCAGTCTTCCTTGTCCTGTTTCTGATTTCCAATGGAAAAATTTCAGCATTTAAATTAAGTATGATATTTGCTTTATGTTTTGTAAAGATTAAAGAAATTACCTTCTGCTCCTTGTTTGCTAAGAGTTTTATTTGGTTTAGTCATAAATGGGTGTTAAATCTTTTTAAGTGTTTCATCTGCATCTATTGAGATGATCATGTGATTTTTCTCTAATTTGTTAACATGGTGAATTACATTACTTAATTTTTGAATATTAAACCAACCATGAATTTCTGGGATAAATACACCTTAATCATGACCTATTATTACTTTTATATGTTGCTAGATTAGGTTTGCTAATATTCTATTAGAATTTTTCCATCTGTATGCCGGTAAGTGAGTTTGGTCTATAATATTTTCTTCTTTTTTTTTCTCAGTTAAAAAATTTTTAATTAATATACTTTGGTTTTTGGAGAAATTGAGCAGAAATTAGAGAGTTACTATATACCCTCCCCACCCACCCACAATTTTCCCTATTATTAATGTCTTGCATTAGTGTGATAGACATTTATTACAATTGTTGAACCAATATTGATACAGCATTTTTTTGGTAATAATCTTTTCTTATATTGTCATTGTCAAGTTTGGTATCAAAATTATGCTAGCCACATTAAATAAATTGGGCAATATTTCTTATTTTTCTATTCTCTGGAAGAATTTATATACAATGGAAATTGTTTATTCTTTGTAAGTTTGTGAGAACATAAGAGTAAAGTTGTCTAGGCCTGGGCAGGCTTTTTTCTTTTTTTTTTTTACTGATTTAATTTCTTTAATGGTTATAGGACTTTAGAGTTTTCTATTGCGTTTTTAAAACTTTTTAAAAAAGATTTATTTATTTATTTATTTATTTATTTATTTATTTATTTATTTTAGAAAGAGAGAGAGAGCTTGTGTGTGCGTGTGCATGCCCATGCATGGGCAAGGGGAAGGGAGTGAGAGGGAGAGAGAGAATCCCAAGCAGACTCCTTGCTGAGTGTGGAACCCAATGCGGGGCTGGATCCCACCACCCAGAGATCATTACCTGAGTTGAAACCAAGAGTCAGATGCTTAACGGACTGAGCCACTCAGGTGCCCCTCTATTGCTTTTTATTGCTTTTGATGCCAGTTTGATACATTGTATTTTTCTAGGATTTTTTTCTACTTCATTTAAATTTTCAAAATTATTGACAAAGTTGTCAATAATATGCTCTTATTTTTTGTTTATGTGTGCAGAATCAGTAGTGGTGTTCTCTTTTTTACTTCTGATATTTGTTATTTGTTCTTTTTTTCCTGAATAATATCATCAAAGTTTTGTCAATTTTGTTAGTCTTTTCAAAGGAGAAACTTTTAGCTTTGTTGGTTCTTCTTCATTAGCTGTCCTCTATCTTTATTATTTCTTTCCTTCTATTCTCTTTAATTTTATTTTGTTTCTTTTTGTCTAATCTCTTGAGATAAATACCTAGCTTATTAATTTTCAGTCATTATTTTCTAATATATTCAGTTTATATATTTCCTTCTAAGTATTGTCATGCTGCATCTTAAAGTTCTAATATTCAGGTTTTTAAATTATGACTCAGTTCAAATTATCTTCTAATTTCTCTCATTATTTATTTTTGACCATTTAAGTCATTTTATAATTTTTCCAACAAACAAATGGAGATTTTGGAAGTTATCTTCCCACATTGTATGGGGGTCAGAAAACATTATCTGTATGATTTCAATCCTTCGAAATTTGTTGAGACTTGCTTTATGACTCAGCATGTCGTCAATTTTTTGTAAATGCTTCCATGTACTTGATAAGAATGTGCATTCTGCAGTTGTTAGAGTCAGTATTTTATGTATGTCTATGAGATCACTTTGTTAATTGTGTTGTTCAAGTATTTTGTCCCTATTTTTTGTTTGTTTTATCATTTACTGAAATCGTTCAATATAATATGTATTTGTTTATTTGTCCTTGTTCAGCTTTTGGTTTACATATTTTGTAGTCACATTATCAGGTGCATATAATTCTAAAATTATATCTTCCTGGTGAATTGAAATTTTTATCATTATGAAATCTATTTTTTTAAAAGATTTTATTTATTTGAGAGAGAGAGAGAGAGCATGAGCAGGGGGAGTGGCAGAGGCAGAGGGAGAAGTAGACCACGCTGAGCAGAGAACCTGACGAGGGGCTCAATCCCAGGACCCTGGGATCATGACCTGAGCTGAAGGCAGATGCTTAACCGACTGAGCCACCCAGGCGCCCCAAACCTCTTTATTTCTAGTACCTTTTCCCTTGAAGTTGATTTTGTGTTATATTTATATATATACACACCAATTTTACTTTGGTTATTATTTGCATTATTCCTATCCTTTTACTTTTAACTTTTCTATGTCCTTTTATTTTTTATTATTTTTTTAAAGTCTTATTTATTTATTTGAGAGAGAGATAGTGAGAGAGCAAGAAGTGGGGCAGGGGAGAGGGAGAGAGAAAATCTCCAGCAGACTCCCTGCTGAGCACGGAGCCTGATGTGGAGCTTAATCTTACGACCCTGAGATCATGACCTGAGCCAAATGAAGAGTTGGATACCTAACTGACTGAGCCACCCAGACATCTTTCAGTGTCCTTTTAATTTATTTTTTTTAGTTTTTGAATACTTAATAACACTTTATTAAGAAATCCCTTGGTAAGAAACCTAAGAAAAACACAATGAGATTAGGAGTATATATGACTGTCTTGGGTTCACTAAAAACAGTCACTTTTATAACAAGTTACATAAATCCTAATTAAGTATTAATTCAATTATCAGAATTCCTTGACAAAGAAACTTTAGAAAACTAATAACATGGAAATTCAGCAGCGCTGTAATGGTCACAGTTAATCTACAGGGAGTAAAAGTTTAAGAAATAGTTTTCACACTATGAAAATACATGAATTATTACTTTTGAATCTTATTCAAACTCTTAATGTTCATGTAATGGTTGGTAAATTTTAATAGATAGCTTACTATAGAACTGAACAGGATGCCTGGTATAAACCTTGAGACACAAGTGACAGCTCTGTGTGATGGTGTGTATAAATACGCCTTATGTGTTTTTATGTATTTTGCTGACTGGGGAAGATTCTGAAGCACAGATAGGTAATTGTCATCTCAAGGCATCTTAACGTATTATTTTCCAACTTTTAAAATATCTTCAGAAAATTATAATCTTTGGCATATATGTTTATATCTACACTCATATACATACATGTATGCCATTATATATAAT
Organism: Halichoerus grypus; assembly: GCF_964656455.1. Taxonomy (NCBI): domain Eukaryota; kingdom Metazoa; phylum Chordata; class Mammalia; order Carnivora; family Phocidae; genus Halichoerus; species Halichoerus grypus. The sequence goes on along the minus strand of NC_135721.1, from coordinate 63,803,212 downwards.
ATATGTATATACATAAATGGATACACATACATAATGTTATGTGGCAGACAGCTTTTGTGCTATTCAATGTCCTTTTAAAATCCAGATTGAAAATCTTTGTTTCTTAAACTGGAACATTTAGTCTGTTCGCATTAAATGTAGCTACTGATGTATTTTATTTGAGTCTATCATTTTATTTATTTATTTTTTAAATTTGACACACCCCATCTATCTCCTTGTTTGTTTCTCTCCAGATGACTAAGTATATTTTTAAAAATAATTTTTCCCTTTATTATCTTGGTCATTATATACTTCAGTTTTATTCATTTAGTTACTGACCTGTATATTACAATAATTTACTTACCTAAGTCTAACATTAATACAACTTTGCTCTTCTTTCAGGTAGTACAAGTAATTTAGTATTGCACTGCCCCTGTCCCCAGCTTTATTTTTTCCTCCATTTTGACTTTCTGGGTTATTTCAACTTTATTACTCCACAGAAATGGAGAAGGCAATTTAGGAAGACATAATAAATTTAATATTGTTTGATATAATCTTACAACGGTTTTAACTAGAAATTCTAAATTTACTTACGTGTGTCTTCCTCTGAGTTTCAGAGTTGCTAAGGAAACTTTTCAGTCAGCCTATATAAATTTTTACATTTCTTTTTCTAAAGATTTTTAAATAAATGGTACATTCCAAAGGTGGATTTTTTACTTTAGCATCTTTATTGGATTGGAACAATTCCAGGCCAAATACAGCCATTTATCCCATGTAGCACTTGGTGGGCATGTTTGATCTGAAAACTTCTTTATTTCTTCTATTTTGGAAAAGTTTATGCCATGTCCTCAACACTCTTTTTGTGGCTCTCCCATTAAACGTATGTTGGAGACTCCCAATTGAGTCTCTATAGTTTTGAACTGCTTTTTTAAAATTATGTTTTTACTTCTTCATCTCACTTTCATAGTTTCTTCATAAATTTCCCAGTACACTTCTATTTTATTAATTCCCTCATCACTATCTATTTTGCCTATTAAAGTTGCTAAAAAGTTAAACTCTAATTTTTATTTCCAGGACTTCTAACTGGTTTTTAAAAAATGCCTGTTCTCCTTTCATTTTTGCTTGTTTTATTTCACAATTTATTGATCTTTTTCCATAAAAGTGTTATTACTTTATCTCTTTGAGTATCCTAAAGTCATATTAAAATTCCTTTGTAATTTTCATTTTGTTGCTTCTTAGTTTTCCTCATGTGTTATAAACTTTTGATTTGTAGATTCATTTGAGGGCAAATATTTTTTCCCTTTGTCTTTCTTTGCTCACTCCTCTATTTTGTTACAGTTGTCTGTACATAGCCTTTGTTGTCCCCTGTTCAGAATCAGGTGGCAGGGACAACACACTGGTGATTCAGGGATAACACAGATCCACTTGCTTAGCCAGTGGCAGCTCAGCCCATATCCTGACTGTGAGGCTATCTGGTTTTTCTCAAGAACATGGGCACAGAGCTTTATATAAGCTGTAGCCCCAGGAAGCTCTCAGGTACAGCTCTTTCCAGCTTCCTTTCCATTCCAGTCTGTTATTTCAAGCAGTGGGACTGGCTCTGGTCTTCTGCTTCAGATAGGGCACTTTTAGTCTCCATCATCATTAAAAATATAAGCTCCTGGCTGCCTTTCCCTGTTGCATCCACCTGGTTTATTGCTTTCTGTTAGGAATTTCTTCTTTTGGAATGTAAGTTCCATAAGAGCAGGGACTTTGTTTTGTTCAGTACAGGGTGCTGTGACTTAAATTGGATGTCTGTTACATAGTAGGTGCTGAATTAAAGCTTGTTAAATGAATGAATGAACAAACGAATGCTTGGTTACTGAACCACAGAGATGTTTGTCTCTTTTTAAGTTTGACTACATTTTTTAAGATTTCTGCTTTTTACATTTTAATATTTCATTGCTTATTTGGGGTGGAGAGCGAGGGGCTCAAGCATGAATTTTCAACATCTTGATCTGAAGTTGTGGCCAAGTATATATGTTAATATAGTTAGTCATTTGCCTATTAGGGATGAATAGTGTGTGCTATGGTTATTAGTACTTATATTTCACATAGCCAAGTGCTTTAAAGTTTTAAGAATTTGAGCTCCACAAACTCAAACTAATTTCCTAAGCACATCTTGATTTAATTTTCCTCCATGCTCTAATGGTGGATAGCATTAAAAATTTCACATTATATTTAGCTTGATGGAAACCTGCCAAAAGTAGTCATTGAACACAGCTTGTCTAATTAGCCCTTTTCCACGGGACTGTAATTGTGAAAGTGGTGGAAGGTTCTGCAGAACATAATATGCCCAAAGAATTAATTAGAAACATGCCACAAGGAGGATTTGGCATATGTATTAGTTTCTCTTGCTGCTGTAACAAGTTGCCACAAATGTAGCAGCTTAAAACAATAGCCATTTGTTATCTCATAGGTCTGTAGAACAGAAGTCTGGCATGGCATGGCTGGATTCACCGCTTAGGGTCCCAAAAAGCCAAAATCAAGGTGTTTGTAGGTTTGCGTTCCTTTCTGGAAACTATCGGGAAGACTTCCATATCTAACCTCCACTAATTATGCCTTTTTATTTTCTGTATTTCTGATTCTTTGACATCTGAGACCTTGCTGACCCTGGAGAGACTGCCCCTCTCAGGGCTAGCTAATTTCTGGAGATGGTAAATGACTTACCCGCCAAGTGTGCCTTTCATATGCAAATCAACCAATCCCAAGCCTTTACCCACACCACCTTCTCCACTGGGCCGTCACACTCAGGGCCAGTATTCCCTGCTCTAATAATCATAGGGCCAGGTACTAGGCAATTGGGACAGCCCCTGTGCCTCAGAACCTGTTGAAATTATTTAAACTAGCCAATCCTAAACCTGCCTACCCTGCTTTGCTCCTTCCTTCCATGGAAACCACAATAAAGACAATTGCCCACATTTTCCCCTCCCCCGCAACTTTTGACTGACCCTAGCACTTCCCAGTGTGGCCTTGGGTGGTATGCCTGCCTATTCCTTTTGGCAACCGTGAATAACAAACTATCTTTTTAATGGCAGTGATTGCTTGGTTCACCATATCTGAATAATAATAAAAATTACGTTTTATTTATTTATTTATTTATAAAGATTTTAGTTATTTATTTTTCACAGAGAGAATGAGAGAGAGAGAGAGAGAGAGCACAAGCAGGGGAAGCAGCAGGCAGAGGGAGAAGCAGGCTCCCTGCTCAGGAGCCCTGGGTGGGACTCCATCCCAGGATCCTGGGATCATGACTTGAGCCGAAGGCAGATGCTTAACCAACTGAGCCACCTAGGTGTCCCTAAAACCCACTTTTTAAAACACAGCTTATTCAGGTTGTGGGCAGAGTCCAGTTCTTTTTCATGCCTTCCACAGGGCCCCTCCACCTTCAAGCCAGAACATCAAATCCTTCTCATACTTTGACTTCCTCTTCCACTGTATCTCTCTGACTTCCTCTTATCCTTTTGAGGGCTCTTGTGATTACACTGGATCTACATTAATAATCCAGAATAATTTCCTTACTTTAAGGTTAGGTGATTAGTGATCTTAATTACGTCTGCAACATCCTTTCACCAGGCAATGTAACATAGCCACAGGAATAATACCAAGGGGCAGATATCATGGAGGCCAAAATTCTGTCGACAGCAGTGCTTTACTTATTTATTTATTTATTTAAAGATTTTATTTATTTATTTATTTGAGAGAAAGAGAGAGAGACAGAGAAACAGCATGAGAGGGGAGAGGGTCAGAGGGAGAAGCAGGCTCCCCGCTGAGCCGGGAGCCCGATGTGGGACTCAATCCTAGGACTCTGGGATCATGACCTGAGCCGAAGGCAGTTGCTTAACCAACTGAGCCACCCAGGTGCCCTATTTATTTATTTATATTATGTTATGTTAGTCACCATACAGTACATCATTAATTTTTGACGTAGTGTTCCATGGCTCATTGTTTGCGTATAACACAGTGTTACCACAGTGTTTTAGAAGTTAAATAAGAAAAATACTGATTTTAAAATTTGCATTGGGAAGACATCATCAGAAGTTGTAATATGTTCTTATCTGTTCACATTGCAGACTACAGTCTTTGAGTTTATTTGTTTAAAATTTCTATGACTGAAATAGCTTTAAATAATAGTACGATTAAAAGAATTATTTTGTAAAGAGTTACTCAGGTATGAGTATAGTTTTCCTCCTATTATGCATAAGGCCAAGATATTAAGCTTGCGTGACATTCAGACTGAGCTCTATTTGAAATTCCTTATATTTCTGTAAGGGGGATCTTAGGTGTTTCTGTATCCCTTCATGCACATTCGCTCTCATAAGACACCTTAATACTTATATTTTTCCATCATAGGATCCTTATATGGATTTTGTCTATTTTCTTATATATTCATTGGGGAAAAAGTTCTGAGGCACAACGACATGTTGAAAATTTACAAAAGGTCTGACTTACACTTCCTAGTATAAACAGTTAAAAATGCCTTATCCTCTGCAATTAATACAGGACCAAATAATACAAATGTAAAACATCTCAGAAGCAAATATTTTCCAAAATCACTTTACCCCAATACCCACGGGGCTCCTTGAGATAGTCACAAGTATGTTCCTCTTGCCTTGTGAATACTCATCCTCACTTCCTCCAACCCTGTTGTAATATGCCTTCTGCTTTTTTTTTTCCTTCATTCTTTTTTTCTTATGTCTACTTCTTGCTTTCTCCTTCTCCTATTTTCTACTTTTTCCTAATGTGCATTTTCTGACCCTGCTTTATGGATTTCATCTCTATATGATTTTATCACTCATTTAATCCTAGTTTTTCAGTTTCTTTGGATTGCTCTCTTACTTTTTTCTTTTCATTGTGTTTTTCCAGCAAGCATTGTTATCTTATATCTTCTGCTCCTTAAACACAGTATTTCCTTTCAAAGCACAATTATGCAATCAATTGTTTGGCAAATAATACCCATTGAAGTTGATTGCTAGGAGAGGAAAGAGAAATAAAATTAATGAAAAATAATTAGCAATGTGACCCTGGATTTAGACATAGGATCTTCCTCACCCATAGTGATTAATCCCATTTTCTCAAGTTTAAGCTTTAATTTTTTAACTTGAGAATATTACAGGTTAGAATAACATGATGAGGACAGGTAACCACTTGAAGGTTAAGCGTTTTTCAATTTCTTGCCAAAACAGGAGGGCATGGCAGCCTTATGAGTTGGCTCAGGTTCAGAGACATGCTTCTCATGTTTTTCATGCCTTTATAAAAGAAGTTCAGAGTTGCTCCAGTTCTAACATCTCATATGCCAGGAGCTCTGAATTTATCCCTTAGGGTACACTGTGGTTAGTACACTATGTGCTTAATGAGTCTCCAGGGATAAAGCTTGACTCTGAACTCCCTCAAATATGAACTGTCATTATTTTCCCGATGTTAAGTAGATTTACCATAGCTTTGCCATTTGCTTAGTATGTTGCTATGCTGCAGCTTTAACTCCTGAAAGATTGGTGGAGTTTTCATTTAGCTGTGGTCATTTTAACAAAATCAGACTTGGCCTTTGCAAAATCATTTTGCTTTTAAGAAGTCAGACCTGGTCTTTGAAAATCCTTAGGACCTTTTGTGAGGCTTCTAAGAAAAATATTTTGTGAGAGTCAAGTCCAGTTGTTTTTTCCTTCTTTTTTTTTAAAAACTGCCACTATCATGGGAAATCTGGGCAGATGAATCAATTCACTCTGTTCAGAGTTAAAGCAATGCCATACATAATGCAAATGGTAGCATTTTGCCTGTGTTAGAATCATTCTACCATTTCCTCCTGCTATAAATACAAAAACAAATAAAAAATACATTGTTTTCCTATTAACCAAGTGATTCTGGTCACTTCTCTTTGTCACGTGGTTATTCAGAGTGTAATCTCTTTTCAGCTGTAGAAATGGGATTCTTTCCTTGTGTACTTATGATAATCAGGTGGGATATTTGCTGTGATACAATGAGGCTCCTATAATTGTGGTGCTTGGGAGATGCTTTTCTGTAAGAGTTATGGACTACCATACTGTCTACAGTAAGCTAATGATCAAGATCAATAACTAGAGGCAGGATTTATGCTAGATTTTCCCCCTTTCATAGTCTAAAATTCATAGTACATTGGGGCACTGATAATTTTATATATCTACACACACACACACACACATACACATGTATAATGTATATGTATAAGTATATACATTTTTTTTGCAGTGTCAAAAGAAATAAAATGTAAAATGTAGCAGGAAGGATTTAAGCTCAAAATAATTTCTTAAATGCTGAAATTGTTAAGGGATTTAGCATTGACTGAGAGTCTACTATGTATCTACACTTTACACATATCCTCTTATTTAATTCTGCTAACTACCACATGAGGGAGGTATTATACTCCTTATTTTATAGATAAAATGGAGACTTAGAGAATTAAAAGTATTTAAGGTGACTGCGATTGGGGAAGCCAGGATTCAATACCAGGTCTTTCTTTCACCAAGTTTATGTTCTTTTCAGCACAAAAAGAGCTAGGACAGTTTTTGAGGTTTTTTCCCCCTGAAAGTTTTTATATTCTTATTCCCAGGATCATCTAATTGAGATCTGAAGGTGAAAATAATGGACAGAGAACTCTCCTCGGTGTTAGGAGATCTGGGTTCTAGGGCTATCCCTGGTCTCCACATCTGAAAGTAGACATACAGCTGTTGGCTTTGCTTGGACCTCGTCAGTTGTAAAGCCCTGTTTACAGGCAAGGTGCTATTCATGAATAAGAAAATGTCATCCATGGTTTTCTTGTGGTATAGAAAGAACACAACTTAGGGTTTACCCACTACCACTCACTTTACTTAATCTCCTCCTCTTGGTCAGAGTGGTTACTATTGCAATACACAACTGCTTGAATGAAGAAGACATGGGTAGTCAGCCTAACTCATGTCTACTGCTTTGCTTAGAGTGTCAGGGAACTAGTAGAACAAGAAAAAGAATATAAATGGATCCTGTCTTGTGGCAGAAAAGCAAAAAACATAACAATCTTTGGATTCAATCTAGGATCATAGGTCTTACAGACTTCTGAATTCAATCCAGGATCACAGGTCTTTGCTAGTCAGATCCTAATGAAGTGATCTGGCCGCGGTTACATTCCTACTTTCTGGGTAAAGCAACAAAGGCTGAGAGGTTATGCAACTTGCCCTAGGTCACAGAGGCATCCTACAGAGAGGAAAGAGAGAGTAGAACCACCTCTGAGTACAGTGATCTTCCTCCTGCAAAACACTAAAGCAAGTCTTGGTTTTGGAGATTGTGTTCAGTCTAAAATGATAACTAATACTCTCTGAAGTAAAATGATCTTATGTAATAGTTCCCTCTAACAGATGCTAAAACATTCACATTCCATCTGCTGGCTCCAGATCTCCACATCTTGATCATCCAACACTTGGATAAATCCTCTGGTTTCAGAACCAGGTTGTTCATCACCTTTTGACAGAACTTCCTTCAGTAGCCTCTATTTTCACTTCAGGTGTTTAGAGCATGCTATTTTGTCATTCGATAAACTACAATGAGGGAAAAAAAAAGGACCAGTCTCTGATTATACCTGGTGTATGTATTTCTATGCACCACTCCAATACTTACTGTCGCTCTGTGCTAGAATGGTCTTCATTACTGCACGTACTCTACAGCTACTTGTTAGGGAAGCTCTGGAAAGGATCCATGCATCAGAAGTCTTAGGTGAATTTTTGGACTCTCTCAATCCTGTGAAGCTATGATTTTGTAATAGCAACATTGGTTAGTTGAGAGAAATAGATAACTACTTGCTGGTAATAGTGATCAATGTAGTTAGCCATTTTATTGATTTATTTTTTGTTAAAAAATTTTAAAACTTTTAATTCCAGTATAGTTAACATACAGTGCTAGATTAGTTTCAGGTGTACAAAACGGTTATTCAACATTTTTATATATTACTCAGTGCTCATCAAGGTAAGTGTACTCTTAATCCCCTTCACCTATTTCACCTATCCCCCATCTACCTCCTCTCTCGTAACCATTAGTTTATTCTCTATAGTTAAGAGTTGTTTTTTGGTTTGCCTCGTTTTTTCTTTGTTCATTTGTTTTGTTTCTTAACTTCAATATATGTGTGAAATCATACTGTATTTGTCTTTCTCTGACTGACTTATGTCGCTTAGCATAATATTCTGTAGATCCATCCATGTTGTTGCAAATGGCAAAAACTGCATCCTTTTTTATGACTGTGTAATATTCCTGTGTGTGTGTGTGTGTGTGTGTGTGTGTGTGTGTGTGTATACCACATCTTTATCCATTTATCTACGGATGGACACTGGGTTGCTTCCATATCTTGGCTATTGTAAATAATGCTGCAATGAACATGGGGGTGCATACATCTTTCTGAGTCGGTGTTTTAATTTTCTCTGGGTAAATACCCAGTAGTGGAATTATTGGATCATATGGTGTTTCTGTTTTTAATTTTTTGAGGAACCTCCATACTGTTTTCCATAGTGGCTGTACCAGTTTACATTCCCACCAACAGTGCACAGGGTTTCTTTTTCCCCATGTTCTTGCCAACACTTGTTATTTCTTGTCTTTTTTACTTTAGCCATTCTGACTGGTTTAAGGTGATATCTCATTGTGTTTTTGGTTTGCAGTTCCTTGGTAAGTAGTGATACTGACTATCTTTTCATGTGTCTGTTGCCCATCTGTGTCTTCTTTGGGAAAATATTTATTCAGGTCTTCTGCCAATTTTTTTAATCTGGATTATTATTTTTATTTTTATTATTTTTTGGTGTTAATTTGTATACGTTCTTTAAATATTTTGAATATTAACCCTTTATCAGATATGTCATTCGCAAATATCTTCTCCCATTCAGTAGGTTGCCCTTTTAGTTTAGTTTTGTTGATGTAAAAGCTTTCTATTTCGAGGTGGTCCCAATAGTTTATTTTTCCTTTTGTTTCCCTTGCCTCGAGAAACATATCTAGAAAAATGTTGCTACAGCCAGTCTCAGAGAAGTTACCCCTTGTGCTCTCTTCTAGGATTCTTATGGTTTCAGGTCTCACATTTAGGTCTTTAATCTATTTTAAGATTATTTTTGTGTATGGTGTGAGAGAGTGGTCCAGTTTCATTCTTTTGTAATGTAGCTGGTTTTCCCAGCATCATTTGTTGAAGAAACTCTCTTTTCTAACCCATGAGCATGGAATCTTTCCGTTTGTGTAGTCTTCAATTTCTTTCATCAGTGTTACATTTTTCAGAGTACAGGTTTTTCACCTTCTTGGATAAACTTATTCGTAGGTATCTTATTTTTTTGTGTACTATTGTAAATGGGATTTTCTTAACTTCTCTTTCTGCTACTTCATTGCTACTGATTTCTGGGTATTAATTTGTATTCTGCAACTTTACTGAACTCATTTATTATTTCCAATAGTTTTTAGGTGTAGTCTTTTGAGCTTTCTATGTATAGTATCACGTAATCTGCAGATAGTGACAGTTTAACTTCTTCCTTACCAATATGGATGCCTCTTATTCTTTTTTTTGTCGGCTACTGTGGCTAGGACTTCCAATACTATGTTGAATAAAAGTGGTGAGAGTGGACATTCCTGTCTTGTTCCTGATCTTAGAGGAAAAGTTCTTAGTTTTTCAGCATTGAGTATGATGTTAGCTGTGGGTTTTTTCATATATGGCCTTTATTATATGAGGTATGTTCCCTCTAAACCAACTTTGTTGAGAGTTTTTATGAATGGATGTTAAATTTTGTCAAATGGTTTTTCTGCATCTGGTGAGGTGATCATATGATATTTAGTCTTTTTTGTTGATGTAGTATATCACATTTACTGATTTGCAAATATTGAAACATCCATGCATCCCCAGAATAAATCCCATTTATTTGGGTGAAGATCCTTTTGATGTATTGCTGAATGTGGTTTGCTAATATTTTGTTGAGGATTTTTGCATATATGTTCATCAGAGTTATTGGCCTGTAGTTTTCTTCCTTCTTTCCTTCCTTCCTTCCTTTCATTTTTTTCTTTCTTTCTTTCTTTCTTTTCTTTCTTTCTTTCCTTTCTTGTTATTGTGTCTTTGTCTGGTTTTGGTATCAGGGTAATCCTGGCCTCATAGAATGTATTTGGAAGCTTTCCTTCCTCTTCTATTTTTTGGAATAGTTTGAGGAGAATAGGTATTAACTCTTCTTTAAATGTTTGGTAGAATTTACTTGTAAGGCCATCTGGTCCTGGACTTTTATTTTTTGGTGGTTTTTTTTATTACCAAGCCAATTTTGTACTAGTAATTGATCTGTTTGGATTTTCTATTTATTCCTGATTCAGTTTTGGAAGATTGTATGTTTCTAGGAATTTATCCATTTCTTCTAGGTTGTCTAATTTGTTGGCATATAATTTTTCATAATATTCTCTTATAATCCTTTGTATTTCTGTGGTGTCAGTTGTTACTTCTCTTTTGTTTCTCATTTTATTTATTTGGGTCCTTTCTATTTTTTCTTGAAGAGTCTAGCTAAGGATTTATTAATTTTGTTTTATTTTTTCAAAGAACTAGCTCTTGGTTTTCTTGAGTTTTTTTGTCTCTATGTCATTTATTTCTGCTCTGATATTTCCTTCCTTCTACTCACCTTGGGCTTTGTTTGTTTTTCTTTTTCCAGTCCCTTTAAGTGTAAGTTTAGATTGTTTGAGCTTTTTCTTTTTTCTTGACATGGGTCTGTATCACTATATATCTGTCTTAGAACTGGTTTTGCTACATTCCAAAAATTTTGGACTGTTGTGTTTTCATTTTCATTTATCTCCATTTATTTATTTACCCATTGGTTATTTATTTATTTACCCATTGGTTGTTCAGTATAGTGTTGTTTAACCTCCTGTGTTTTTTGTTTGTTTGTTTGCTTGTGATTGATTTTTAGTTTCACATTGTGGTTGGAAAAGATGCATAGTATGATTTGTTTTCCTTAATTTATTGAGACTTCTTCTGTGGCCTAACATGTGATCTATTCTGGAGAATATTCCATGTACACTTGAAAAGAATGTGTGTTCTGTTGTTTTTGAATGGAATGTTCTGTATATATTTTTATGTTTATCTGGTCTTATGTGTCATTCAAAAACACTGTTTCCTTATTGATTTTCTGTCTGAACAATCTATCCATTGATGTAAGTGAGGCATTAAAGTCCCCTTCTATTATTGTATTAATGTCTGTATGTATGTTAATATTTTCTTTATGTATTTAGGTGCTCCAATGTTGTATGCATAAATATTTACAATTGTTATATCCTTTCATTGGATTGATCCATTTATCATTATGTAATGCCCTTCTTTGTCTCTTGTTACAGTCCTTGTTTTAAAGTCTATTTTATTTGATACAAGTATTGCTACTCCAGGCTTTTTTCCACTTCCATTTGCATGGTAAATGTTTTTCCATCCCTTCACTTTCAGTCTGTATGTGTCTTTAGGACTGAGATGTGTCTCTCGTAGGCAGCATTTAGATGGGCCTTTTTTTTTTTTTTTAAGATTTTATTTATTTATTTGACAGAGAGAGAGACAGAGAGGGAACACAAGCAGGGGGAGTGGGAGAGGGAGAAGCAGGCTTCCTGTGGAGCAGGGAGCCTGATGCGGGGCTCCATCCCAAGACCCTGGGATCATGACCTGAGCTGAAGGCAGACGCTTAATGACTGAGCCACCCAGGTGACCCTGGGCCATGTTTTTTTATCCACTCCATCACCCTGTGTCTTTTGATTGGAGCATTTAAACCTAAATGCACTCAATTTTTAAATGACTTATGAAGTTTCAAAGGGGCATTGGGAGCTTTGTATCTTCAAGTCCTATTGCATATTGGCACAGAGGCCTGAGGGATGATAGGAATAGGACAAATTCGTCAGTTTCACTGCTTGACTCTAACCATTCCATCCTTATTTTCTCATTATCTTCGTGGTCTGATAAGTATTCTGTAATTTGGTTATATAAACTTTTCCTGCAAAGGGCCAAATAAAAAAAATTAAGCCTTTCTGAGTCTTACAAGGTCTCAGTTGCATTGTCTTCTCCTCCTTCTCTTTCTCTTCTTTGTCCTCTTCAATCCTCTAAAATTGTGAAAACCATTCTTAGCTTGCAGGCAGTACAAAAACAAGCAGAGGCCACATTCAGCTCAGGGTCCATTGATTGCAAACTCCTGGACTATACCTTAGCTTTTATTTGTTTGTTTTTAAACATCTCCTTTTAACAGATAGGTTGTTTGCATTTTCACTATGTCAACCAATGCTATAGTTAAAAATCCTACTACTCGTGTCTTTGTTCATGTGTGTCAACAGAATCCTAGAAGTGGAATTAATCATTAAAGTGTATTTGCATTTAGCTCTAAGACAGATATTGCCAAATTACCTTCCGTAAATGTTGTATCATTTATACTTCCAGTAATAGTGTATGAGAGTGTTATTCCCTATACCTTTGTAAAAATTTGATATTATCAAACTTTAAAACTTTTGCCCATCTGATGGGTGAAAAATAGTGTCTCACTTTTAAAAATAATATTTTCCTTATTCCTAGTGATGCTGGGAATCTTTTCATATATTTATTAGATGTTTAAATAAATTTTCTATGAATTTCCTATTAGTTTGCCTTTTTGTCCTTTTGTTATTAATTTGTAGGAGTTCTCATTAATCTTTCCTCTGCTTTATATGTTGCAAAATTTCCAACTAGTTTGTCACTTGTCTTTTAACACTGTTTAAAAAATTTCATATTTATATTTTAGGCAAATTAAAACTTTTACTTTGTGAATTCTGGGGGTGTTGTGTCTTGTTTTAGATGCCTTCACTCTCAGGTTAGAAGTATGTCCTTTTAAATAGTACGCTTGACTAAATTTCTATCAGAATTTGAAAATAAGGTTTATAAGGAAAATAATGGTTTCTCTCTAAAAAGTTATATGATTTTTTGTCTTAATTGTCAGGCAACAGCTAAATCTATGGTTCAGGTGTGGTAACTCTCCTACTTCTTATGCTATGCAGTAGTTATTACAGGCTGTCAGTGCTAAAATGGTAGCTATACACCTGAAAACTGAGGCTGGGTATAAGCTGGGCAAGTTTGAAAGACTAGCACCTGAATAGAATTCCAAGGCAGAAAAATAGGTCATTAGGAGACCTCAAATATGACTGGGACATCTTTGAGAATCTGCATTTGTGGGACAAATTTGATCAGCAGTATTGGGGTGTTGATGGGGAAACACGGCCTGGAAATGGGAACAGATGCACACAATCTGGGGAAATCCATAGCCATAGTTTCTGATCCTGTGAGCTTACAACTTCTGCAGGCTCACAGTCATTTACCAGCAATTCTGAAATCTAGAAACCCCTAAAGACCCAGACTTAAAAAAAAATTATTATTGAGGGGTGCCTGGGTGGCTCAAGCCAAGGGGTGCCTTGGTTAAGCATCTGCCTTTGGCTCAGGTCATGATCCCAGGGTCCTGGGATCAAGCCCCGCATTGGGCTCCCTGCTCAGCAGGGAGCCTGCTTCTCCCTCTGCCTGCAGCTCCCCCTGCTTGTGCTTGCTCTCTCTCTGTCAAATAAATAAATAAAATCTTAAAAAAAAATTATTATTGAAATCTGACCTAAATGGATATGAGACTATATTGAAAGGCCTTATCCCACTTAGTTTGAAAATGCATACATTTTGCTGCATAAATAACAATGTAGTTGATTTTAAGTTGTTCTGGAGGGTATTGTGTAATATCTGGTATATGTGCCTCCTTATCTCCTTACCTTCCTAAAATCCAAAAAATTCTGAATTCTGAAACATATCCAGCCCCAAGGGTTTCTGTTAAGGGATTGTGGACTTGTAAATAAATATCTTACCTGAAGGCCCCGGGTGGAATCAGCTTTCTTCTTGCCTCTTTATGGTTTTGGTTTCACTTTCTAACATTATTTTTAATAATCCTGGTGCATATGTATTTTTACTATATGCTCTCAATTTTTTTTTCCATGATAGGGATATGGAAGATAGCCTCCAAGAGGACTCACAATAATCCTTGCCCTTGTATAATTTTCCCCTATATTAACTCAGAGCTGCTCTGTGTATGCATAGAGAATATGGTGAGGACAGGCCATAAAAGACATTTCAGCTTCTGCCTTGGTTTCTTGGGTCCTTGGTTCTGGAGGAAACCAGTAGCCATGGCATGAAGACATTCAAGGAACTACAAGAAGAGGCCCAAATGAAGAGGAACCAGCTTGTCAACCATGTGGGTGACACACCTTGAAAGTGACTTGTCCAGCCCCAATTAAGCCTGTAGATAACTACAGCCTTGGTCAACACCTCCACTGGAACCTCATGAGACACTGAGTCACAACTGCCCAACCAAGCTTCTCCCATATACATGACCCACAGAAACTGCGAGAGTAATAAATAACTGTTGTTGTTGTTGTTGTTGTTTTTAAAGATTTTATTTATTTGACAGAGAAAGCACAAGCAGAGGGAGAGAGAACGAGAAGCAGGCTCCCTGCTGAGCAAGGAGCCTGATGTGGGACTCGATCCCAGGACCCTGGGATCACGACCCGGGCCGAAGGCAGGTGCTTAACTGACTGAGCCACCCAGGCGTCCCAATAACTGTTGTTTTTTTTTTAACTGCTAAGTTTTTGGGTGATTGGTTATGCAGAAATAGATCACTAATGCAATGAATGCTACTAATGAATAATTAATTAATTCTAAAATGTCTACTGTTTGGAAATTGTTTTCTGCAGGGCCTCACACCAATGAATAGACTTAATGTGCTTTTTGATCCCTGATTACATTTCCTGCATAATGGTATATGGACAAAATCTGGGATTTTATCATTTATCATACATTGTATTTAAATTTTTCCCCACTTTTCTTTCCCTTTTTCCGCTTTGACAGAACTGCTGATATAATCTTATTTTCATGAAACTCCTTATTGTGTGACTATTCTGATTCTGGTCAAGAAATAATTTTGCATCAATGATCTATTGCTATGTAACAAACCACTCAAAAACTCAGTGTTATAAAACAATGACAATTTACAGATGGTCCCCTTATGATGATTGGACTTAAGGGTTTTTTTTGTTTTGTTTTGTTTTTTACTTTATGATGGTGTGACAGCAATATGCATTTGGTAGAAACTGTACTTTGAATTTTGAATTTTGATTTTTTCCTGAGCTAGTGATATGTGGTATGAAATTCCTGTGAGACTGGGCAGCAACAGCCAGCCATGGCTCCCCATCAGCAACAGGATCATAAGGGTAAATGACCAATACTTACAACCATTCTGTTCTTCATTTTCACTGTAGTATTAGATAAATTACATGAGATATTCAACACTTTATTATAAAATATGCTTTGTGTTAAATGAGTTTGTCCAAATGTAGGTTAATGTAAGTGTTCTGAGAGTGTTTTAGGTAGGCTAGGCTAGGATGTCTGGTAGGTTGGGTATATTAAATGCATTTTGGACTTAACGATACTTTCAACTTACAATAGGTTTATTAGGAGTAATTCTATTGTAAGTTGAGGAAGATATGCACTGTTTCTCATGATTCTGTGGGTTGGCTGGGCAGTTCCTCTGCTGTTCTTGGCCAGACTTCCTCATGGAGCTTCGTTCACCTGCTCGGTCTGCTGGAGCTTAAGATTCTAGATGATCTCACCATCATGTTTGGGACCACAGCAGGGATAGTGGAAAACTGAGACCTCTTTCTTCACATGATCTCTCATCAGTATTTGAACCCAAGCTTTTTTCCATGGTGGCTGAGCCCTAAGAGAACACAGGTGGAAGCTACAAGGATTCTTGAGATCTAAGCTTTGGAACTTTCACAAGTATCACTTCTGTCACATTTGAAAGGTCAAAGCAAGTCAGTAGGCCAGCTTAGATTCAAAGGAGTGGAGAAAGAGCCCCAGGTCTTTACTGAAGAAGGAGCAACATCACACTACAAAAGAAACATAGGCTCAGGGAGAAGTGATTCCTTGGGGGACATTTTTTTTTTTTTTTAAAGATTTTATTTATTTATTTGAGAGAGAGAGAATGAGAGACAGAGAGCATGAGAGGGAAGAGGGCACAGGGAGAAGCAGACCCCCTGCTGAGCAGGGAGCCCGATGTGGGACTCGATCCCGGGACTCCAGGATCATGACCTGAGCCGAAGGCAGTTGCTTAACCAACTGAGCCACCCAGGCGCCCTCCTTGGGGGACATTTTTATAATGATATACTACATGCTTCATTAGGAGAAATTATAAATATCAATTTATAAGATTTCAGCAGCCTGAGTTCCTGAATATAGAAACAGAAGATCCAGGATGATCCATTCATCAAACATACATAAATTAAGAATCTACTATGTGTTGGCCCTTGAAGCAAGAAACAGATTTTTTTTTTCTCTTCAAATTCGGTTCTTTAGAATTAGGAAATGAGTATTCTACATAGATAAAACATAGCAACGGATATTTCTCAAGTGCCTTCTATGCTTAGAATTCTGCTATTTATCCCTGAGGTGGTTTGCTAGGAGATAAATACGGCAGCCTCTGTGAGTTATTGATGCTCTCTGCAGATGTGCCTATGGATCCCATACTCTTGGCCATAACATCTGCCCTCAGGGTGTTTGATAGGGCATCTGAGTCCTATTTGGCTCCATCTGCCTTTCTGTTATACACTCTACCATATGGCAAAGATGGTAGGATTGAACTCTCATGCCTTAAAATAATTGGAGTAGGTGTCAGAAGGAAGTTATGGAATTGTCTGTCTGTATTTTATGTGCAGAACAAAGTAGTGAGCATTAGGTTACAGAGACCTGCATAAGATATGACATGGAATCATAAAGCAGGAAGAAACACAAATTACCTAGCCATCCCTCTCATTTGACACGTAAGAAAATTGAGACTCAGAGACATTAAATGACACATTCATGCTAAAATATCTATTTAGCAACATACCTGAAAATATAATCTAGGAATTCTGACTTGCTGTCTGATGTTCTTTCTGCGGTGCCTTCCATCTTAAGACCTTATATCCATAAGGAAGATTAGTGACAATATGTAAAATTGATGGAGAATTAACTTAGTGTGTGTCAAGCAGGGTGCTAAACTTGGAGTTTATGAATCCTCACAACAACTGGAAGAGTAGTTATTGTTAGTACTCCCATTTATAAAGGAGGAGAGCTTAAGTAACTTTCCCAAATTCTAAGACTAAAAATTTCAGAGGCAGGTTCTTATTCAGGCATTCTTACCCTAGAGACCATGCTGGTACTCATTGTGCTAGTCCTACTGTATGAATGATGCTGACAATAATGAAAAAGCCAGAGGAGGCTGGGAACCTGTTGAGGTTACATGGAAAATCTTTAGGTCCTGAGTAAGGTACTAGGCTGGAGACAGAGGACACGCACATCTTGGGTGTAGAACACAGAGCCTGGCTTGTGGTAGAAGCCTAGGCTGAGTTTGAATGAATGTCCAAATATCCCATTTCCTGGTGAACCAACAAGTCAGTAGATTACACATTATGGTTAGATTTTTTCCCTTGCACCACAGACATTGCTGGTGATAGTTTGGTCATGAATTAATTAAATATAACTATTATATGGGATGGATAATAAATCCTTGTTTTCATATTCCACTTTATATATGATTATATTTGTGGTCTATTCATTTATTCATTCACTCATTGTTTCATTCAAGAAATTGAGCATCAGTTTTGTGCAAAACATTGTATTAGACACTGAGCCACTTCAGGGTCACTTTTGGAAGCTGGCTCTACCTTCCTTTTATTTTATTTTATCTTATTTTATTTTTAAAGATTTTATTTATTTATTTGACAGAGACAAAGCGAGAGAAGGAACACTAGCAGGGAGAGTGGGAGAAGAAGAAGCAGGCTTCCTGCAGAGCAGGGAGCCCAGTGCGGGGCCCTATCCCAGGACTCTAGGATCAGGACCTGAACCGAAATCAGACACTTCACGACTGAGACACCCAGACGCCCCTCTACCTTCCTTTTAGCTCTGATTATGTCATCCTGTTTATCATGGCTCATGGCTTATGGTACTCTCTTTTCTTTCTTTCTTTCTTTCTTTCTTTCTTTCTTTCTTTCTTTCTTTCTTTCTTTCTTTCTTTCTTTCTCTTTCTTTTTTTCTTAAGGTAACAACCAAAGTTTGACATTCTCTTTTAAGTTCAAAGCACAAACAAAATTAGAGTCATATATCTCAAATGATTTTTGATTGGCTATTTTTTAAAGGATCCAAGAAAGAAGGAACACGTATCTGCCTTCGATTAATTTGAATGAAAAGGTCTTGTATTATTTGGAGTATAGCTCACTCATGTAACAAGTCTAATGATAGATAATGGCTAAAACATGAAATAAGTTTGTTTTTACTCATGTAAAATCCCAAATGGGTATTTCTGGTAAGTAGGTGGATCTTTTCCAAGTAGTAATTCAGACATCTAGTTCCTCTCAAGGCAGTTGCACACATCCACATTAAGCTAGCAGAAGGTGGAAGAGTATGGAGGATGTCACAGATGTGAGACTTTTATGGGCTAGACATGGAAGTGGCACCTATATTTCAACTAACATTCATTGGACTAGAACTCAGCTACCTGGTCAAAACCTAACTGTGGGGGAGCCTGGAAAAAGTACACCACTGCATCCAGAGAACAGAGGAAATAGTGGAAAGTGGGGAAAAGACTGTGAAATCTTCTATGTGCACTTCTCTCTTAATTCATCAACCTTTCTTTAAACTTATCCAGTTCTTGAATTTCATATAAATATTTATAAATTTAAGTTTTTATTTCATAAAATTAAAAAAATTCTATTGTCAAGTTTCTTTTGAAATCATGTTCAACTCTTTTATTTTATAGATGAGAAATATGAGGTCTAGAGAGGTTAAATAATTTGCCTACCATCCCACAGCTTGTAGATGACAGAGCTAAGATTAAAGCTCAGGAGTTTCTTGATTTTCTAATGTATTTTTTTTTAAGATTTTATTTATTTATTGAGAGAGAGAGTGAGAAGGAGAGCATGAGCAAGGGGGAGGCACAGAAGCAGACTCCCTGCTGAGCAGGGACCCCCCCCCAACAGGTGCAGGGCTCAATCCCAGGACCCTAAGATTATGACCAGAGCCAAAGGCAGATGCTTAAGTGACTGAGCCACCCAGGTGCCCCTTTTCTGTATCTTCCCAAGTTCTTATTATCTGTTTTATATTTTCACTTCCCACAGAGCAGTTTGAATTCATTTTGTAGAGAGCTCGATATGAATATTATTTATTTCACTTATTTTGTATTTCATTTTATTTTTCTTGTTCAAAGAGGTTCTCACTATAGCCTTTAGGTGGCACAAGTTAGCTAATCCAAGGCTGTTTTGTAGCTACAATAATTACAGAAGGTTCAAGTAAAGTTTATGGAAAACAGGAGCATTGAATAATAATTTAAACAAAGTAGATGTGTTATCAGCAAAGTCTTCTTGCATTTAGAATCAGTCTTCTGAATGAGTCTTTATGTGCAAGAGGCAAATGTTTGGAAGTTTTTCCAGGAGTCCTCTAACTCCTCTAGTGTCAGGAAGCACTAGGAATAAATGACTCTTGGGATAGATTTTGTGATAAGAATTGGAATTGGAGAAGGCTTTCTGAAGTGGATAGAATATAAAGCCGGGAGATAAGAGGCCTCAGTTTTCCATGAATTCCTAAATATTCAGGATAAGTTTTCTATTGATTGGCTTATGCTATTTATTGTGGATCTGCATAGCATTTGCTAATGCTGTTTGCCTCACTAGGGTGTTCTGAAGACCGATAAATTGATGTCTGGAAAGTATTTTATGTACCACTGTAGGATGGTACTGCAGCACAATGGTTTGCCTTTGTTAGGGCAATAGCAATGATTTCTGGAATTGAATTTTCCCACTTGATTTTCTTTTTCTCATTCTTATCCCTGGAGGGGTTGTAAACTCCTTTCCCAAGACGCCAAGGGGAAGTGGTATTTACCCAGTGCCTCTTAGGTTGACCAGCACTCTGGCAGTCAGTGTGAGGAATCCTAGGAAAATCTACTCTTTCCTGAGATCTAATTCAGTTCTGAACAATATTTAGCTAAGAAAAAAAAATCACAAAACGAAGAAGCAATTTCAAATCAAAACACTGAGTGATTAGGTGAATAATTAGTCCCTCTGCTGTGAGCATGTGCAAACAGCCATCATACACCACATAGGTGAAAATGTGTTGAATTGAGAAAGGAGATTATAAAATTTTCCTCTACTATTCACCTAGAATGTGCTTGTTGGCTTTACCATTTCTAATTTTCCAAGTTCTATGATTTTATAAAGAGTATTGGAATCTGAATTGGAGTTTGAATATGCTAACTTCATTTCTCCTGACAATGTCAATTGCTAGGTTTATCTAATAATATGAAGTAGGCAAAGCTAAATGTTGGTGTTCTTGGATTCAGCATTGTGAGTCCTTTCTCATTTTGGGTGGTATTCCTACCCTCAGCTCATTCCTGGCACCTAAAGTCTTCTTGTTGTCTTCCCATTATTCCTCACAAAATCCACTCTGTCAACCTTCACAGTAAGGCATATGTAACTGATGCCAGCCTCAATTGTTCCTGATATCCACCAAGTTTTAAATTTTAACTTATCTCAACCATTTTGTAAAAATGTACACATGGTCATTATAAAAATTCAAATGATACAGATAAGTACATCCTAATTTCTATTTCCCAAAGTTTCCACTATAAACACTTTCATGAAAATTCTTCCTTATACATTTATATATGCATACATATGCACAAAAATGGGATATGAGGTTTTGTGGTGAAATTGAAGTCCTCCAAATGCTAGCCTATTCCAACAACTATGTAATTTGCTTTGCCTACAGGTAAGACACCTTGCATAACAGGCCCAGGAACTTAAAATACATTGTATCCAATTATCCTCTGTGAGTTGATGATATATCTATCTTTCAAATATTCTGAAATGTGAAAGATTATTTTTGATGATCCATTTCTATTTTGGTACATCTTATTGTACAATTTTTGGTAGGAGAGAATGGACACCTGCATTTGGCTTTTAGTGCCCCATTAGGAAAAATCACAAGTGTGGTTCCTATTGACTGCATGAGGGAAAAGGGTTAGAAAATTTTGGGTATGAATCACTGAAAAAATGATTAGAAACATTTTGATTCTAGTCCATTGGTCTAGTTACTATTATGTCTTCTAGAACAAAGTTTGATATCTTAGAACTACATTAAGGCTTCTATACTATTCCCCTATTAAATTTCAAAACTTTATTTAAATTTTTATATGGAAACATCTTCTGTAGAATGTAAAATTCTGTACACTTGATCTCTTGAATACTTTTCTCCCACTCCAAATACCTGCCAATCATTTTCTTCATCTTTTAGGTTTAGATTTTTCCTTTCTCTTATCCTTATTCTAATCTGAACCAGCATTTTTTTCTTCTTGTTTCCATTCTGAAGAATAGGGTTTTTCATCCAAGATAAACCATTAACTAATTAAACAAGTAAGCCTTTTAGAAGTGTGCCTAGTATATTTCCAGGTACTGTAAAGGTTATGAGAAGAGACAGTGTTGCTTAGTGGTTTAGCACTGGATTTTCAACTCAGGTTGCATGGGTTTGTACACCTGTTTTACTAGCTGTGTTAACATGGGCACTTTTTCTTCTATGAAGATGACAGTAAGAGTAATTCCATCAAAGACTGTTGATATAATTAATAGAAATAATCTACATAAACCATTGAGCCCAGTACCTGGTACATAATAGTCAATAGATGTTATTATTTTTTACTTATAATTCTTATTCTTCATTATTATTAAAGAGTGTTTAACATGAAGACTGTTCCAAGGAAATACACGGTTTAGCTGAATTAATATTCGTATGTAAAACCACAAAGAACAGAATAAAGTAACAAAATTGAGTGATGTAGATTGTGAAATTGGCAGTAGAAACTATAACTAAGGAGGAGTTCATGAAGAATGCAGGGATTTAGCTGAAACTTGAAAGGTGGGTTAAGTCTGCAAAGAAGAAAGAGAGACAAAATTCCCTTGTGTAGACAATATGTGTTAAGGTTAAGTTTTCTTGAATATCAAGACTTGGGATCCTTCCCTCTTTTATGGATAAGCTACTTCTAGAGGTAGATTCTGGCAAGACCAGGAATACAGTAACTTCAAGGCCCCAGGGTTTGATGAATATGTCCTGTGGGGATTAACAGAGCAGATGAATGAGTAACAGAAATGGTAATTAAGCAATATGATAGGACAGACTGTGGCCTAACAATGATTAATGGGATGCCTCAGGTGAGTACTGAGGCACAAGACAGAACTGAGAGCTCTTGATGTACCAGAGAAGTGTCATTAATCAGCATTACATCATGCTTGAGAGTAGTTTATTGAAATTATAAAATAGGTACTTAAAATAACATTAAAAGCACAATTTTAAACATGCACAATTGATTCTAGTGAAATCCTATGCCAGAAATGAATTTCAACCTTTCAGAGGACAGTACCCCAAGAAAAAGAAAAAAAAAAAAAAACAACCTATGCTCCTCAAAGCTGAAAGTAGCCCATTGACACAGTGTGGCCCTGCCAACTTTACCTTCTTAAAACCATTCTTTTCATTGGAAACCACAGTAATGACCAGCAAAAACAGAAACGAAATTTTGGCAGTGCTTCTTCCTGTCTCATGTGCCTTGTAATGTCGCCCAAGCTGTCAGCCAAGGCTGGCTGTTTCTTCCACACCAGATCGCCAGGGACTGTATAAAGGAAGGGGTTCTGGACAATGCACAAGCATCTGTTGAATTTGGGACAATCTATTGCAACTACACATCAAAGAAAAAAGATGGAGTTTGGGGGTTGATGGTCCAGAATAGAGATCAGGTCTTTCACCTTGAGCTGCTACTGTGGGTTCATCCCAGCAGGAGTACAGTTCAGCATCTAGCGTTGAAAATCAAGTAGTTAGACAAGAGGTCAACATCCAGAGTCAGATTTGGGTTGCTACTTGGGAACTCAGGATCTAGAGAAGAGCTAAAGTTTAGAGAAGGCTTTTGGACAGAGGAGGGAAGAATGAGCCAGGTAGTACAGAGTTGATGCACGTGACAGGGCCCAAAGAGGTGCCTAGAATATTAGGCCGTCAGAAGCTAGGAAAGAGGCATGAATACGTTCTCCCCCAGAACAACCAGAAGGAACCAAACCTTGCTGATGCCTTGATTTTGTACTTTTGGCTTCCAGAACTGAGAGAATAAATTTCTATTGTTTTAAGCTACCAAGTCTGTCGTAATTTGTTACAGCAGCAACAGAGAACTAACAGTCTTGTAGAGCTTGCCTCAAGAAGCAATTCTGAGTTAAGAGGTTCAGAAACTTGCTAACTTGCTGAACTTAGTATCTAATAATAAGCCTCTACAGTTCACTCTGGCAGTCTGGGTTTCTGAGGCCAAAGCAGAAAGGTTTGATATGGATGAATGGATGGATCACTCTGCCAGTTTTACTGCAGACCATTTTTTTTTCCTGAAATGGGTGGAAGCCTTTTATTTCACAACTCACACCTACCAGCTTGCTTTGATAGCTGTCAAGTGGATGAGTTTAACTACTTTGATGAATAGTTAAAATACCATCTTAAAATGCAAAGTTTTTTTTTTCATCTGTTAAAAGAGCACAATTCTATAAACCACAGACAAGTGCTCCGAGCTCTGGTTTCATTAATTTATTCATTAAAAGATATAATAAGCACATTCAAGGTCTCTGCCTTCTTGGGATTCACATTTCATGGGGTCCTTCCATTTAGTTCAGTAAACTTCATTTGACTTAGTTTACTCTTCCTTCAAGTTCCTCTCAATTGATGTATAAAGATCCACTTGCAAAACGGATAAGAAAGAGGATGACGATTTTACAGAAGGATCCTTTGCTTCATGAAAACATTATATACATGGTTCATTCATTCATTTTGCGAACACTTATTAAGAACCCTTGAGGCAGATACCTTTCAATGCCCTGGGGATACAAGAATGAACAAGGCAAACTCCCCTCATCAAGCTTACTTCTATTGGGAGAGACAGACCTTGAACAGATAAACCAATTATATTAATGAATAAACATATAATATAATGCCAGACAATAATAAGTATATGAAGAAGTCCCTTGTCCTTCAATTCCTGGATATATTTTGACGGGATGTTTCTATCATTTATGACTTTTTTTTCCCCCCAAGGAACCTTGGTTCCTCTAAAGGCAACAACTTCCATTTGAACTCCTGGTTTCCACTCTTGAATGCAAATCTGTCCTTCATCCAGCAGCCAAAGTGATACTTCTAAAGCACAAACCAAGTCATTTCCCCCTTGGCTTTGCCCTTCAGTGGCTTCTCTTGCACTTAGAATGGAATCCAGATTCCTGCAAAGTCTTGCATTATCCAGCCCTGACAACCTATAACTTTGTTTCATGCCAGTTGCCCCTCTGCTCACTTGTTCAGCCACATTGCTTTTCTCTCCTTTCCTTGAGTACCCACGCAGGTAACTTCCTCTATCTGCAATGCTTTTCACTCCTTCCCCTTTCAGAAGGTCCCTCCTATAATTCCCTATCACAGCATCTATTACAGACTGGAAATATATTTTTATTTGTTTTGTACTTGCTTCCTGCCAGTCTTCCCCTGACTTTGCTCATTTGAAACCCCCAGAGGGGCTGGGATTACAGTTGTGGACCTAGAACCCAGCCCAGCACTTGGCACATAGAAACTATAGGCACATATTTGTTGGACAAATTTAAAAAAAAATGGGAAATGCAGTTGTAAGTTCCAAGCTTTAAAGTAATCAACCCATTGCAAAGAATTACTTAAATTATTCTTATGTTAAATTGTACTGCTTTATACATGTGTTATCTTCTAGTCCTTTTGTGCCTATGGTTGTAGGTCCAGAAAGGAGAAAGTTTACTGGGGGTTAGGTGATTTGTTGCCTTCAGACGTACTTTTATGTTCCTTCCCAGCAACAATATATTGGTTAACAAATAGAAGACAGCCATCTAATAAATATGACTGGCTGTTGATTGAATGTATCACTAATAAAATAGGAGATAAATGAGATCATTCTTCAATAAGTTCTAGTAAACAGGTCTCCAGTTTATGAGTATTCAATCTACCAGTAACCTTTAACACAATTAAAGATTACTGTCCCCTTTTTCAACCAGGTGGTTTCATCTTCCTTCCCACTATGGAAACTTTAGGTGCTCTTAATGCTGCTTGAAGGAAGAGATGCCCACAAAGCCAATTCCTCTATCTCAGTAAAGTCAAAGTTAGAAATCACTATTGCTTCATGTCCAATATGCACCACTATTGCTTCATGGCCAATATGCATCTGCTCGTGGCTCAGAAATGGCTGGCAAAGTCTCTGCCTCCTAGAAGAAGACTAGAGTTTGGTGGCTTGGTGTCATAGCTTTACCCATGCCATAGTTCAGTACCCTTATACATTAAGTAGGATTTTGTGGGCTGATCTGGAAACCTAATAGCCCTTCATGGCATTGTTTTAAAGGAAGAATGCAACCAGAGTGCCAGATAATAAATCTTCAAGGAAAAATTTAGAACTTAATTCACCCACAAAGTAAGAAGGAACTTCACTTTTTTTATTCTCTGGAGAGAATCTGAAACCCAATTTTTTTGGAGATACTGGGCCAGTTTAGCTAATTTGGAGTCACTTGGCCAAGAACACTTGATTTTTCTATTTTCTGAGTTTTCTATAATGAGTATGTCCTTTTTATTAAGAAAAAATATTTTTAGATGAAAGCAAAGACATACAGGGAATACAATGGCATAAATATCATAAATGACATAAGGATCCATCACAGTGGAGGTGAGGATAGGAAATGTGCACACTGCTGGGAATCACTCACACATGATGCTGGAGCTCTCAGTCTCAGCCTGAAGAGGAATGGATGTGAATGAGCAGATTCGAAACCGGAGTTTACACTGATGTGAACAGCTTCTGTTTGAACTCCTGGTTTCCATTCTTGAATGCAAATCTATCCTTCATCCAGCAGCCAAAGTGATATTTCTAAAGCATAAACCAGATCATTTCCCCCTTGGCTTTGGCCTCAGCTTTGATCCTTCCCTTTGGAAGATGAGTCTAACTCTTGAAAGCATATTATATTCTCTGTTGGACAATGTAGAGGGTGGCCAGAGAATGCGCTTGCAGTCAGAATTAGAAATTGTCAGATTGTCATGTAAAAACCAACCTGGACCCACTTTCTTCATCTCATTTCTGTTCTGGGGCTGCTAAAGTCCAGATACTGCCAGTTTATTCTAGGCTTCTGCTGTTTCCATCATTTATTCTAGACATTCAGAGAAGGAGTAAAAGTAAGTCACATAAAATCCTCTTCTGGGGAAACTGCTGATTCATAAATTGTAAAGAATTAAGAACATTTTTAATAGTTTGCATATGTTTGGCACTTTACAATCTACCAAGTGTTTTCTTTTTAGAAATTAAAGAAAATTAAATGTGGTAAATACACATAACAAAAAAATTTTCATCTAACCAGTTTTAGGTGTATAGTACAGTAATATTAAATATATTCAAATTGTTGTGCAGCCATCACCACCCTCCATCTCTACAACTTTTCTCATCTTGCAACATGGGAACGCTGCACCCATTAAACAACAATTTATCAAGTGTTTTCTTTTCTTGTATATTACTTCATATTTCATGCTTTTCTCTACAGCCCTGAAAGTGAGAGGGAAGATATTATTAGCTCTATAGAGCACAGTGGTTAATGGGGAAGGCCCTGGAATAAGGCTATCTATCTGGCTTAAACTTCACTCATTAAGTATTAATTGTTAACAGTATAGAACCTGTGTTCTGAGGTTTTTATGAGGATTACACAGGGTTATTCATAAAGTGTTTAGAACATTGTAAACACAGAAATGCTGGCTATATTTGCCCACATTTTGCAGATAAGAAAAGTAAGACTCAGGGGTGCCTGGGTGGCTTAGTTGGTTGAGTGTCCGACTCTTGGTTTTGGCTCAAGTCATGATCTCAGGGTTGCGAGATCAAGCCCAGTAATGGGCTCTGTGCTGGGCATGGAGCCTGCTTGAGATTCTCTCTCTCCCTCTCCCTCTGCCCCTCCCCACTTGTGTTCTCTCTCTCAAATAAAAGAATAAAAAATCTCAAAAAAAAAGTAAGACCCAGAGAACTCAAGCAATTTACCTAAACCCACAAAATTAATAAATGGCAAGTGGAAACCTAAGCTGTGGTTGATTTAGTGTTCTTTCCTTTCTATCAGTCAAGAATTAGTCAAGACTTAGCTCACAACCAACACAAGCAGCATACAGTAGTCCAGATTTTAGGCTAGCAAAAGGAAATGATTTCACTTGAGCCTTATTTTATGACTTTTTTAAAAAGTAGGCTTCATACCCAGCATGGGGCCCAATGCAGGGCTTGAACACAGGACCCTGAGATCAACACCTGAGCTGATATCAAAAGTCAGATGCTTAACCGACTGAGCGACTCAGTCACCCTTACATTTTGACTTTAGAGTCAAAGCCTTGCAAACTTCCTTATCAGCCTTGGAATACCATCGGAGGTACTACACATGA
Organism: Halichoerus grypus; assembly: GCF_964656455.1. Lineage (NCBI taxonomy): Eukaryota > Metazoa > Chordata > Mammalia > Carnivora > Phocidae > Halichoerus > Halichoerus grypus. The sequence continues at coordinate 63,775,671 of NC_135721.1, read as the reverse complement.
TCTTTTTTTTTTTTTTTTTAAAGATTTTATTTATTTATTTGACAGAGAGAGAGAGAGAGGGAACACAAGCAGGGGGAACAGCAGAGGGAGAGGGAGAAGCAGGCTTCCCGCAGAGCAAGGAGCCCGATGTGGGGCTCGATCCCAGGACCCCGGGATCATGACCTGAGCCGAAGGCAGACGCTTAACCGACTGAGCCACCCAGGCACCCCACTACACATGATCTTAAGGCATGTTGGGAATCCAGGAAAGCAAAAGCTAGAGATGGGGAAGTTAGAGGAAAGGTGGATGAAGGTCAAATAGGAGTGAGGTAAATTTAGTCCAGTTCTCAGCTAGGTACTAGAGGCCCAAAGAGAGCTTCTTTTGAGTGGACTGGCATAGGGAATGATTTTGAATTGCAGAATAGCAATGGTGAAGGAACCAAGCAAAGCTATGTTAAGAAGCCATTCGCAAAATAAGGTGAGAAATAGGATAGATTCCAGACCTAGGCACAGGGGTGTGTGTGTGTGTGTGTGTGTGTATGTGTGTGTGTGTGTGTGTGTGTGTACCTGGGATTTACGGCAGGATTCTCTCCTCACCTTCCTGCCCCACTCTGTACTAATGCCCTGGAAATGTCGGGGAAACAGCAGAATCCTTCCTGTCCCAAGAGCGGTTAGGTAGCAAGGGGCAGAAAAGTGATCTGGTCATCTTCTACTTTAGGGATTGCTGAGGAGAAAGAAGTTTTGTGATTAATAACACCATGAAAGTGCCTGAGGCTTAGCTTTAAGGCATAAGATCCTTACCATTTATTTCCAGATTCCACTGGTGCAGGAATTAAAGGCTCTTCGTTATAGTGTTTCTAGTGGCAAGGTGGGGAAGTCTTTGTATAGCTGGATGCATCCTTCAGAGCTGGCAGGAGGCTAGGATAGGACAGAAGATAATATGGGTAAGATTTGTAAGATGAGCTACATACTTCCTTATCCTATTTCCTGTTTTTCCCTCAGGGACCATCTTCATCAACACCAATCTCCTCCCCACCGCACCCCCACCTTTTTTGTAGTACTTCTAACCTCTTCTCCACGGCACATTCTTTTTGTGTATAAGCATGTTCAAGTCTCTCATATAATTAAAAATCAAAGAAACAAAACCAACAAAATAGCCCTTCATCCTCAGCTCCCTGTTGCCTCTGGTTCCTGCTCTTGATTCTTTTTTTTTTTTTTTTAATTTTTTTTATTGTTATGTTAATCCCCATACATTACATCATTAGTTTTAGATACAGTGTTCCATGATTCATTGTTTGTGCATAACACCCAGTGCTCCATGCAGAACGTGCCCTCCTCAATACCCATCACCAGGCTAACCCATCCCCCCACCCCCCTCCCCTCTAGAACCCTCAGTTTGTTTTTCAGAGTCCATCGTCTCTCATGGTTCTTCTCCCCCTCTCATTTCCCCCCCTTCATTCTTCCCCTCCTGCTACATTCTTCTTCTTTTTTTCTTTCTTAACATATATTGCATTATTTGTTTCAGAGGTACAGATCTGAGATTCAACAGTCTTGCACAATTCACAGCGCTTACCAGAGCACATACCCTCCCCAGTGTCCATCACCCAGTCACCCCATCCCTCCCACCCCACCCCCCACTCCAGCAACCCTCAGTTTGTTTCCTGAGATTAAGAATTCCTCATATCAGTGAGGTCATATGATACATGTCTTTCTCTGTTTGACTTATTTCGCTTAGCATAACACCCTCCAGTTCCATCCACGTCGTTGCAAATGGCAAGATCTCATTCCTTTTGATGGCTGCATAATATTCCATTGTATATATATACCACATCTTCTTTATCCATTCATCTGTTGATGGACATCTTGGCTCTTTCCACAGTTTGGCTATTGTGGACATTGCTGCTATAAACATCAGGGTGCACGTACCCTTTCGGGTCCCTACTTTTGTATCTTTGGGGTAAATACCCAGGAGTGCAATTGCTGGATCATATGGTTCTGGTTCCTGCTCTTGATTCTTGACTATCTTCATTGTCATATACGCTTCTCACTCCTTCTTTCCATGAAACTGCTGCTGCAAAAAACCACACAGTTCTCTGCAATCCCTAATCCCATGGCCACTCTTTCTCCTTTTGATGATAACAACTGGGTCTGTGTTTGTTTTTCACTGCTCTGTCCCCATTACCCAGTAGCATATACCTGGCACACAGTAGGTGCTCGATAAATACTTGTTGAATCGAATTGACCTCTCTGTGGCATCTTATACTTTACCATTCTCTCCTTTCTGTTCTTCTTCAGGCTTCTTCCTTGCTTTCCTTCCCACAAGTACCTCAAAGTCAACATTTTCTGAGCTGAATTCATTCTCTCCCTCCTCAACCTACCTCTCCTGTGATCCCTTAGCTCAGTGAGTAACACCCACCATGAACCCAATTGTCTAAGCCAGAAACCTGGAGCTGGGCTCATTCCTTGTTCTTCTTCATCTCTCTCACCCTTAATAAGTCATGAAATCCTACCAATTCCAACTCCTTAATAGCTCTCAGATCCATCTTTTCTTCTCTAACACCACTGCCATCGGCAAAGTCCAGGTCATTGTCATCTCCTCCTCCATTATTGTGGTGGCCTCCTCATTGTTCGTTTTGGCCTTTGGCCTTCTTAGACTCTTTGTCTCATCTCTATCCTGCATGGATAACTTCCAGTCATCCCTCAATGTCACTTCCTTTAGGAAACTTCCCTAAGTCCTCCCTACCCCTTTGCGTTAAGACCTGTTGTGTCTATTCTATGTGTTCCAAGCACTTAAGTCTTCCTATTATAATTTTTTATTTAATTGCTTAATTGTCTAACTAACCTACTAGATTGTAAATGCTCTGTTTTGTGCTGCTGTATTTTTAGCACCTAGCACAGAACCTAGAGTGCATAGTACACAGTAGCACATAGCACATAGTAGATACTCAACAAAATATTTGTCAAATGAGTCAGTGAAAAGATCCTCTAAACTGAAGAAGCACCATTTTGTACTTCATCTAAAAATAAAAAAATCAGTAGTTTAGCAAATAAATCTATGGTGTGTGTGCAAACCTCCCACTCTCAGATCATGTGGTTGATGAACCTCAACTATGTAAGTAAAACCTTATTTTCCAAATAAAAATATTCAGTGTGAATTGCAGTGTCATAACTTTTGGTGCTCATGGCAACAAGCAGCTGCAACAAACGAAATTAGCAAGGAAACAAAGGTAACAAAACCTCATTTATCTCCCGGAATCTTTTCTGTTTAACTGGGCAGTCTTAACAGTTCAATAATTAAACTGCCAATTTGTTAAGATTCATTGGTTTCCAAGTCTATCACATGCTTGGGCCTATTTGCTTGTCTCTTTCTGCTGGGAAACTATTTGTCTGTGGAGTGGCCCAGAAAACAAATCTTTTCCACGTTAATTACTCAAAGATTATGAAAGGTAAAATAAGAGTTATGTAATAGAGGGTTTGTTTTCTCCTGGATTACTTGGTAGTGAGCACGCATACTTTTCCTTGGGAATGCTTACAATGATGTTATTTTACGAATGGTAGATTTTCTTCTTGTGGCCCTATGAATAAGATACTAATTTCCGTTTTCTTATCTCCATCAATTAAATAGATTTGTCCAAACCCTTCTGTACCTGTAATTACAATTTTGGACTATTTACTATGTTTCTGGGAATGTGAGAATTGCCAAAGCAGTAAGGAGATGTATCCTAGGTCCTCAGTACCTTTGGGAGCATGGGATCCAAACCCTCATGAGGCACATGGGATGGGATGTGAGGAAGTAATTGTAACCAAAACCTCAGAGGCAGAGTTCCTTCCTACTAACCATCACCCAGTAAATAACTGAATATTTCAACTCTAAGGGTGAGTTTTTTACAAACCCGAAAAGTTGTTTTCTTCTTGAGTTGTAGTCTCTAGAACTATGGCTGCATTTTTATAATACTTTTATAATTTTTTTTAATACTACAGCATGTATAGAAGTCTAGTTTAAGAGGAATAATTTGATTCTTTCCTCTCTCCTTTCTTTCCTTTCCTAAAAAATTAATAGTGTCCTGGGACACCTGGGTGGCTCCTGCCTCTCCCCTGCCTGCCGCTCCCCCTGCTTGTGTGCTCTCTCTCTCTGACAAATAAATAAAATATTTTAAAAAATAATTAAAAATAAATTAATAGTATCCTGTTTTTCATCAAACTAATATGAGCACACAGTTTGAAAAGTCAACTAATACTAAGAGCCTTAGAGAAAACCCAGTATTCTCTGAATTCCTCCAGTCTTCATTGCCTCTTGTCCATCAGGTGCTCCTACCTCCCTCCAATAACTACTTTCAAAATCTTTAGCTTTTTAATTCAGTATTTATTTCTAATATCAAAATACTATGAGATACCCCTATTGTTTAATATTTTTAGGTATTACTTATTTTGGCTTCTTGAAAAAAGATTTTATTTATTTATTTATTTGAGAGAGAGAGAGTGTGTGCAAGTGGGAGGAGGGGCAGAGGGAGAGGGACAAGCAGACTCCGTGCTGAGCATGGAGCCCAATGTGGTGCCTGATCTCACGACCCAGAGATCATGACCTGAATTGAAATCAAGAGTAGGACGCTTAACTGACTGAGCCACCCAAGTGCCCTTGGCTTTCTTACAGCTCCTATCTCCATTCTATTCCTTCCAAAATGGTAAATTCACAATTTTTGGTTGAATCAATATTCAGTGATTTTTTTTATAACTGTTATGTAGTTATATGTGTATATAATTGGTGTATATATCATATATAGTTTATACTGTGTATAGATCATAATATAGTCACACTATATATACTGTTTATATAGTTTATACTATATGCTATATATTGTGTATATATGCTATATAAGTTTAAACATACTAAGATATAGTATATATGTATATATAGTGTATATATATATGTAGTTTATACTATAATTGCTTTTCTTACACAATTTCTAAGTTTTCTTGCAGTTAATGTTTACTTTATATTTTCATTTATTTAGTTTTTATATTTTTTGAATCTGTGGTTGATTCTTTTCTTGTGAGGTGGCTCTCAATACAGCTTTCCACATGATAAAATCTGTAAGATAACCTGCAAGTTCCATTTTATTTCCTTCCTAGAAAAATCCATCCAACCACCTTTCAAGTTACTTTTTCAGTCAGGACTGGTTGCTTTTTAAACCTGTTATACATCTGGTTACTAGGATTCATTATGACACCATCTCGAGAATTCCTTCTCAAAAAATTCTCTCTCTACTATGTTGAATCTTCCTTTTTCTTGGTTTATTTCAGCATTTTAGAGGAACACATTTCTCAGGAGCTTCTATAGAAAGGGTGCTTAGGAGTTTGCATGAGACTTTGTATGCCTGGAATTGGTTTTATTTTAACCTCATGTAGTTTGATGTTGAAAATTATTTTTTTCAGAATTTGTCTTTTTTTTTTTTTTAATTAGAACTTTTCTTCAAATATCTGGCAATTCTTGGCAATTATTCTTGGTTTTTATTTATACGTTTTCTGTGGGACAAGATCCTTCCTTCCTTCCTTCCTTCCTTCCTTCCTTCCTTCCTTTCTTTCTTCTATTTCTTTCTCTCTCCCTCCCTCCCTTCCCCCATCCTTCCCTCCCTCTTCTTTCCCTTCTCTCTCTCTCCCTCTTTCTTTCCAATGTTATTTATTACTTTGACAATTAAAATTGGTTTAAAAAAATAGACCAGTTTGAAGGAGAGGAAAAAGGCCTGATCACATAAATTTACAGCTATATTTAAAAAATATTTTAAAGTTTTATACACAAACACACGCAAATATACAAATATATACAGAAATGTCTATATACACATGTAAATGTGTAAATATACATCCATATAATATTTTCACATATAGTGAAATGCAAGATCTTAAATGAACAATTGATGAGTTATGACAAATGTATATGCCTGTATAACTAACACCCTAATTAAGAAATAGAATATTTCCATGACCCCAGAGGTAACTTTCAGTTTGGAAGCTTTTAAAGACAAAGTTGAGGGGTGCCTGGGTGGCTCAGTTGGTTTAGCCTCTGCCTTCGGCTCAGGTCATGATTCAGGGGTCCTGGGATGGAGCCCCATGTTGGGCTCCCTGCTCAGTGGGGAGTCTGCTTCTCTCTCTCCCTCTGCCCCCCACAACTCATGCTTTCTCTCTCTCTCAAATAAATAAATAAAATCTTAAAGAAAAATAAAGAGAAAGTTGGAAGATAATTTTAACTAAATGTAATTTAGCTTAATCAATCTTCTTTTTAAAAACAGCATTGGGGTGCCTGGGTGGCTTAGTTGATTGAGTGTCTGACTCTGGGTTTCAGCTCAGGTCATGATCTTAGGGTCATGAGATTGAGCCCTGCATCAGGCTCCACACTCAGGGGGGAGTCTGCTTGAGATTCTCTCCCTCTCCCTATGCCCCTCCCCCAACCCCCTCACATGCTCTCTCTCTCAAATAAATAAATAAATCTTTAAAATAAAGAAAAATAAAAACAGCATTAGCAAAGATATACAGAAGTGTTTTAAAAACATTATTAATAAATTCTATAGCTAAATAAACTTTTAAATACTTTATAGAAGAGATAAGACATTATGTTTTATTTAGACATTATTTTTTTCTTTATACCTTAGAGTTAACATAAAAGATTACCAAATTCACTAATTGACTTTGTATTGATTGTATTCTATTAATATTGTATCCACTTATTCTCAAATTTCTGTCATCTTTTTTGTATTCATTAATTTTGAGGGGAGGAGGTTTATCCTTTTTTTTTTAATATAGCAATTCAACAATTCTATACAGTACTCAGTGCTCACCAAGACAAGTGTACTCTTGGGGTGCCTGGTTGGCTCAGTTGTTAAGTGTCTGCATTCGGCTCAGGTCATGATCCCAGGGTCCTGGGATTGAGACCCACATTGGGCTCCCTGCTCGGTGGGAAACCTGCTTCTCCCTGTCCCACTCCCCCTACTATGTTCCCTCTCTCGCTTGTGTCTCTCTCTCTGTCAAATAAATAAATAAAATCTTTAAAAAAAAAGATAAGTGTACTCTTAATCCTCTTCACCTATTTCACCCATCCCCCCACCCATCTCCCCTCTGGTAACCATCTCCATAGTTCTCCATAGTTCTTTATAGGTAAGAATCTCTTTTAGTTTGTCCCTTTTTTTTTTCTTTGTTCATATTTTCTGTTTCTTAAATTCCAATATGAGTGAGATCATATGGTATTGGTCTTTCTCTGACTGACTTGTTTCACTTAGTGTTATACCCTCTAGATCTATCCATGTTGCAAATAGCAAGATTTCATTTTTTATGGCTGAGTAATATTCCATTGTGTGTGTGTGTGTGTGTGTGTGTGTGTGTGTATGTATCCTCCTTTTTATCCATTCATCTATTGGTGGACACTTGGGTTGCTTCCATAATCTGGCTATTGTAAATAATGCTGCAGTAAACATGGGGATGCACGTATTTTTTCAAATTAGTGTTTTCATATTCTTTGGGTAAATACCCAATAGTAGAATAACTGGATTATATGGTAATCCTATTTTTAATTTTTTGAGGAACTCCCATACTGTCTTCCACAGTGGCTGCACCAGTTTGCATTCCCACCAACAATGCATGAGGGTTCCTTTTCTTTTACATCTTTGCCAACACCTGTTTTGGTTTTTTGATTTCAGCCATTCTGACAGGTATGAGGTAAGATCTCCTTGTGTTTCGATTTGCATTTCCCTGATGATGAGTGATGCTGAGCATCTTTTCATGTGTCTGTTGGCTGTCTATGTTTTATTTGGAGAAATGTCTGTTCATGTCTTCTGCCCATTTTAATTGGATTATTTGTATTTTGGTGTATTGGGTTATATAAGTTCTTTATATATTTTGGATATCAACCCCTTCATTGATTTTTTTTTTTTTTTGCATTATTATTGTTGGTGTGGGACTTTGTTGACACTTTGTTTTAGGTCTGCACCTATTTGAGATTTTTTTTTTCTTTCTCATTTCAAAGAGAAAAGTTAATTTGGGTAGATACTACATTTGTAGTTAGAATTCCATTTTTCTTGGAGAGGGAGTTCAAGAGACCTGATTTGTTTTTCTTACTAAATGTGCTTTATCTTACATGATTATGTTAACTGTCCTTTGAGGTAGGATTTTTGTACTCATTCTATAGAGTACAACACAGTAAACAGAACCAAAGTCACATATTTAAGACCAGTGCCACTGTGATTTAACTCAGGTTTTTCAACTCTCTGACCTTTGCTTTTCCAATTGGAAAATTTGGAATTGTCTAAAATGTCAATAGTGCAGATTGAGAAATCACAGCTTAGATGATTTAGGAAGTTTAGGGCAGTTACTTTCTTTAGGTAAATAATATTTCCAACATTACATATGTCATGCAGATTCTTATCAGAGATTCATTTTGAAGACTTCCTTTTTTTATTGTCTCCAGCAACTGTCCAAAATTACACCTAATTTTTTTTTTTGATAGAACACAAAATACAGTAGCCCCCTTTTATAGTTGCAGGTATTTACTTTGGTGCTTAAAACAAGGCTTTCATTTGAGGCATTTCCAATAGTACATTATTTGTAAATCTTAATTATCACTTTTTTTCCCTGTTTATTCAAGGGACTTCATAAATCAGTGAATAAAGAAAGGTGATTACATTTATAAAGCTAACACAATAGGCCTGTACTTAACTTGGATCTTTTTTTCCAAAATGCTTTTGGATGAAAAATATATTCTCAGCAAAGTCTTTTTAAGACTTGACTATTTTAAAGGGATTCTCAGCATGAACATACCACAACATTTGCTCAAGAAGTTATCCGGCATGTATGCCGAAAACTCTCAAGTTGAGAAACTGAACTAGATCAACTTTTCATTCCCTCTGGTTGAACTTCAAGTACTAATAAACACTATAGCATGAAAACCTGAGGATATTTGGGGTTAGAGGTTGGTTTGTAGTCTTGGTGAAAGGTTTTATTATGTTATTTTTTTTTGGGCTTAGGATTTAAACTAAGATAAAAAAAGAAGTAGGAGAGTTGATGCTTTGCTCTGAAGCTTTAAAAAGAGAAAAGGGAGGATTTGTGTCCACTCTGTACTTGCTGATTAGTGCATCTTAAACCCCAACCAGGCAGATGACTTCCAGACGTCCTGAAAAGAAGTGGAGTCTCCGTAACCTTCTCATGTTTCCTATGCATATGGCCTTTAGAACACAGGAGTGCATTTTATTATTATTAAATCAAATATTTATTGATTACATATTGTGCTAGGTGTGGGGGATACAGATAATGATAAGATGTAATCTTTGCATTTTAGGGATGCATACATTAAAATATTAGTCACTTTCCAAATTAGAACCTGATAACTGCAGAAAGGACAGGACAGGCAGTTTCTGCTACTGAAATCCCCTTTAATTTTCTCATGTAGCCTGTCCTGCCTTGAGCTGTGGGGCAAATTCTGTTCTCCTAGGGATGTGCTCTGCATGACCCTCTTGCTTCTGGTGTACTAGGAGCACACCCTAGCTCTTGGATATCCATGTGGACACTGGGGTTTTGTGTCTGCGGCTAGGCTTCATTGGCTTGGTGATTGGTTGATAAAGACCATCTTTTCTGGATTACTGACCTCTGTGCTTTGCCTGTCTCTTCCCTCTGCAGCCTGGCTTAATTTTGTTCCTTAGCAGGTTCTGGGAGATGACAGCCTAAATTGGGCCCACAGCATCCCTATTAGTGCTGAGCAGCTGACATTTCCTGATATTCCTTTCTCCCACCTTGGTCACGCTTACCTTCCTGCCAGGGAGGAGGTAGGACTTCAAGTGAACCTTGTGCAAAACAGAGCTTTGAAAAGATTAATCTGAGAGGGTCATGCATGCTGTGGAATAAAGCTGGGGAGACTTCATGGAAGTTTTTCAGTAGCCCAGGATCAGGGGATAAAGTCCAAATTGGTGGCAATAAGAAAAGAGATTGATGGTAGAGATGTTACTAAGAAAGAATTATCTATGGCGCACCTGGGTGGGCTCAGTTGGTTAAGTGTCCAACTCTTGGTTTTGACTTGGGTTGTGATCTCAGAGTTGTGGGATCGAGCCCCCATTCCTTGTTCAGCGTAGTCTGCTTGGGATTCTCTTCCTCTCCCTCTGCCCCTCCCCTTGCTCACCCTCTTTTAAATAAATAAATAAGTATCTTAAAAAAATAAAATTAAAAAAAGAAAGAATTATCTAGGGCAGAAGGAAAAAAAAAGAAGTTTTTGAATTGTTGGAAATGCTAGACATAAAAATAAAAAAATTTGCTCTAAAGGTAAAACTGACCCCCTGGAGAAAACATGAGAGACTTTTGAGGGATCATCCCCCACTAGGGTGACAACTGTCCCAATTTGCCTAGGACTGAGAAGATTCTCTAGAAGTGGGACTTAGGGTTTCAAAACCAGGATGGTTCTTGGCGCACTAGGATGAGTTGGTCACCCTATCCCCAACCAGTGTCAACATCACGTAGCATGGTGTTGAATAATAGCTTTTATCCTTTTTTTTTTTTTTTGGTGTGGGCTCTTTCAACTTTGTGTGGGTCATCTTGGACAGGCATTTCAAATAGCTGTTGGGAATTTAGCCAAAAAGGTTGGGATTTTATAACTGGGGGAGACGGCCACATATGCGTGGCAGGTGCCTTTGTGAGTATAGCCAAACTTCCTGCTTCCATTTTGCTGAGAGGCAAATTTAAAAAGTAAAATCTTTCCTTTTGATGTACTTTCATTTCTCTCCCACCAACCCCTTAACTTCTGCGCCCCTCCACAAAAAAAATCAGAGTTCAATTTGTATGGCTTAAAATGTTTTGCACTTTATGGTTTCTTTCCTTATACTGGATAATTTAATAATTACTGACATGGCTCAAAGCAGGAATCAGAGGGACAAAGAGAAGACAAGATTAGGAGGGGAAGAAAACCCTGAGAGTGAACAAATTGATTGCTGACTGCTGAACTTGGCTGTGCAATACCCAAGGACAAATAATCTCTCTGCTGTGAGATACAGATGAAGAGCTGATGAAGAGCTCAAAGGACTTTGAGCTACCAGGATAGATGCTGCATATTCATATACTGATACTTATGCATTTATATGAGAGGGCTGGGATTCAGAATACCAACCAAACTAATTTACTTTTTTTTTTTAAAGATTTTATTTATTTGCCAGAGAGAGAGAGAGAGTGGCAGGCAGAGGGAGAAGCAGGCTCCCCGCTGAGCAAAGAGGCTGATGTGGGACTCGATCCCAGGACCCTGGGATCATGACCTGAGCCAAAGGCAGACGCTTATCTGACTGAGCCACCCAGGCATCCCAAGAACTAATTTACTTTTAACAGAGATGTTGTGTCAACAAACTTGTTTGGGTTTCCAGTCATCCGCAAGCTGGAAGCAATAAACCCAAAGTTTGCTTCTAGGGGCTGACATATGAACATCAGTGCAAAGTAAACACTGAAAGTTTGATATATGGAAGGACATAGAAATAAAAATATAAAAATTTGCCAAAGTAACCAAGAAAGCATGGTGGCCTATTTAATGTAGGGGCAAATAATTCTATGCATCTATTATTGTTTTATAACTGATAGTTTAAAGATGACCCTAAATCACTGAGAAAAAGTCAAATACATTTAGCATAACTTGTTTGAGACCCAAGAGAACTACTTAACATCTTAGAAAGAGTTTGTACCAAACCTTTACATTAACAAAGTCTTCAGTTATCTGAAAAATTGACTTCTGTGGAATACTTTACTCCAGGAACTCACAATAAGGGAAATGTTACTGCATATTTAAAACAAACAAAATGGAGGAACCTAAGTGAAATTCAGAACTCTACGTTGGGATAGCAGGGAACCTGAATTTGTGAGAAAATTGACTTGCAATCTCCCTATTCAGCTGGGGCTGCACAATGGATGCCAACTGTAGGACAAAGCCGGATCTTGTAGACATTCTGTTGCCCTGACTGCCGGCAGAGAGCCATCACAAGCTTCAGTGCAGCCCCAAGGGGTGCATATATTAAAGAAAAAACAAGAGCCATGCTCCAAAATGGCTTATTTAAAATGCAAAGGGTAACAAGAGAGCTACATTCGGGGAAAGCCCAGCTCTCAGAAACAGGAAAGTAATACCAAATCTTGGTTAAAGTTGCTTGCTCTTGAACTAATTAGTTAGGGATTGAATTCAGCATGAGAAGTCAGAATGTGGGTTAAAAGTGAAGGAAAATGTTATTTTTCCTCTTAGGTACCAGCCTGGCACTTCAGAATGTAGTAGCAGGCAGCACATGATGAAATTGCAAAATTGTGAAAAACACCATGGCTAATTGAAAAGGGGTTCCAGAGATATATTTTGGTCCAGATGCATGATAAAAGACATTTTTATCTTCTTTGGTGGAAACCTCTTTGTAATAAGATATGGGCACATTTGTCATTAAAGAGAAAAAAAGAGAGAGAAATGAATAATACAGAATGCAGTGGAACAACAAATATGTTCTCACCACTTTTGAAATACTATTCCTACCTAGCATTGATCTGCTATTATTTTCTTTCAAATTTCTTTTCTTGTTTTTCTAAGATGGGAGATTTGTGGGAAAATCATACATAAAAGAAGGAAGCCAAGATCTTTTGCTTTTATTTAACTTGCAAACCTTTAAGAAAAGGGTAGAACTTTTTAATAAAGTTTTATTATCCATTGATGGCATCCCTCACTGGATATGCACCCTTGACAGATCATGTCTGCATATAGCAAGATCTTTTTAAAATTTATATTCAATTAGCCAACATATAGTACATTATTATTTCAGATGTAGAGTTCAGTAATTCATCAGTTGCATATAACACCTGGTGCTCATCACATCACATACCCTCCTTAATGCCCATCACCTAATTACCCTATCCCCCCCACTCACCTACCCTCCAGCAACCCTCAGTTCATTTCCTAGAGTTAAGAGTCTCTCATGGTTTGTCTCCCTCTCTGATGACTTCCCATTCAGTTTTCCTTCCCTTCCCCTATGATCTTCTGCACTGTTTCTTATATTCCATATCTGAGTGAAACCATATGATAATTGTCTTTCTCTGATTGACTTATTAGCTGTATAAACAAATTTGGAATTTAGGGAATCTTCTATGTCACACAGGAGTGAAGGTTTAGAACCCATTTTGTAGATGGGCTCTCCCCAAATTTGATGGTATAGACTGTCTGAAATCCATGTTATCCCCTATGGTAGTCCCTTTGACTCTTCCATTGTGTATTCTGTGTTAATTCGGCTGCCGCTTCTGCATTCGGAAGTGCTCACAGTCAGAACTGAGGGTGGACTGACAGTCTCAGGGAGAGAGTTACACTGCCCACAAAGTGCAGGGCACATTTCAGCAGAGGTCACCCAGCCCTTCAGATCCTGCCCTGCCAAAGCCCAACAGTTATGTAAGGTTCCCATGCCCAGATCTCTGCCAAATTTGGGAATTCTGTGAATTTCTCATTAGCTCATTGCAGAATGAAAGGAGAAGCAGGTAGAGACGGTGCCAAATCAGGGGTTAGTAGAGAAATGCAATAATTGGTTGTGGCCATCTCTCGGCAGAGAGGACCCACCTCAGCATCAGTTGGTCAGGAATCTACAGAGAAGATGGGGGTGGGGAAACGGGTGGGGGTGGTACAGGTCACCTAGAGGTGGCTTTATCTTCTATGACTGACACTTAAATGGCAGAGCTCATTTGATGCTGTTCCAGGCTTACTGCTGGGTGTTTCTAACCATGTATTTTAATTAATGTTTTTGTTGTACTTGGGCCCAGAAGCTGTTTCAGCAGACCAGCATATATTTAGAAGTCTCTGAATAAATAAATGTAAAGCAAAGAAAAACTGACTTTGCTGGAATGATGAGAGTGATTGTTTCTAAAGAGATAGATGAAGTTTTTAGGCTCTACTGCTTGAAACTAACCCCCTGCAATATCATGGCATGTCACCTAAACACACTCTTTGGGTATAATGGCGTGCCTTCAGGATCTTATCCAATGTCTGGCTTTAGAAGTCTATACTCTGGGTCTTAAGGCAACCGGGGATACAGTAGAATTTATTGTGTCAATTTTGACTTTAAAAAGAGCAAAGAAATAGTAGGGATGTTGGGCTGGCAGTGGTAGAAAATTTCTGAGGTGACATTTATTTGGACCAGTGTAGATCTCTTCCCACTAGTGGAGAAAGGAACTAATTGGAATGGGCTAGTTCTTTTGTCTTCCTTTACTGTTAGCTCTTGAATTTTTGCTCTCCTTTTTAAAAGGGGCTTATATCTCTTCTCCATACATTTTAAGTCAGTAGCACTTTTAGGGAGTGGATTTAACTCACTTTAGCCAATCTTTACTGAGCACCTCTTTATTCAAGGCAGGACCTAGACTTTGTGGGGAATAAGATGTTTACAAGTTAAAGTGTATTTATAAGATACAATCTTGCTTCTGCATATGTGCTAAATTTGGAGTAGACAAAATCATCTTCCTTTTCTTGTCAGGATCCATTATTAAATTCCCTAGTTGTGATTTTTTTGGGGGGCTCCAGAGACCTTGTGAAAGTTACTAAAGAGCTATAAGCCTAGGGTGTTAGCAAATTGCCTAGCGATGGTAACCAGGTCTGGTCCTGGGCAGAAGAGTAAGGTTCTACAGTGTGTCTGGTTATGTGCCATCACTTTTGCTCATCTTTTCTCACAGTGGTACCCCTTTTCCTCCATTTTTTCCATCTTCAGGGGTCCAGATTTTTCAAGATGCTCTTAATTAGTGGTTCTTCTTTAAAAAAATATTTTATTTATTTATTTTAGAGAGAGAGAGCCCATGAGAAGGGGGAGGGGCAGAGTGGAGAGGGAGAGAATTTCAAGCAGACTCCCCACTGAGGGTGGAGGCCAACGCAGGGGTTGATCTCATGACTTTGAGATCATGACCTGAGCCAAAATCAAGAGTCAGACACTTAACAGACTGAGCCATTGAGTTGCCCCTAAATTAGTGGTTCTTGACTCTGGTTGCAAACAGGATTGAAAAAACAATGATGTCTGGGCCTCACACCCAAACCAGTGAAAAGCACTGCAGTGATTCTATTGTGCAGCTGGGGTTGAGGCTACGGTGCCCCTTGCCCACTATTAGCAATTCTCTATGTACAATTTGGCAAACTTGCCCTCAGGAAAGTACCTTGCTTACATTATCCTAGTTCTTTGATTTCAGAACTAGGCAAGAACTCCACTGGGCAACCACCTATCCTAGGTAATTGGGGTGGCCCAGGTGTCCTCTTCACTCCTTATTTACATTTTTTTAGATGGAGTTGATTTTTCTTCTTTCTTTTACTCCATTCTCCTCCTTATTTTCTCTTTGATTACCATTCTTTTCACAAGTCTTCTTTTTCCCTGACCCTAACTTAGGTTTTCTGAGGACTTGAAGAATATATATTTCATACTTGGCTTTGTCAATAAACATGACATGTTAAGTTGTAACATATACCATAGATTTAATAACAGTTTTTTTATTAAAAAAGAAAAAAGAACAAGAAAAAGATATCACCACATTAAAAGCACACCTTAATTTTAGGTCATGGCATGCTTTCAGAAATATTAAAATCTGACAATCACAGAATAAAGAGAACATCATTTTTAATACTGTATTGTATGACAGCAAATATTTACCTGTAATTTTTTGAGGGCTATTTGCACTGTGAAAAGGGTACTTTTTCAACTAAAATATTGAAAATATTGCCTTTTTAAAAAAAGATTTTATTTATTTATTTTAGAGAGATAGAGCACAAGAAGGGGGAGGGGCAGAGGGAGAGGGAGAATCCCAAGCAGACTGCGCTGAACAGAGAGCCCGACGTAGGGCTCCAACCCAGGACCCCGAGATCATGGCCTGAACCAAAACCAAGAGTTGGATGCTTAACCAACTGAACCACCCAGGTGCCCCAAATATTGTCTTTTTAATGATCAATTTTCAAATGGTATTCTGGGCTAGGGAAGGGTTTCTCAATCTCAGCACTACGGACATTTTGGATTAGATAAGTCTTTGTTGTGGGGGGCTGCCCTGTGCATTGCCGGATGTTTAGCAGCATCTCTGACTTCTACTGACTAGATGCCAATAGTATCCTCGCCTTCTAGTTGTTATAACCAAAATATCTCCAAACATTGCCAGGTATCCTCCAGGCAGGGGACAGAATTATCCCCAGTTGAGAACCATTAGGCTAGTGAAAAAGATATTAGGCTAGTGAAAAAGATATTTTGGACAGAATTATCCCCAGTTGAGAACCATTAGGCTAGTGAAAAAGATATCAGTTAGTGTTCAGTTGCAGAGAACAGACCCCACTCTAGCTAGCTTAAGCTGACATGTATTAATGATGGGGTATTCAGTGTTCTACAGAATTGGTCTGTGGGCTGAAGAAACAGACTCTAGGCTGGTGAGCTTCCAGAAATGAATCCCAAAGCCATGCCACAACTGAGCCATCAAAGGAACTGCTGTGCTTGCCTTGATCTGGACACTGCCTGTCAAATGGAGAAGCTGTGGTTGGGAAGCCACTTCTGCTAAACTGGGGAGTTAACACTCCATCTTCAGGAGCAGAGGATGCCTCATGTCCAGCCTCTCTCTTGTTTCACTCACTCTCCATTCCCATTCTGAAAGTGAATCTGATGATGGAGCCTACACTGCACCCAGAACCCTAGTTACAAGGAAGCCATGGAAAAAAGCAGAAAGCAGTTTTTGGTTTACCAGCCTCCTGTAATACACAGGAAGGCATTCCAGAAGGAAGTTGGAGTGGATGTTAAATGAGTTCATCTCTAGGGTTCTTCTTGGAGATCCTTTACTCACACCACTAGGCAACCACCTATTCTAGGTAATTGGGTTGGCCCAGATGTCCTTTTCACTCCTTATTTACCTTTTTTTTAGATCGAGTTAATTTTCTTCTTTAATTCCATTCTCCTCTTTTTTTTTCTTTGATTACCATTCTTTTTTTTTTTTTTAAGATTTTGTTTATTTATTTGACAGAGAGAGACACAGCGAGAGAGGGAATACAAGCAGGGAGAGTGGGAGAGGGAGAAGCAGGCTTCCCGCCGAGCAGGGAGCCCAGTGCGGGGCTCCATCCCAGGACCCTGGGATCACGACCCGAGCCGAAGGCAGACGCCCAACGACTGAGCCACCCAGGCACCCCTCTTTGATTACGATTCTTTTCACAAGTCTTCTTTCCCTGACCCTAACTATAGGTTTTCTGAGGACTTGAAGAGTATATATTTCATACTTGGCTTTGTCAATAGACATGACATGTAAAAAAGTCTTCATTGATGGAGCGTGAGCTGAGGCCTTAGGATACTCAACTAACACCACCTGTATCTCTAGCTATGCAAGATGCTATGGGACTAGATATTTTGGGGGAGGGGCTTGTATCTTTGACGTCTAGAAGAATAGACCATCAATTAACATAAACAATCATATTGTCTGATTTGAACTAAATGTTGATCAGTAGCCTTAAGTCCAAGAGGATAAGAATCAAACTATGCTTTCTGTCTCTGGATTATAATCTTTTCCAATTTCAAAAAAGGTAACTCCTCAAGGCTGGGCATAATAAGTGATTGCTTACCATATATCATATATCTTTCTTCTAGTTTGTTGCTAAAAAATCCTAATTATTAATTGGTTTAAGCTTTGGGAGTTAAAATTAAGTTAAGTTAAAATTAAGTCAGTATCCTTGGGAGAAGTAAAGACATCATGAGTCATTTACTCTTTAGTGTAGAGTTGCTACATAAAATACAGGACAACCAGTTAAGTTTGAATTTCAAATAAATAATGGCTAATTTTAGTGTAAGTACAATTTTACTTTAAGTAGGTTCCAAATGTTGCATAGGATATAGTTATACTAAAAATTACTTGTGGGTTATCTGAAATTAAAATTCAACTGGATGTCCTGTATTTTTATTTGCTAAGTCTCATGTGAATGAGCTGATCAAGTTATTTCTTGAGAGGGATGGGAGATGAAGAAAACAAGAGGGTAACAGACTCCTGAGAGGAATAAAAATGACCAAACTGGGCTACATAGAGAAAGGAAAGGGGGCAACTAAAAATAATCAGGCACACACACACACACAAAAAAAAAAAAAAAAAAAAAAAAATAATCAGGCACTTTAACCGGTCCTGCTGGTCACTGACCATTCCCTTTGACATGCAAATAAAGCCCTATGTCAAGATAAATCTCTATTTCTTCTCTGCAAATGTAGTCACTATCTTAAAGCATTTGGATCTGGTCCCAATGCATCATTTGTTGCCCCATTTGGACAAGCTAAGCTTCGAGGTAAGCAGAAGAGATGAGCAGCCCAGGCACTGGATACCTTGGAGCCTTGTAATCTTGCTTGCACAACCTCCAGATTGCATGGTTCTTGGCTTCAGTGTGGCTGGGCACAATTTCAATGCACATCTATGGAGACCATGTCACAATAACAAAACAAACCAATGTAGCTGCAAGTTACATTAAGGGCTTGAAAAAACAAGTCAACAGACTTGAAGACCGCTCTGGGAGCCCCTCCCAGGGAGTTAGTCTTTGGCAGAAAGGGAGTTACTGTGCCTCCTTTTCGACTTTTTTTTTTTTTTTTTTTGCTAAGATGATTCTATATGATCTGCAGCTTGTCCCTTTCAAAGAGTTTTTGTTTGTTTTTTGGAGATAACCTCTATTTGCTTTATTGTTGATGAGCTTTAGATCTTCCTCAGGTGTAGAGTGTCCTGTATTGCATACAAGTTTCCTGTCCTAAGAGATGGTTTCCCTACCATAGATGTCACACCCATGCAATGATACATCCTTTCCTTACACTGCTGTTGGTCACAGATACACCGAGCCAATTTTCCAAATATTCTGATACTTCAGGCACTGCCTGGTTGAAAATTGGTTAGTCAGAAAGACTTTATACACCTTGCAGCAGTATCTCATATGACAATTCCAAAGTAATCTGTTAGAGACATCTTGCTCCTTACAGAGAGTACATGAGTACATGTAAATTAAGGCTGGTAGCACCCTCCCCATTACTGTACTAAGAACAAACTGGATCCTTAATGTTAGTGGAGCTGGCTCAGGACTATATGTGGATTGGAGTCTTGCCAATATCAGGAAATTTCTGTGCTCATATATTTTTTATTTCTGATTTTTATGAAAGTTTTGATTTATGTGCCACTAACATCAGGGTGTGTGGGTGATCACACTGTGAGGAAGCTGGTGAAGAGAAGGAAAAATTAAGCATTTTGGAGGGAATATTCTTAGCTGCTCAATGTAGTTTCTTTAAAAATAAATATAAGGTATGCTTTATTTTGCATCTTGAATCTTTTTATCTGATTTGCATATATCCTCGGATTACTGTATTTTACCTCAAAAAATTTAGCCACAGACATACAGTACATTATAACAACTCTAATTTTTGCCTTGTTTAGTAACTGTAAGCTTCTGTTTGTAAGAGAATAATAACAACAGAAACAGCAAAGCCATTCTAATTTTCCTTTGGTTGGCTTTTTTTCTTTTTTTCTTTTTTTTTTTTTTTTTTTTAGCAAGGCTTTTCTGACTCATACCCTGGGCTATCTCAATTTGTGCATGCTTCCAGAATTTGGTTTTTATTGTTTTTTCATTTTCTCTATTTTCTCTAGTTCTTCCTTTTCCTGTTATTCATTCTCCAAGTCCTGTTCCCACATATCCTCGCTTTTTTGTACCACCCCTTCCTATTTCTCTAGACCTTTGTGGAGAGACAACTTTCTTTGCTCTTTCATCACAGAAATGTCATGAAGTTCTGCTCCAAATCCCCTTAAACTATGTGTAACGGATTGCCCTGGCTTCAGGGAACACACCAGTGAGAGGCACGGAATGACTCAGAGTTGTGAGCATGAAAGGGGATGGGTTATGATCTCTCTTAGGTCCATTCCACTCTTAGGATGCCATGATTCCATGAAGAGATACTCCTGGGGTAGGTATGTCAGGTACACTCTTTTTGTGCATTTAACTTCTCCAACTTAAGTGTTATAGTTTGAAGTTAAGTTATGCTAAGCTAAAAAACAAACAGACAAAAACATTTCCAAGCCATAAAAAATTTGGCTCTTTTCAGAGAGGCCAAAAAAAAAAAAAAAAAAATCAATATTGTAAGATAGTCTGAAATCCTTATATTATCTGAGAGGGGATTAACTCACAAGGCAAACTAACTGTGGAACGATGAATTCCTAATGCAGTTAACAGGTCTTTCTCTGGCACACCTTGGCTCTCCCAACCTGTTGGTAATTTTAAATCCTCTCAGGGAAAATAGAGGTCATTGATATAGGTAGCATTCCAAGCCCTCCCTTGGATTCTTGTGTTGAGATCTTTATTTGGGGTAAAACGCTGCTGCCTGTATGGAAACTTGCCCAATATGGAAGCTACTAAAAAGGAAGACCGCAAAATTATGTCACAAGGGGTGAGCATAAATTCAAATCTACTCATTTTGTTAAGACAAAATAATATTTGTTTCATAGTGTACCTACTCTATTTCAGGCACAGTTACTCAGTGGTGAACCATGGTGAGTAAAGCCAGACATAAGGCTCCCACCTTCATGCACTATAGCATCCGGGGTGGGGGAAGACAGGCAATGATCACATAATCACATAAATATATTTAAAATGGTATCAGTAATAAATGCTAAAAAAAAAAGGGAATATATTGGAGCATAAAATAGATGGGTTTGACATAGTTGTGAGATGGGAAGAGGTCTGAAGGAAGAAGCGAAGGTGGTTTGAGTGGGATGAGCAGTTCCCTAGGGCCAGGGGCCAAGTGCCAGAACTTTGCGACAGGAGGGACAGAGAGAGGGGGCTAGTGCAGTGGGAATAGAGTGAGGATGGGCAGCAGTGGTGGTGGGGGGCAACACAAGGATGGGCAGCAGGGGCCAGATCATTCAGAGGCTCAAAGGCCATGTTATAAATGATTTTTGTCTTTAATTCTTTTTAAAAAAATTTTTTATTGTTATGTTAATCACCATACATTATATCATTAGTTTTTGATGTAGTGTTCCATGATTCATTGTTTGTGCACAACACCCAGTGCTCCATGCAGAACGTGCCCTCTTTAATACCCATCACCAGGCTAACCCATCCCCCCACCCCCCTCCCCTCTAGAACCCTCAGTTTGTTTTTCAGAGTCCATCGTCTCTCATGGTTCGTGTCCCCCACCGATTCCCCCCCTTCATTCTTCCCCTCCTGCTATCTTCTTTTTTTTTTCTTAACATATATTGCATTATTTGTTTCAGAGGTACAGGTCTGTGATTCCATAGTCTTGCACAATTCACAGTGCTCACCATAGCACATACCCTCCCCAATGTCTATCACCCAGCCACTCCATCCCTTCCACCCCACCACCCACTCCAGCAACCCTCAGTTTGTTTCCTGAGATTAAGAATTCCTCATATCAGTAAGGTCATATGATACATGTCTTTCTCTGATTGACTTATTTCGCTCAGCATAACACCCTCCAGTTCCATCCATGTCATTACAAATGGCAAGATCTCATTCCTTTTGATGGCTGCATGATATTCCATTGTATATATATACCACATCTTCTTTATCCATTCATCTGTCGATGGACATCTTGGCTCTTTCCACAGTTTGGCTATTGTGGACATTGCTACTATAAACATTGGGGTGCACGTACCCCTTCGGATCCCTACATTTGTATCTTTGGGGTAAATACCCAGTAGTGCAATTGCTGGATCGTATGGTAGCTCTATTTTCAACTTTTTGAGGAACCTCCATACTGTTTTCCAGAGTGGTTGCACCAGCTTGCATTCCCACCAACAGTGTAGGAGGGTTCCCCTTTCTCCGCATCCCCTCCAACATCTGTCGTTTCCTGACTTGTTGATTTTAGCCATTCTGACTGGTGTGAGGTGGTATCTCATTGACGTTTTGATTTGGATTTCCCTGATGCCGAGCAATGTTGAGCACTTTTTCATGTGTCTGTTGGCCGTTTGGATGTCTTCTTTGGAAAAATGTCTGTTCGTGTCTTCTGCCCATTTCTTGATTGGATCATTTGTTCTTTGGGTGTTGAGTTTGATAAGTTCTTTATAGATTTTGGATACTAGCCCTTTATCTGATATGTCATTTGCAAATATCTTCTCCCATTCTGTCAGTTGTCTTTTGGTTTTGTTGACTGTTTCTTTTGCTGTGCAAAGGCTTTTTATCTTGATGAAGTCCCAATAGTTCATTTTTTGCCCTTGCTTCCCTTGTCTTTGGCAATGTTTCTAGGAAGAAGTTGCTGCAGCTGAGGTCGAAGAGGTTGCTGCCTGTGTTCTCCTTTAGGATGTTGATGGACTCCTGTCTCACATTTAGGTCTTTCAACCATTTGGAGTCTATTTTTGTGTGTGATGTAAAGAAATGGTCCAGTTTCATTCTTCTGCACGTGGCTGTCCAATTTTCCCCACACCATTTGTTGAAGAGACTGTCTTTTTTCCATTGGACATTCTTTCCTGCTTTGTCAAAGATTAGTTGACAATAGAGTTGAGGGTCCATTTCTGGGCTCTCTATTCTGTTCCATTGATCTATGTGTCTGTTTTTGTGCCAGTACCATAGTGTCTTGATGATGACAGCTTTGTAATAGAGCTTGAAGGCCGGAATTGTAATGCCACCAGCTTTGCTTTTCTTTTTCAACATTCCTCTGGCTATTCAGGGTCTTTTCTGGTTCCATACAAATTTTAGGATTATTTGTTCCATTTCTTTGAAAAAAGTGGATGGTATTTTGATGGGGATTGCATTGAATGTGTAGATTGCTCTAGGTAGCATTGACATCTTCACAATATTTGTTCTTCCAATCCATGAGCATGGAACGTTTTTCCATTTCTTTGTGTCTTCCTCAATTTCTTTTTTTCTTTTTTTTTTTAAAGATTTTATTTATTTATTTGACAGAGACAGTGAGAGAGGGAACACAAGCAGGGGGAGTGAGAGATGGAGAAGCAGGCTTCCCGCGGAGCAGGGAGCCCGATGTGGGGCTCGATCCCAGGACCCTGGGATCATGACCTGAGCCGAAGGCAGACACTTAACGACTGAGCCACCCAGGTGCCCCACTTCCTCAATTTCTTTCATGAGTATTTTATAGTTTTCTGAGTACAGATCCTTTGCCTCTTTGATTAGATTTATTCCTAGGTCTCTTATGGTTTTGGGTGCAATTGTAAATGGGATCAACTCCTTAATTTCTCTTTCTTCTGTCTTGTTGTTGGTGTATAAGAATGGCACTGATTTCTGTGCATTGATTTTATATCCTGCCACTTTACTGAATTCCTGTATGAGTTCTAGCAGTTTTGGGGTGGAGTCTTTGGGTTTTCCACATAAAGTATCATATCATCTGCAAAGAGTGAGAGTTTGACTTCTTCTTTGCCGGTTTGGATGCCTTTTATTTCTTTTTGTTGTCTGATTGCTGTGGCTAGGACTTCTAATAGTATGTTGAATAGCAGTGGTGATAGTGGACATCCCTGCCACGTCCCTGACCTTAGGGGGAAAGCTCTCAGTTTTTCCCCATTGAGAATGATATTCACTGTGGGTTTTTCATAGATGGCTTTTATGATATTGAGGTATGTACCCTCTATCCCTATACTCTGAAGAGTTTTGATCAAGAAAGGATGCTGTACTTTGTCAAAGGCTTTTTCTGCATCTATTGAGAGGATCATATGATTCTTGTTCTTTCTTTTGTTAATGTATTGTATCATGTTGATTGATCTGCAGATGTTGAACCAACCTTGCAGCCCAGGGATAAATCCCACTTGGTCGTGGTGAATAAGCCTTTTAATATACTCTTGGATCCTATTGGCTAGTATTTTGGTGAGAAGTTTTGCATCCATGTTCATCAAGGATATTGGTCTGTAATTCTCCTTTTTGATGGGGTCTTTGTCTGGTTTGGGGATCAAGGTAATGGTGGCCTCATAAAACGAGTTTGGAAGTTTTCCTTCCATTTCTATGTTTTGGAACAGTTTCAGAAGAATAGGTATTAATTCTTTTTTTTTTTTTTTTTTTTTTAAAGATTTTATTTATTTATTTGACAGAGACACAGCGAGAGAGGGAACACAGCAGGGCAAGTGGGAGAGGGAGAAGCAGGCTTCCCACTGAGCAGGGAGCCCGATGCAGGGCTCGATCCCAGGACCCTGGGATCATGACCTGAGCCGAAGGCAGACGCTTAATGACTGAGCCACCCAGGCGCCCCGGTATTAATTCTTCTTTAAATGTTTGGTAGAATTCCCCTGGGAAGCCATCTGGCCCTGGGCTTTTGTTTGTTGGGAGATTTTTGATGACTGCTTCAATTTCCTTAGTGGTTATAGGTCTGTTCAGGTTTTCTATTTCTTCCTGGTTCAGTTTTGGTAGTTGATACATCTCTAGGAATGCATCCATTTCTTCCAGGTTATCTAATTTGCTGGCATAGAGTTGCTCATAATATGTGTTTACAATTGTTTGTATTTCTTTGGTGTTGGTTGTGATCTCTCCTCTTTTATTCATGATTTTGTTGATTTGGGTCATTTCTCTTTTCTTTTTGATAAGTCTGGACAGGGGTTTATCAATCTTGTTAATTCTTTCAAAGAACCAGCTCCTAGTTTCGTTGATCTGTTCTACTGTTCTTTTGGTTTCTATTTCATTGATTTCTGCTCTGATCTTTATGATTTCTCTTCTCCTGCTGGGTTTAGGCTTTATTTGCTGTTTTTTCTCTAGCTCCTTTAGGTGTAGGGTTAGGTTGTGTATTTGAGACCCTTCTTGTTTCTTGAGAAAGGCTTGTATTGCTATATACTTTACTCTTAGGACTGCCTTTGCTGTATCCCAAAGATTTTGAACAGTTGTGTTTTCATTTTCATTGTTTCCATGAATTTTTTTAATTCTTCTTTAATTTCCTGGTTGACCCATTCATTCTTTAGTAGGATGCTCTTTAGCCTCCATGTTTTTGAGTTCTTTCCAACTTTCCTCTTGTGATTGAGTTCTAGTTTCAAAGCATTGTGGTCTGAAAATAGGCAGGGAATGATCCCAATCTTTTGGTATCTGTTGAAACCTGATTTGTGACCTAGGATGTGATCTATGCTGGAGAATGTTCCATGGGCACTAGAGAAGAATGTGTATTCTGTTGCTTTGGGATAGAATGTTCTGAATATATCTGTGAAGTCCATTTGGTCCAGTGTGTCATTTAAAGTCTTTATTTCCTTGTTGATCTTTGGTTAGATGATCTGTCCATTTCAGTGAGGGGGGTGTTAAAGTCCCCCACTATTATTGTATTGTTGTCAATGTGTTTCTTTGCTTTTGTTATTAATTGGCTTATATAATTGGCTGCTCCCATGTTAGGGGCATAGATATTTACAATTATTAGATCTTCTTGTTGGGTAGACCCTTTAAGTAGGATATAGTGTCCTTCCTCATCTCTTATTACAGTCTTTAGTTTAAAATCTAATTTGTCTGATAGAAGGATTGTCACCCCAGCTTTGTTTTGGTGTCCATTAGCATGGTAAATGGTTTTCCACCCCCTCACTTTCAATCTGGGGGTGTCTTTGGGTCTAAAATGAGTCTCTTGCAGACAGCATATCGATGGGTCTTGTTTTTTAATCCAGTCTGATAGCCTGTGTCTCTTGACTGGGGCATTTAGCCATTTATATTCAGGGTAACTATTGAAAGGTATGAATTTAGTGCCATTGTATTGCCTGTAAGGTGACTGTTACGTATATTGTCTGTGTTCCTTTCTGGTCTATGTTGCTTTTAGGCTCTCTCTTTGCTTAGAGGACCCCTTTCAATATTTCTTGTAGGGCTGGTTTCGTGTTTGCAAATTCCTTTAGTTTTTGTTTGTCCTGGAAGCTTTTTATCTCTCCTTCCTTTTTCAATGACAGCCTAGCTGGATATAGTGTTCTTGGCTGCATATTTTTCTCATTTAGTGCTCTGAATATATCAGGCCAGTCCTTTCTGGCCTGCCGGGTCTCTGTGGATAGGTCTGTTGCCAATCTAATGTTTCTACCATTGTAGGTTACAGATCTCTTCTCCCGAGCTGCTTTCAGGATTTTCTCTTTGTCTCTGAGACTCGTAAGTTTTACTATTAGATGTCGGGGTGTTGACCTATTTTTATTGATTTTGAGAGGGGTTCTCTCTGCCTTCTGGATTTTGATGCCTGTTTCCTTCCCCAAATTAGGGAAGTTCTCTGCTATAATTTGCTCCAATATACCTTCTGCCCCTCTTTCTCTTTCTTCTTCTTCTGGGATCCCAATTATTCTAATGTTGTTTCATCTATGGTATCGCTTATCTCTCGAATTCTGCCCTCGTGATCCAGTAGTTGTTTATCTCTCTTTTTCTCAGCTTCTTTATTTTCCATCATTTGGTCTTCTATATCACTAATTCTTTCTTCTGCCTCATTTATCCTGGCAGTTAGCACCCCCATTTTTGATTGCACCTCATTAATAGCCTTTTTGATTTTGACTTGGTTAGATTTTAGTTCTTTTACTTCTCCAGAAAGGGTTTCTCTAATAACTTCCATGCTTTTTTCAAGCCCAGCTAGTATCTTTAAAGTGATGATTCTGAACTCTAGATCTGACATCGTACTAGTGTCCGTATTGAGTAGGTCCCTGGCAGTCGGTACTACGTCTTGTTCTTTTTGTTGACGTGATTTTTTCCATCTTGTCATTTTGTCCAGAGGCGAATAGGTGAATGAGAGAACAAAATGCTAACAGGGTAACAACGTCCCCAGAAAATATACTCTAAACAAATCACTAAAGACCTGAAGCTGGGGGAAAAGAAAGGGAAAGATAGAAAAAAGAAAAAGAAAAAAAGAAAAAAGAAAAAGATAAAAACAAAAACAGAACAAAACAAAAAAACCCAGAATATGATCAAATATGATCAGGCTGGTGCATAGATCAGTGCCACACACTAGATTCTGGGTGTATTTTGGTCTGTTAGAAGAAAGGGCCTCCCAAAATTTTAAAGAAAGAAAAGCTTATATAAATACAAAAATAAGGGTTGATATGATGAAGGGATGGAATATGACTGTAAAGATGAAAATTATAAAAAATTTTATAAAAGGAATTGATAAGAAGTTGGTTGAAAAAAGAAAGAAGAGGATTTAAAAAAAAAAAGAACAGAAAAGAAAAAAAGGGAGAGGATGTGATCAGGCAGGAGACTAGAACAAAGCCATACACTAGAGACTTAGGGTATATTTTGATCTGTTAGAAGAAACTGTATCTCAAAATTTTAAAGAGAGAAAACTTATATATATATGCCAAAAATAAGGGTAACTACTAGGAAGGGATAGAATATGACTTTAAAAATGAAAAATAAAAATGTTTTTTAAAAAAGGGATTGATAAAATGTTGGTTGAAAAAGGGAAAAAGAAAAATTAAAAAAAAAAAAGACCGTTAAAAAAAAATTAACTTTGAAAGACTAAAGAATCATGGTAAAAAAGCCATGGATTCTATGTGCAGTATTCCCCTAGTGTTGGAGTTCTGCTGTTGTCATTGATCGGTAAACTTGGTCTTGGCTGGCTGTTCTCGCTGATCTTCTGGGGGAGGGGCCTGTTGCCGTGGTTCCCAAATGTCTTTGCCGGAGGCGGAATTGCCCCGCCCTTGCTGGGTCTGAGCTAAGTAATCTGCTCGGGTTTGCTCTCGGGAGCTTTTGTTCCCTGCAAGCTTTCCGTTCGGCTTTGGAGGCTGAGAGTGAAAATGGCGGCCTCCCAATCTCCGCCCCGGAGGAGCCAAGAACTCGGGGCCCCACTCTTCAGTGCGCCTCCAGAGAAAAGCAGTCAATCACTTCCGTCTTCCCGGTCTCTGGCTGCACTCCATGCTCACCCGGCCCGTGACTGAGTGTTTCTATCTCTGGCGCATGACCCCGTGTGGAGTCTCCAAACCCAGCAGATCCCTGCCGTGCGCTCCCGCGCTGCTCCTCCTGGGGGAGGAAGGTGAGTATCCCCGGATCTGCCCCTTGTTGGGTCCCTGCTGGAGGAGCAGTGGCCCGACCGTGCCACAGATCACGGTTTATGACAACCCCGAGCTGAGAGCCTGTGCCTTGGCTCCGTCTCTGCAGCCGGCTTCCCTGCTCCGATACCTAGGAGCTCTGCCGCACTCAGGCACCCCCGGTCTTTCTGTGACCCTGAGGGTCCTGAGACCACACTGTCCCACGAGGGTTCCACCCCCTGCTTAGCCACTGGAGCGACGTCCCTCAGCGGGGTCCACTTCTAAAAGTTCCAGTTTTGTGCTCCGCGGCTCTATCACTTGCCGGTAGCGGCCGATGGAGGCCCCCTCCCCCGCCGTCTATCCTTCCGAATATCGCCTCGGATTCACTTCTCCGCACGTCCTACCTTCCAGAAAGTGGTCGCTTTTCTGTTCAGAGAGTTGTTGCTATTCTTTTCTTTGATCTCCTGTTGAGTTTGTAGGTGTTCAGAATGGTTTGATCCCTATCCAGCTGAATTCCTGAGACCAGATGAAATACAGGTCTCCTACTCCTCCGCCATCTTTCTCCGCCCCCCCGATTTTTATCTTTAATTCTAAAAACAGTGGGAGACGACTGAAATGCTTTGGGCGTAGGATGATGCTTTGTGGGGAGAAGTGATCAGACTTACGTGTCAAAAATATTTATTTAAATGTTATACTAAGCATCCTACAAGTTATTAGAGGACCTCAAATATTTAAAACTGAGACATGTTTTCTTTTTTAAAAAATTTTACTGTGGTCAGGACACTTAACGTAAGATTAAGATGAACAATTTTAAGTGTACAATACATTATTGTTGAATATAGACACAATATTGTACAGCAGATATCTAGAGCTTATTCATCTTACTTAACTGAAATTTTATGTTTTTTGATTAATAATTTATTTCTCCCTTTCCCTACCCCCTGGTAACCACCATTTCAGTCTTTGATTTCATGAATTTGATCTGTTTATATATCTCATAAAAGTAGAATCATGTAGTATTTGTCTTTCTGTGTCTGGCTTATTTCACTTAGCATCATGTCCTCAAAGTCCATCTATATTGTCAAATATTACACAATTTCTTTTTTTTTTTTAAGACTGAAGAGTATTCCATCGTATACCATATTTTTTTTATCCATTTATTTGTCAATGACATTGGTTGTTTCTACCTCTTAGCTATTGTGAATAGTGCTGCAATAAATATGGGAATACTAATACCCCTTTGAGATCCTAATTTTAATTTTTTTGGATATAAATTCAGAAGTGGCATTGTTGAATCATATGGTAGTTCTATTTTTAATTTTTTCAGGAAACTCCATTGTATTTTTTTTATTAAAGATTTTATTTATTTATTTGACAGAGAGAGACACAGCGAGAGAGGGAACACAAGCGGGGGAATGGGAGAGGGAGAAGCAGGCTTCCCGCTGAGCAGGGAGTGCGATGCAGGGCTCAATCCCAGGACCCTGGGATCATGACCTGAGCCAAAGGCAGATGCTTAACGACTGAGCCACCCAGTTGCCCCCCTCCATTGTATTTTTCATAGCAGCTGCACCATTTTGCATTTGCACCAAGAGTGTTTAAAGGTTCCAATTTCTATGCATCGTCTTTAACACTTTTTTATTTGCTTGTTTTTTTTTCATAATAGTGATTTTGATAGGTATAAGGTGATATCTCATTATAGTTTTGATTTGCATTTCCCTGATGATTAATGATGATGAACATCTTTTCCATACACCCATTGGCTGTTTGTATGTCTTCTTTGAAGAAATTTTTATTCAAGTCCTTAGCCCATTTTTGAAATCAAATTTTTTTTTTGTTATTGAATTGTAGGAATTCTTTATATATTAGGGAGATTAATCCCTTATCAGATACATGTTTTGCAAATATTTTCTCCCATTTCATAGGTTGCCTTTTCACTCTGTTGATTATCTCCTTTGCTATGCAGAAGGCTTTTAGTTTGATGTAGTTAGACCCACTTGTTTATTTTTGTTCTTGTTGCCTGTGCTTTTGGTGTTAGATTCATGAAATAATTGCCAATACCAATGTCATGAAGTTTTTCCTTTATGTTTTATTCTGGGAGTTTTACAATTTTAGGTCTTATGTTTAAGCCGATTTTCATTTATGGTATAAGATAAGGATCCAATTTTAGTATTTTGCATATGGATATCCAGTTTTGTCAACAACATTTGTTGAAGAGACTCTCCTTTCATAAAGTGTATTCTTGGCACCCTTGTCAAAGGTCAATTAGCTGTATGTGTGTGGATTTATGTCTGGGCTCTATTCTGTTTTATTGGTCTATATAGCTGTCTTTATGCTACTACCATAGTGTTTTGACTACTGTAGCTTCATAATATATTTTGAAATCAGAAAATATGATGCTTCCAGCTTTGTTCTCCTTTCTCAGGATTTCTTTGACTATTTGTGGTCTTTTGCAGTTTCATATGAATTGTAGAATTGTTTTTTCTATTTCTGTTAAAAATATCTTATGGATTTTGATAGGGATTGCACTGAATCTATAGCTCACTTTGGGTAGTATGGACATTTTAACAATATTAAGTCTTCTAATCCATGAACACAGAATGTCTTTCCATTTGTTTCTGTCTTGTTTGATGTCTTCCATTGATGTTTTGTAGTTTTCTGTATATAAATCTTTCCCTTTAGTTAAGTTACTTTGGTATATCTTTATCTGTAAAATGTGATAAAGACAGCCCAGAGTGAAAATGATAAGATCAAAAAGTGGATAAAATTATTTTGAAACTATTATTTTTGCATTTTTAGGTATATCTTATCAGCATTTAATATGAGGTCCTGTTCTTGATAGGTATGCTTAGTTTTCATTCTTTTCAAATTAAATTTTTACATTATCTTATTTGGAAGGTAAGTGAAAAACTAACTGTTGGGGTCAATATGCTACTTGGAAAGGAAAAGCTAAGAAAAGGTTATCTTTCACATTAAGTCAATAAATAACCCTTTTATTTCTGCCTATTAATAATATGGATACTTGTTTGAGATGGCTACTGATTATTTAGTTCATATTGCAGTCACTTAATAAATTCTGTTGAATTATAATTACTTGATTACATTATTTTGTAAGTTGGTAGTGAATTTAATTTGCAATTTATGACAGTGATTTATAATTTGACAGTTTAGAAAATTTTGAACAGCTTAAAATACAAGAAGCTGTTGCTTATTGTGATCATTCAAAAAAAATTCAGATTCTGTTTCAAAAAGGGTTCACCTGAGGTTATAGTCAATTTCCCATTGGCAAAATGTGTAGTAATTATTGGAATTTTTCATTTACCCTTAAAGGAAAGTAACCCCATATATAATCTTTGTGGGTTGTTCCCAAACCAAATATAATTTCCACTGATAATTTATGAGAACTAACTGGAGAAAGTGATAAATGAAGACTAAAAAATAGAGATGCTAAATGTTTCATCAAAAAGAGCAATCTTCTAGAGAAAAAATTAAAGTTCTTGAAAAATATTAAAATAAGTGCATAACTATAGTTCTTAAACTGGATGCAGTGTTACATTAATTTGTTATAAAAATTATCTGGTGAAATTAAATGTGGAAAGGGCAGCATGAGAATTATGAGTGTTGAATTATTCTACTGTTTAAGCTCAACAGTTCCAAGACATACTATAAAAAAAAGAAAAACTTAGGGCCCCTGGGTGGCTCAGTCAGTTAAGAATCTGCCTTTAGCTGAGGTCCTGATCTCAGGGTCCTGGGATCAAGCCCCATGTTGGGCTCCCTTCTTAGCAGGGAGTCTGCTTCTCCCCCTGCCCCTTCCCTCTGCTCGTTTTTTTTCCCTCTCTCTCTCTAGCAAATAAATAAATAGAAATAAAAAAAAGAAAAATCTAAAATTTTGTGTATAGAATGAAACTCTTATTTTTTTTAGAAGATTTTATTTACTTATTTGAGAGAAAGAGACACTGACAGAGATAGCGAGAAAGAGCAAGAGTGGGGAGGAGAGGGAGAAGCAGGCTCCCTGCTGAGCAAGGAGCCTGATGCAGGGCTTGATCCCAGGACCCTGGGATCATGATCTGGGCTGAAGGCAGTGGCTTAACCGACTGAGCCACCCAGGCGCCCCATAGAATGAAACTCTTATTTTTAAGCTCTGGGAAATCATTTGCCAATCAGTCTCATGCATATTGTTTATGGTTGTGTATATTAAGCCTAGTCAATATGATATAACAGTTAAAATGGCAGGCTCTGGAGCCTGACAGTTAAGGCTTAGAAATTCTTGCTTTCTCATTTATTAGCTATGGGACCTGTGAACAATTGGGAAAATTACTTAACCTCTTCCAGCCCTGGCTTCTTCACTTCTAAAATGGGGATCATAATAGTCCTACCTCATAGGATTGTTGTCAGGATTAAATGTGTTAATGCATCTAAAAAATTGTACCTGTTATTATTATTATTAATTCAAAGGATCTAAAAATCCTACCTGTTGTTATTATTATTATTATTATTATTATTAGCTACAGGAGACAATTTTCTGGCCTATTACAAATAGACTTCTTCTCAATTTAATATATAGTTGGTGTTTGGAGAATGTTCTTTCCTACCTAAATCATTTTCTATGTCTAAATGAACTTCATGAAGGAGTTATAGACAGCTGTGGGTTGTGTGTGTGTATGTGTGTGTGTGTGTGTGTGTGTGGTCAGTCGGTCACTAAGATTAAAAAATATAGCATATTATTATATTGTGATATGAATCTAATATTGCAGGTATTAAAACAGTAGGAACACACAGAGAATAAAACTACGAGAAGGTATTTATAACTATGTGACCTTGGTAAGGCACTTTCTCTCATGTCTTGGCTTGTTTAAAATTTTTTTTCAGTCATATAAAATGCTGGCATTGGAGTAACTCCCTAATTTCCTTCCTAAGATTCAGATCTGTAATACTCTTCCTCTTGTCTGAAATACTCTCCTTACACATCACTTTAATGATGCCTTGCATCCTTGGACACATATAAGATGGTCCAGTGTAGAGTGGATCATCTGTTTTTAACCCACTCAGTCTTGTCAGTGGAAACCACAGTATAAGGGGTAAAAGCATCCAGAAGTGAAGTATGCAATATTGTATGACTTAATATGGAAGCAGTGCTAAATGACAAAATGATGATGTAAAGAGGGGATCACCCAAATTCTTTCAGTGCTTAATGTTAACAGGCATTTACTAGCCTCTTAATGAGCTGAAGTTTCTTTCCTTTCTTTCTCTCTCTCTCTCTCCTTTCTTTCAGGAGATAGAAGTTTATTGAATACACCGCAAGCGAGCGGCAGGTAGGACAGCAAAGGAGAGGCTGTCTGCCTGAGCTGAAGTTTCTTTAAGTAACATATTCCAGATAGAAGCTGCTGGAAATTTTTACCTTTAACTTTCATCTTCACTACTCTGTCTTCTCTCCATTTATAAAAGTCTATGGCTTAAAGGGCTATTTTTTACCATTGTTGAGTGTCACCACCATCAAGGACCCACCATTTTCAAGCTATTCTTCTGGGCATTGAGTCAATATTTGCTAATGTTCTAAATGCCAGGGCCTCTTGAGAACTTAAGAGGAATGTTGCTTAGGCAGGGAGAGGGGAAGGGCAGATTGATTCCTGGCCCTGTAGCTGTGCAGTGAATTTTGAAGGTCTGGGCTGAATGTCTCCAAAAATGTACCACTTATTACCATGTTAACAGTTACTGTGTTGGTGCCTGCATCTCCCTCAAGCTGCTTTGAAATATTCTTTCCTGTTAACACTGTGGAGGAGAGCGAGAATTCTTCTCTTCGCATTTGAAGAGAATTAAAGGAATCATGGAAATGTAGGTCTGTGAGGGCACGATGAGGCAAGCCATCAAGCTCACAATGAGGGCTCAGCAAGTTGCTTCATGTTTTCCATTCATAGCTGCCTCTTCTCTGTCAGCAATTTTGAAGCACTCATAAAACAAAATAGGCTCATTAAATATGAAGGGGTAAGTGAAGTTGGCAGTTGTACCTATTCAAATGGGCCTTCCTTTTTAGATGTTTACACTCCAGAAAAATGAACAGTCAGAGGATGAATGCCTGCTTTATCGGTGGCTGCTCATGGCCTCTCTTTGGGGCGAGTGTCAGTCAGGATCCAGATGTGGGCATTTTGCTCCAGATCTAGCTCTAAAATGGTCCAAGGGGTTAATGTCACAGTGAAAAGGCAGGATGGCCTTTTCACCTCATTTCATTCACTAAGTTTGAATATAAGGTTGAAGACTGTCTCATGTTCTTTTCTAAACAAAAAAGGGCATTTCTTGATGACTCTTCCTACATGAACATGGGCTTAGTTGTACCATCTTCCTGATAGGGACAAGCAATAGTTCCAACCTGTGGACCAGCTCATCCCATCCATACATTCTCTGCAATGAAATTTTCTCTGCAAATTTGGTTCCTTTCCTGAACCTACAGCATCCACATTTTAATGAGCTGAGGAGGAAGTCAAGACATATGAGATAGTTTTAACTCTCAAAATTTTAGTCAGTAAATGAGGTAACATGTGATGATGTTCAGTAAATCACTATGCAAATGTGAGGCAATTTGAGCTGATCCTTGAAAGATGGAAAACATTTCTATGCTCTTTGGTTGTTGGGATAGTTTGAGCAAAGGCACAGAGATGTTTCTATTCAGTGGACACTGTTTTCGGTCTTTATTTTATTTGTCATGAGTAGTATTTAATGCTTTTGACCACTTGCTTCATCTTGAAGGGTTCTCTTGGCTTCTGTGATATCACGTTTTACTAGGTTTTCTTCTATTAGTCTAACAGCTCTTTTCAATCTCATCCCCAGGTTTCTATAACCGTATAGATGCTCATGATGCCTGGCCTGTGCCTCTAGCCAGGTTGCTCTCTTAAAAGTCGGACCTATATATCTGTTGTGCACACCCACATATCCAACTCTTACTTAAATACCTTATGTCTAGCATGGCCAAAACCAAAGTCACCATCTTTCTCCCCACTTCTGCATCCCTCAGTGTGTCCTATCTCAGTGGATAATGTACATCCAATTATTTAAGTCAGAAACACAATTTTTGATTCCTCCCTTCCTATCACTCTCCATATGATTAACCATCATGCCCTTTATATTGTAGTTATTAATATTTCCTGAATCTGCCCAGGTCTCTCCATCTCCACTGCCACCTCCTTGGGTCAGTTCACCATCACCTTTGCCTGAATGACTGCAGTAGCATCTACCTTTGATTTTTCCTCCAGCTAAGTCTTTCTCTACAGTGTTGCCAGATAAACCTTTCTAAAGCACAAATATGATCATTGTGATTTTTTTCCTTAAAGCCCTCTAATAGCTTCTATTTGCCCTAAGGATAGTGTCCAGGTTCTAAATAAGGCTACTTGCCTTTCTTGTCCTGGCCTTGCTGACATCTCTTGCCTCTTCTCCTGCCACCACCACTCAAGCTCCCTGAGCTTCAGCCATTTTGAAGTGCACTTGCAGTTCACTGACTCACCAGGTGAGTTTTCTTATCTCTAGGACCTTTTGCATGCTGTTTCCTATCTAGCACATGCTTCTCCCTTGCTGTTTCTGTGGTCTCTGCTGGGAAATCACTGTTCACACTGATTCTAATGGCTTGTTTACTTGTCTATATCTCTTAAGGTCAGTAAATACCTCTTATAGAGTCTGGAACATTTTAGATATTCAGTAGATTTTTTTTTTTTTTTATGAATAAGTGGTGATGTATGAGGTATCTTTAAGGAATGGCAGATCACTGTTTGACTGTAATGTAGGATATAGGAAGGACGAGAGTGAAAGATATGAAAGAAAGATGGCTGGGTGTCTTAGGTTGGGTTCCTTGAACACAAATTCTGAAATAAAGACTCCAGTGCAAGAAGTTTATTGGGAAATGCTTGTAGGGTCAACCCTTGTGAGGGCGTTGGGAAGTAGGATAGGGCAGAGGCACAAGTTGAGTTGAAATGAAGTTGCAACAGAGGCCTCAGCTAATCCCACATGGCACACAGGAGTTAGCGTAACTGTAAAAAATTGTCCTGAATTGAGACAAGGGGGGGTGGGCCTTTGTATTCCCATAGTAATCAGTTATTAAATGTGGTCTGCCTCTGGGGAGAAAGCAAACCTTGGGCCAAACATTTTCTTTTGGTCAATGGCAATTTCTGGGGAAGAATTAAACTATGACTTGTCAGAAGCCAATACTGCTAGCATCGGGGAATACATGCTTTGGTACTGAAGGGGGATCTGGGTGGCACACCACAGCATCCATGACACTATGCCTAGCTAATGCCAGACTGAGGAATTTATACTTTATTTGGTAGGCCTTGAGATGCCATTGAAGGTATTTTCTCAGAATAGTAATGTGATTCAGAGCTACATGTAGGAAGATTAATCTGGCTGAGGTGTTTAGATTGGACTGAAGTTGGAGAAACTGGAGACAGAGAAGACAGTGGGAATCTTTTCAAATAGCCCAAGTGAGGAAATAAAGGCCTGAGCAATGGAGTTGGCATTGGAAATGGGAAAGGCAAGTGGTTGGTTATAAGAGATGGTGACTGGTTTAATATGGGAAGTATGGAAGAGGAAGGAGACTCAAAGGTGAATCTAAGGTTTTGAGCCTAGCTGAAATGTAAGAATAGTGGTGTTGGTAATAGAAGTTTAAGAAGAATATAGGCTTGGTGGTAGGTTTGTTGAATTTGCAGGACGGCAGCCACTCAAGTAGAAGCGGCCTACAGGTGACTGGAAACTTTTTTGGGAGGGCAAAACACACTAAAATAAAAGGTTATATAATGATATGAGGATGGTCATGCAGCAGTATAAGTATTAAATGAATAGATAAACAGTTAATGCTAAGGGAGATCAGAGAAGAGAGAAATCCCTGTGGCCAAGACGTCATCATGGAGGAGCTGGGTTTTTGAGTTGGTAAATGGAGGTGTGGGATCTAGGAGAGAGGGAGGAGGAATGATAACATTCTAGGTGGGGGGCAATGGTTTGAGTAGAGGCAGAGAGGTAGGAATGTATACCATGTGTTCATGGTATCGTAAAAAGATCACTTTGGCTAGAAGAAAGGATTCATTGAAGGAAATACTGATTTAAAAATTATACAGTTGATTGTGGAAGGACTTGAATTACAGGCTGAATGACAGGGAGGTTAGAGGAATTCAGATTTTTTTTTTTTTAAGATTTATTTAATTATTTGAGAGAGAGCGAGCGAGTGGGGGGAGGAGCAGAGGGAGAGAATCTTCAAGCAGACTCCCTGCTAAGCGCGGAGCCCATTGTGGGGCTGGATCCCACGACCCATGAGATCATGACCTGAACCGAAACCAAGAGTCGGATGCTCAACCAGCGGAGCCACCCAGGTGCCCTAGGAATTCATATTTCTTGTAAAACTTTGTCTTTGTTCTAAAGTTTGGTTCTATCTACTGCTGAATGTAGGTGTTCATAAACCACAGAACTAGAACTTTCCACTTGAGAGATACTCTCTGTGTTTTTTTTACACCTAAGTGGCTCTGATGTAGAAGACTACTGGTCATTGGCATTCTTTTTTATGGAGATTATATGAGGACACATTAAAGGAAAGTCCAGGCTGCATATATTTCTGTGGCTTTTATATTCACAGTCTTGCTTAGCTTTCATGAAGTGCAAAGAATCTGGGGCCTAATTGGTCAGCTGGTGTACTGGCTCACCCTGAAAAGTAAATATTGTGTATCTGCAAGTGGAAAGTCAGTATGTGTAATCTAGCTGCCTAGTCATGCCTGCCCCAAACACTGTTGAAAACTTTGACCAAGGGCTATAAAACTGTCAAGAGCTGGGCCCAAGTTTGCTTCCACATCAAATAGCTTGTTACAGAAGCTATTGGGAAGACAATAGGGCATGCATTTGACTTGCTGGGATCCCTTGTTTGTTACAGAAGCATCTGGCAGAGCTAAATAGCTTTGTATTACATCATTTTTCATTTCTTGTTTTTTATTTATCCTCTACTTCGGTTTATTTGACATTGAAACTTGCCCCACCCTCTTCTAAGTACACTCATAGAATAAAAAGGATATCTTGATATCAATGCTATAACTTCAAAATGGAATCTTCAGATTGGCACTTGAACCATTAAAAAATAAAACAAAACAGAAATTTATTTGGTATCTTTGAGCAGATGTTTAAAAATTTCACCTTCTTCCAAGGTGATCAAGGGCTGCTATGACACTTCCCCATTGCCATTTTGTGACATTCACGGAATCACTTATTTCCTATTTTCTTTGCATAATTTCATCACAGAGTGTTTGAAACATCTCTTGGGAAAGGGATGAGAATTACTGCTGAAGGCACTAACTCTTTTTTTTTTTTAACAGGAAGTGAATGTTGTTTGTTGAAGCCACATGGTTACTTTTGGAATGGCCTGCTAGATTTAGAATGAGTGATGGAGAGTATGCCATTGATGTGTGAACAGTTACTTCTGTTAAGGTAAAGTAACCTAGGCGTGTCTGTAGCTTTTTGTACAGCTAATTGCATGAACTCTCACTCAACAGAAGAAAACATGTCAAATCTTGAGTGATTAAAAAACAAAGCACCTGAGCACGTTATTAAGTTGCAACTGATATTCAACAGCTCTACGTTAATCTCTAAGAAACAAAGGAGTATTTACTCTTTTTATCTATTGTTCAACTTTGCACAATTGATTTTATTCTTCAGTTTGCAGAAATGTTTACTGCACTATAAAGATTTTTTTATACTTATATATTTAATGGTGTCCTTTAGACGCTTGGTCTAAAGGGGGTACAGTTCAGTGATCCAAAGAATCACATAAAAGTTGTGTGTGTTGTGTTTTCAATTTTAATTAGAAATCTTATTTGTTTAATGCCTTACTTACTCCATTTAGATCCTTAGTGAATCCAGACTAATTTTCACAGCTACCTAGACTTCCTTTTTAGGAACTTTTCATTTCTTCCCTATTTACCTTGGCTAGAGATGTGGGAGTCATCTCCAGACCCATGGTGTGATTTTAAGGGTACTAAGACTTCCTTGTTTCCCAAATTAACTCTCATAAATAGTACTTTTTAATTGAAGTATAATTGAAATATAAAATTATATTGGTTTCAGGTGTATAGCATAATGATTTGATGATTGTATATATTGTGAAACGATCACAAGAAGTCTAGTCAACATCTGTCACCATACACAGTTACAGATTTTTTTCTCTTGTGGTGAGAACTTTTAAGATCTATTCTCTTAATAACTTTCAAATATGTAATAATTTTTTATTAGTAATATTCCTTTAATAGGCACCAAAGATCTTGATGCAATTTGCTTATCCATGGTATCTATTAGTCTCATCCCTGGTAGACAGGATTTTTGGCTTACTGACAGACAGATTTTTCTAAAAAGAAGCACAGAATATACAAATGGCCACACAGAATTAGCCACTGGTCAGTAATGAGGTGGTTAGGACTATAGGCTTTGGAGTCAAATTGACCAGGGTTGTAGACCTTGCTCTGCCACTTTCTACTTGTGTGACATCTGTTTCTTATTTCTCTGAGGCTCAATTGCTTCCT
This sequence comes from Halichoerus grypus, assembly GCF_964656455.1. NCBI lineage: Eukaryota > Metazoa > Chordata > Mammalia > Carnivora > Phocidae > Halichoerus > Halichoerus grypus. The sequence continues at coordinate 63,736,292 of NC_135721.1, read as the reverse complement.
CTTTCAAATGGGATGGAAAAGCCCATATCATAAAATGAGGTAATATTTGTAAAGCACATCAAATGTCTAGCACAGCATGAGGCCACAGTGTATGGCATATAATAGGTACTTAGTAAATTTTCGCTCTCATTATTACTATTTAAATAACCTAGGCATAAAAAAAATGCCTTTCTTGGAAAAGGCTAAAACAGATTTGCTGACACTAAGCTATACCTTGGAGATGTTTAAAGTCACACCTTAGATTTTCAACTGAGGTACTAGCCTAAATCCCATTTTAGGAGATTAATGTAAACTGCCCAACACCTGAATCCTTGCTCCCGAACTTCACTTAAAATGTTTGAATCCATACTGCTCCAGCAGCTTTTGCCTCTTGCATCTACTTATTTGATGTCTGGCAGCTCTTACCTCTGCTGTTGTGGTAGCCAAAGTCTGGACTTTTCCCCTGATACTCCATTTCCAGAAAGTTTGGCTTTGTTATACCATCTCATCTATCCAGGCCTGACTCTCTGTCCTGAGTTCTGTTTTTTGGCTTTGTCCTACCAGGTCAGCATTGCTGCACCCATCCCATGGGCTCCATATAGGACACTAAGATGTTGAAGTTCTCAGTTAATGGGACTGGTGGACTCTATAACAAAACACTACCTGAACAAGCACTCATATGGAAGATTCTGGTAACCCACTCCCAGATTTTGGACTCAGCCTCTAGCTTTAGTTTAATGCCTGGCTGTAATTGTCTATCATATTTCCAAGTCTCCCATGGCTTCCTTGAGTTTGCTTTGAATTTTTTAAAAAAGAACTTCTTAATCTGACATGAAACTCATTGTAAAAAAGGTAATAAATTACAGATATAGGAAAGCATAGATAGGGGAATACAATATTCTTTCATTTCTATCCCAGAAATAACTATAGTTGACATTTTGGCATACCTTTTTTTCCCCATACATATATTTATGTGATTGAGACAGTATCTCCTGTACTTAACACTATATCATAAACATCCCCCACTACATATCAATCTCTTTATAAACATTTTAATCACTGAATAATATTCTACAGTAAAGATGTACCATAATTTTAACTTAGCCATTTCTCCATTATTGTGCATTTTAACTCTTTTCATTTATTAGAAATAACACTAAAGTAAACATATTTGTGCATAAACATTTTTTTATAAGTTTAAAACTCAGTTTTAATACCTTTTTCTTAAAGAGTAAAAGGATAGTGTTCTTTCTTTCTGTCATCCTTGGACAAGAAGTAAACAACTAGGCTGAGACAATTGTAGACACTTACATATTTATTGAATGAATAAATAGTATTGAAAACCTGCCCTTATTAAAAATAAATAAATGGAAATGTGGAACTACTTAAGGATTCTACTTACCCCTGAACATAAGAAGTACACTAAAGAAAAGGGATATAGAGTTTTGAGGGGGAAAAAAAGGATGGGGGAGGTTAAGGGAGAGTTTCCTGCACCAATGCCTGCCTTCCCACCTGGGTTAGTAATATGCATACAAAGGACCTAAAGAGCAAGGTGGAGGGAAAGCAAGAAGGAAGGCTTCACCACATTAAACAAAAAGCAAACAATATGCATATCAGCATCCTAAGATATACCACTCTGCTAAGAAAACCCAAGACAAAAGAATTATCGGACACAATTGTTCAAAACACATTGCACCTGTCAAAATGTCCATCATCTTGAATAGAAATGCACCGTTCTAAGAGAGAAAATGGAAACTTTAGCAAAGTCACTCAGGAACAAGAGCTTACTTTGTCTCCTTCATCTGGTCAACTCCTCCATCTGAAAGCCATTTAGGTCCATGCTAAGATTGTGTAGAAGGACAATAGGGAGGTCTCTTTCATTGTCAAGGACAGGTACACTTTGAAGATGACACTCAAAAGAGGTTAAAATGGGTCAACAAGCAATTGTTGGGCTTATGCAAGGGCATGTGAAGCTAATGTTAAAGCCACACACAAAAATATCTTAATCTCAAAGAATTCAATTTTAACCTAGAGGAAGTGTGGGAAGGAAGGAACTAACACGCAATATTGATTTCATTCCAAAGAAAATTTAAGGGGGGAGGGGATATACCTCAAGAGTATTAGTTAATAGATGGTCTGGGGATGGTTTTTGCCATTCCAAACATCTACCTACACTGTGTATTAGAAGGATAATAACTAGAATTTAAATAAAAATTTGAAGAGAAAAAAGAAAGATAAGTGTAATTTGGGGCAAAGCGAGAAAATGTGACTCAAAAAATGATGTAAAATATGCAAGTGGTGCTAATTCTATGCAGGCTATTACATTTGTAAGAATTATATTTTCTGGGTGCACTTTAGGAAATATGTGTAGCATTTAGTGAGATGACGGGTAAATGGCTGGAGGGGGGTGGGCATATTTAAACAGTAGTTATTACTTTTGTACAATTTCTTAGATATCCTTAAAAGGAAAGCTTAAAGACCATCTGAGAAGAGCTGATCTAGAGAGAAGTAGCATGGCAAATTTGAATCGGACTGCCTGGGTTTATGGCCTGGCTCTGCCTTATACAGGTCATGAGACTTTGGACAAGTAACCTAACCTTGCAGTTCTCAGTTTCCAATTGTGCAAAAGGAGATAACAGGGATGCCTAGGGGCTCAGTCTAAGCGTCTGACTCTTGGTTTCCGCTCAGGTCATGGTCTCAGTGTTGTGGATCGATCCCTGTGCTGGGCGTGGAGCCTGCTTAGGATTCTCTCTCTCCCTCTGCCCCTTCCCCTGCTCATGCTGTCTCTCTCTCAGAAAAAGGGGCAGGGATAATAATAACAGGTCATAGGAGTACTGGGAGGGTTAAAGGAGACACTACATCCAGGAGACATGAAAACATATGCCTACACAAAAACTTGTACACAAATGTTTATAGCAGCATTACTCGTAATAACCAAAAAGTGGAATCAACCCAAAAGTCTATCAACTGAAGAATAGATAAACAAAATGGGGTGTAGCCACAGGATGGAGTATTATTTGGCCAGAAAAAAGAATGGAAAACTGCCACATGCTACAACAGATATGAATCTTGAAAAATTATATAATTCCATTCATATTAAATGCCCAGAATAGGGAAATTAATAGAGATAGAAAGTAGATTAGTGATCATTTAGAGCTGGGGGGGTGGGCATAGAGGAGAGGATAAGAAGATGATAGCTAAAGGATATAAGGTTTCTATTTGAGCAGGTGGAAATGTAAAATTGACTGTGATGATGGTTGCACATATCTGTGAATATACTAAAAGCTAGTGAATTGTATACTTTAAACAGATGACTTGTATGATATGTGAATTATATCTATAAAGCTGTTAAAAATTAAAAAAAGAGAGAAGGGATACAGAGAAAAATAAGTGAAGCTCCAAGTGAAGCTAAAAGTAAATCTGAGAGAAAATTATTCTCAGCGGGCGCCTGGGTGGCTCAGTTGGTTAAGCATCTGACTCTTGATCTCAGCCCAGGTCATGATCTCAGGGTCATGAGATTGAGCCCTGCTCCATGCTAAGCATGGAGCCTACTTAAGATTCTCTCTCTCTCTCAGTCTCTCTCTCTGTGGCCCTCCTCTCTGCCCCCCCCCCCACTAGCACACTCCCCTGCCAAAGAAAAGAAGAAAAGAAAATTATTCTCTGTTCCAGTGGAACACTCCCATTCCTAGAATAAAGAATATACTCATTTGCTAGCTTCCCCGTTGAGGCAGAAACTGCTAGCTAGTGACCAAACCCATTTTCTTGTCTTCCTGGACACACAGCTAGACTCTATTTCCCAGCTTTCTAAAGGAAGAGGAGCATGGTGATGGAAGCCACTTCCAGGCCTGCCCCATAAAAAGTTCTCACATTCTATCCGTCATTGATCCATCTCTTGATGTAGAGGAGCACAGTGACCTTGGAAGCCTTTTGAAGATGACAGAGCCCCAAAATGAAAGGAGTTTAGATTTCTGAAACTGTGCTTGGAAACAATTGCCTGCCTATCAGGTTATGGGAGCCAGAAACCTACGCTCTCTCACTGTCCATGTCCAAGCCATCATTGAACTCTTTATTTTGTCTCCTATGTATATTCAATTTGTTCCCTTCTCTTCATGCTCTCCACCAACACTTTGTCCAAGTGAACACATCTTTTCTCGGGCTGCTGGCATAACTTTCTAACCTGCATCTGTTCTGGCCCTCTTCCAGTCTACCACCAACTCTGGTTCTGGATGCTATAAGACACATTGCATTGTGATAGGACCCTTGGCCTTGAACCTTTGTGCATGCAGTCAACACAGAGGGTAGTAGGAATATTTCTAGAACCAGACAGGAACTGAAATTAACTATATATAGAAGTGACTGTGAATTGTATAGGGATATATATATATCCCACTAAACTCAAACCAAATGCACCCTCCTAACTTAATTTTCCCAGGCTGGATTCCCAAAAATGCTTGTGACCACTCCAGTGCCATCCAACATGAAGAGAAATATGATGTGATGAAGGAGGAGGGGCAGGTGGTAGTGGGGGGGGGGGGATGGCAGGGGCTAAGCAGAAAGAGTAGTCCTAATCAATTCAGCTAAAATTTATTACTTTTGCAAATTTTACAAAAATATGACCATGTGAACAAATCGCTAGTGTCCCTTCAGGACCTTGGAAGAGACTGGTGTATGGGAAGTCTCTTAAAGATTTAGCTTCATTAGCTTCTTTGAAAATTCACCTTTGAAGGGCAACCAGTTTTTATTTTATTTCATTTTATTTTATTTATTATTTGACAGAGAGAGAGTGAGAGAGCACAAGCAGGGGGAACAGCAGTCAGAGGGAGAGGGAAAAGCAGGTTCCCCGCTGAGCAGGGAGCCCGATGTGGGGCTTAATCTGAGGACCCTGAGATCATGACCTGAGCTGAAGGCAGATGCTTAACCCAGCGCCCCAAAGGGCAACCAATTTTATTTTATTTTATTTATTTATTTTTTTGGGTTCTCTTTTTTTTTATTATGTTATGTTAATCACCACACATTACATCATTAGTTTTTGATGTAGTGTTCCATGATTCATTGTTTGCATATAACACCCAGGGGTCCATGCAGAACATGCCCTCTTTAATACCCATCACCAGGCTAACCCATCCCCCCACCCCCTCCCCTCTAGAACCCTCAGTTTGTTTCTCAGAGTCCATAGTCTCTCATGGTTCGTCTCTCCCTCTGATTTCCCCCCCTTCATTCTTCCCTTCCTGCTATCTTCTTCTCTCTCTCTCTTTTTTTTAACATATAATGTATTATTTGTTTCAGAGGTACAGGTCTGTGATTCAACAGTCTTACACAATTCACAGCGCTCACCATAGCACAAACCCTCCCCAATGTCTATCACCCAGCCACTCCATCCCTTCCACCCCCCACCACTCCAGCAACCCTCAGTTTGTTTCCTGAGATTAAGAATTCCTCATATCAGAAAGGTCATATGATACATGTCTTTCTCTGATTGACTTATTTCACTCAGCATAATACCCTCCAGTTCCATCCATGTTGCAAATGGCAAGATTTTATTCCTTTTGATGGCTGCATAATATTCCATTGTATATATCTACCACATCTTCTTTATCCATTCATCTGTCGATGGACATCTTGGCTCTTTCCACAGTTTGGCTATTGTGGACATTGCTGCTATAAACATCAGGGTGCACATACCCCTTCGGATCCCTACATTTGTATCTTTGGGGTAAATACCCAGTAGTGCAATTGCTGGATCGTATGGTAGCTCTATTTTCAACTTTTTGAGGAACCTCCATACTGTTTTCCAGAGTGGTTGCACCAGCTTGCATTCCCACCAACAGTGTAGGAGGGTTCCCCTTTCTCCACATCCCCGCCAACGTCTGTCGTTTCCTGACTTGTTAATTTTAGCCATTCTGACTGGTGTGAGGTGGTATCTCATTGAGGTTTTGATTTCGATTTCCGTGATGCCGAGTGATGTTGAACACTTTTTCATGTGTCTGTTGGCCGTTTGGATGTCTTCTTTGGAAAAATGTCTGTTCGTGTCTTCTGCCCATTTCTTGACTGGATCATTTGTTCTTTGGGTGTTGAGTTTGATAAGTTCTTTATAGATTTTGGATACTAGCCCTTTATCTGATATGTCATTTGCAAATATCTTCTCCCATTCTGTCAGTTGTCTTTTGGTTTTGTTGACTGTTTCTTTTGCTGTGCAAAGGCTTTTTATCTTGATGAAGTCCCAATAGTTCATTTTTGCCCTTGCTTCCCTTGTCTTTGGCAATGTTTCTAGGAAGAAGTTGCTGCAGCTGAGGTCGAAGAGGTTGCTGCCTGTGTTCTCCTTTAGGATGTTGATGGACTCCTGTCTCACATTTAGGTCTTTCAACCATTTGGAGTCTATTTTTGTGTGTGGTGTAAGGAAAAGGTCCAGTTTCATTCTTCTGCACGTGGCTGTCCAATTTTCCCAACACCATTTGTTGAAGAGACTGTCTTTTTTCCATTGGACATTCTTTCCTGCTTTGTCAAAGATTAGTTGACAATAGAGTTGAGGGTCCATTTCTGGGCTCTCTATTCTGTTCCATTGATCTATGTGTCTGTTTTTGTGCCAGTACCATAGTGTCTTGATGATGACAGCTTTGTAATAGAGCTGGAAGTCTGGAATTGTGATGCCGCCAGCTTTGCTTTTCTTTTTCAACATTCCTCTGGCTATTCAGGGTCTTTTCTGGTTCCATACAAATTTTAGGATTATTTGTTCCATTTCTTTGAAAAAAGTGGATGGTATTTTGATGGGGATTGCATTGAATGTGTAGATTGCTCTAGGTAGCATTGACATCTTCACAATATTTGTTCTTCCAATCCATGAGCATGGAACGTTTTTCCATTTCTTTGTGTCTTCCTCAATTTCTTTCATGAGTATTTTATAGTTTTCTGAGTACAGATCCTTTGCCTCTTGGTTAGATTTATTCCTAGGTCTCTTATGGTTTTGGGTGCAATTGTAAATGGGATCGACTCCTTAATTTCTCTTTCTTCTGTCTTGTTGGTGTATAGGAATGGCACTGATTTCTGTGCATGGATTTTCTATCCTGCCACTTTACTGAATTCCTGTATGAGTTCTAGCAGTTTTGGGGTGGAGTCTTTTGGGTTTTCCACATAAAGTATCATATCATCTGCAAAGAGTGAGAGTTTGACTTCTTCTTTGCCGATTTGGATGCCTTTTATTTCTTTTTGTTGTCTGATTGCTGTGGCTAGGACTTCTAATACTATGTTGCATAGCAGTGGTGATAGTGGACATCCCTGCCATGTTCCTGACCTTAGGGGGAAAGCTCTCAGTTTTTCCCCATTGAGAATGATATTCGCTGTGGGTTTTTCATAGATGGCTTTTGTGATATTGAGGTATGTACCCTCTATCCCTATAATCTGAAGGGTTTTGATTAAGCAAGGATGCTGTACTTTGTCAAATGCTTTTTTTGCATTGATTGAGAGGATCATATGGTTCTTGTTCTTTTTTTATTAATGTATCACGTTGATTGATTTGCGGATGTTGAACCAACCTTGCAGCCCAGGGATAAATCCCACTTGGTCATGGTGAATAAGCCTTTTAATGGACTATTGGACCCTATTGGCTAGTATTTTGGTGAGAATTTTTGCATCCATGTTCATCAAGGATATTGGTCTGTAATTCTCCTTTTTGATGGGGTCTTTGTCTGGTTTGGGGATCAAGGTAATGGTGGCCTCATAAAACGAGTTTGGAAGTTTTCCTTCCATTTCTATGTTTTGGAACAGTTTCAGAAGAATAGGTATTAATTCTTCTTTAAATGTTTGGTAGAATTCCCCTGGGAAGCCATCTGGCCCTGGGCTTTTGTTTCTTGGGAGATTTTTGATGACTGTTTCAATTTCCTTAGTGGTTATAGGTCTGTTCAGGTTTTCTATTTCTTCCTGGTTCAGTTTTGGTAGTTGATACATCTCTAGGAATGCATCCATTTCTTCCAGATTATCTAATTTGCTGGCATACAGTTGCTCATAATATGTTCTTATAATTGTTTGTATTTCTTTGGTGTTGGTTGTGATCTCTCCTCTTTTATTCATGATTTTGTTGATTTGGGTCATTTCTCTTTTCTTTTTGATAAGTCTGGCCAGGGGTTTATCAATCTTGGTAATTCTTTCAAAGAACCATCTCCTAGTTTCGTGGATCTGTTCTATTGTTCTTTTGCTTTCTATTTCATTGATTTCTGCTCTGATCTTTATTATTTCTCTTCTCCTGCTGGGTTTAGGCTTTACTGTTCTTTCTCCAGCTCCTTTAGTTGTAAGGCTAGGTTGTGTATTTGAGACCTTTCTTGTTTCTTGAGAAAGGCTTGTATTGCTATATACTTTCCTCTTAGGACTGCCTTTGCTGCATCCCAAAGATTTTGAACAGTTGTGTTTTCATTTTCATTGGTTTCCATGAATTTTTTTAAATTCTTCTTTAATTTCCTGGTTGACCCATTCATTCTTTAGTAGGATGCTCTTTAACCTCCATGTATTTGAGTTCTTTCCGACTTTCTTCTTGTGATTGAGTTCTAGCTTCAAAGCATTGTGGTCTGAAAATATCCAGGGAATGATCCCAATCTTTTGGTACCTGTTGAGACCTGATTTGTGACCTAGGATGTGATCTATTGTGGAGAATGTTCCATGGGCACTAGAGAAGAATGTGTATTCTGTTGCTTTGGGATGGAATGTTCTGAATATATCTGTGAAGTCCATTTGGTCCAGTGTATCATTTAAAGTCTTTATTTCCTTGTTGATCTTTTGCTTAGATGATCTGTCCATTTCAGTGAGGGGGGTGTTAAAGTCCCCCACTATTATTGTATTGTTGTCAATGTGTTTCTTTGCTTTTGTTATTAATTGGCTTATATAATTGGCTGCTCCCATGTTAGGGGCATAGATATTTACAATTATTAGATCTTCTTGTTGGGTAGACCCTTTAAGTAGGATATAGTGTCCTTCCTCATCTCTTATTACAGTCTTTAGTTTAAAATCTAATTTGTCTGATAGAAGGATTGCCACCCCAGCTTTGTTTTGGTGTCCATTAGCATGGTAAATGGTTTTCCACCCCTTCACTTTCAATCTGGGGGTGTCTTTGGGTCTAAAATGAGTCTCTTGCAGATAGCATATTGAGGGGTCTTGTTTTTTTTATCCAATCTGATAGCCTGTGTCTTTTGATTGGGGCATTTAGCCCATTTACATTCAGGGTAACTATTGAAAGGTATGAATTTAGTGCCATTGTATTGCCTGTAATGTGACTGTTACTGTATATTGTCTGTGTTCCTTTCTGGTCTATGTTGCTTTTAGGCTCTCTCTTTGCTTAGAGGACCCCTTTCAATATTTCTTGTAGGGCTGGTTTCGTGTTTGCAAATTCCTTTAGTTTTTGTTTGTCCTGGAAGCTTTTTATCTCTCCTTCCTTTTTCAATGACAGCCTAGCTGGATATAGTGTTCTTGGCTGCATATTTTTCTCATTTAGTGCTCTGAATATATCATGCTAGTTCTTTCTGGCCTGCCGGGTCTCTGTGGATAGGTCTGTTGCCAATCTAATGTTTCTACCATTGTAGGTTACAGATCTCTTCTCCCGAGCTGCTTTCAGGATTTTCTCTTTGTCTCTGAGACTCGTAAGTTTTACTCTTAGATGTCAGGGTGTTGACCTATTTTTATTGATTTTGAGAGGGGTTCTCTCTGCCTCCTGGATTTTGATGCCTGTTTCCTTCCCCAAATTAGGGAAGTTCTCTGCTATAATTTGCTCCAATATACCTTCTGCCCCTCTTTCTCTTTCTTCTTCTGGGATCCCAATTATTCTAATGTTGTTTTGTCTATGGTATCACTTATCTCTCGAATTCTGCCCTCGTGATCCAGTAGTTGTTTATCTCTCTTTTTCTCAGCTTCTTTATTTTCCATCATTTGGTCTTTTATATCACTAATTCTTTCTTCTGCCTCATTTATCCTAGCAGTTAGAGCCTCCATTTTTGATTGCACCTCATTAATAGCCTTTTTGATTTCAACTTGGTTAGATTTTAGTTCTTTTATTTCTCCAGAAAGGATTTCTTTAATATCTTCCATGCTTTTTTCAAGCCCAGATAGTATCTTTAAAATCATCATTCTGAACTCTACTTCTGACATCTTACTAATGTCTGTATTGATTAGGTCCCTGGCAGTCGGTACTGCCTCTTGTTCTTTTTGTTGACGTGATTTTTTCCATCTTGTCATTTTGTCCAGAGGAGAATAGATGAATGAGAGAACAAAATGCTAACAGGGTAACAACGTCCCCAGAAAATATACACTAAACAAATCAGAAAAGACCTAAAACCGGGGGAAAAGAAAGGGAAAGAAAGCAAAAAGAAAAAAAAAAGAGAAAAAGATAAAAACAAACAAACAAAAACAAAACAAAACAAGAAAACCGAATATGATCAAATATTATCAGGCTGGTGCATAGATCAGTGCCACACACTAGATTTTGGGTGTATTTTGGTCTGTTAGAAGAAAGTGCCTCTCAAAATTTTAAAGAAATAAAAACTTATATAGGTACAAAAATAAGGGTTAATATGGTGGAGGGGTGGAATCTCACTGTAAAGATGAAAATTATAAAATATTTTATAAAAGGAATTGATAAGATAAGAAGTTGGTTGAAAAAAGAAAGAAGAGGATAAAAAAGGGAGAGAATGTGATCAGGCAGGAGACTAGAACAAAGCCATACACTAGAGATTTAGGGGATATTTTCATCTGTTAGAAGAAAGTGTATCCCAAATTTTTAAAGAGAGAACAATTTATATATATATACCAAAAATAAGGGTAACTACTATGAAGGGATAGAATATGACTCTAAAAATGAAAAATAAAGAAGATTTTTTTTTTAAAAAAAGGGATTGATAAGATGTTGGTTGAAAAAGGGAGAAAGAAAAATTAAAAAAAAAAAAAGACCATTAAAAAAAAATTAACTTTGAAAGACTAAAGAATCATGGTAAAAAAGCCATGGATTCTATGTGCAGTATTCCCCCAGTGCTGGAGTTCTGCCATTCTCATTGATCGGTAAGCTTGGTCTTGGCTGGCTGTTCTTGCTGATCTTCTGGGGGAGGGGCCTGTTGCCGTGGTTCCCAGACGTCTTTGTCGGAGGCAGAATTGCCCCACCCTTGCTGGGTCCGGGCTAAGTAATCTGCTTGGGTTTGCTCTCCGGAGCTTTTGTTCCCTGCAAGGTTTCTGTACAGCTTTGGAGGAGGAGAGTGAAAATGGCGGCCTCCCAATCTCCGCCCTGGAGGAGCCGAGAACTCGGGGCCCCGGCCTCAGTGCACCCCCAGAGAAAAGCAGTCAGTCACTCCCGTCTCCCTGGTCTCCGGCCACACTCTGTGCTCACCTGGCCTGTGACTGAGCATTTCTATCTCTGGCACACGACCCTGTGTGGAGTCTCCAAACCCAGCAGATTCCTGCAGTGCGCTCCCATGCTGCTCCTCTGGGGGGAGGAAGGGGAGTCTCCCCAGATCTGCCACTTGTTGGGTCCCTGCTGGAGGAGCAGTGGTTCGACTGTGCCGTGGATCACGGTTTATGGCAACCCCAAGCTGAGAGCCCACTCCTCGGCTCCGTCTCTGCAGCTGGCTTCCCTGCTCTGATACCTGGGAGCTCTGCCCCACTCAGGTACCCCCTGTCTTTCTGTGACCCCGAGGGTCCTGAGACCACACTGTCCCGGCAAAGGTTCCACCCCCCCGCTTAGCCAGTGGAGTGACGTCCCTCAGTGGAGCCGACTTCTAAAAGTTCCGATTTTGTGCTCCATGGCTCTATCACTTTTCAGTAGCAGCTGATGGAGGCCCCCTCCCCCGCTGTCTATCTTCCTGAATATCGCCTCGGATTCACTTCTCCGCACGTCTTACCATCCAGAAAGTGGTTGCTTTTCTGTTCAGAGAGTTAGGACAACCAATTTTATACAATAGTCTGTAATTGGACTTGTGATGTGCTTTGGAATCTCATAGGCTATATGATAGCACTTTACATAATATCTTATGTGTCTTTGCATCTAATTCAGAACCATGTGTCTTGGATGTGGTTGGTCCCTAATTTGTGATACTTGGAGGAGAAGAAAACTAGAGTAGAAGAAGAAAAAGAGTAAGAAAGGAAAAAAAGATGGAGAACCAACAGAAAAAAGTCAGGGAAGAGGTTTATATGATTTGAAGCCATTAGGCCAGTTACATGTGCTTCAGTTGTCAGACTCATCATGCAATGAGCTGACCTCAGTCAGCAGATTTTCGTGCCTCCTCCAATTCCCTTCAGCCACTTGAGTTTACTGGGGCTGCAGTAGAAATTTCTAGCTCACTGATAGCATCCAACATCAAGCCTCTGTCTCTTTTCCCATCTGCCTGAGGGCTTCCTCCAGGGCTAAGGAGCTCCCCCTTGAGCGGGCAGTTATAAGTGGGTGTGGTGTTAGTGCCCCTGGGGGCAACCTCCACCACAGAGTTGGTAGATAAATGGCCCAGCCTAGGCAGCTTTTAGTGGGATGCTTTTGAGGTGAGTTCCACAAGATTTCTCAGAGGCTCCCTAGAGGAAATGCATACCAGTTGCTCACAGTAGTGATCTCCTCATTAACTCATTTATTGGCATCTCTCCTCTCCCTGACTCATTTTCCCCACTTCCTTGCCTGTTCTTTCTGAGTTAACCTCTCAAACTACCCACACTCATTTCTTGTGTCAGGGTCTGCTTTTGGGGCAACACAAACCAAGACACCTGGTTTAAGTCACAGGCAAGTAATTTACCACTTAAAGAAAGAAATGTAATCTAAATATTAAAATACAAAAACATGGACTACAGTTTTTAAAGGAAATAAACAATTTGGAGATACCAAGAAAACTCAACAAAATTATTTATTTGTGTTACATGCATCTATTTAAAAATAATGCTGAGATTCTGCAGAAACTAATTTAGTTTCAATGGGAAGATAAGAAAGAACTGAATTATTGCATTCAGGTCTTTAAAATTCTCTTGCGTTTGTATTCTGACTCTGGCTTATTAAAGGAGTCTGTGCTCCGTTCACATACACATGTGCTTACAATATAAACAGATTAACTAGACATCTGTGTTGACTACATATAAGAGGCAGTTAACTTTTTGCCTTGTTTCTGTTCAACGATCTTGATATTTTAGTCTGCTGGCCAGATGAAACAAGATTGGTTTTTTGGTACCAGATGTGTCACAGTTTGGGTTTGTATTTTGCAGGTGCTCCCCCAGCTGGGAGGATGGAAATGTGCCATCTTTCTGAGACGATGATTCGGGATAGAAATATAAGTCTGTTAAAAATAATTCGACATATTAATGGAAGGTTTCGTCCCTTGTGGGCTTCTTATGCATACCATATGAGCAGACCAGCAGCTGTTCTATATTTTAAAAGAAGAGTTAGAAAGTTAGAAGCATACACGGCTATTCAAAACATAAGCAACTGCTTGGCGTCATGGAGACAGGATTCAACAATAAACTTGTATTTGTGAAGCTTCCCCAAAAATAATAATCCCACTGGGCTGTGTTCAGGTGGTCTTAGGATACTGAACAATCTTTCTATTTCCATCATTTGGATTCACTAAAACATCTCCCTTGTAGAGGCAAAGTGGTAGAGATGACTATATTTATTAGATGTGGGGATTGGTTTCCAACTGATTTCTACCCTTCAATATTTATATTTTTAAATTACAATTTTAAAAGCCCTACTTGTTTTTGCCATTTTTACTTAAACATATTGTGAAAGAATATGTTTAGCCCCCCTGAGGACTGAGTTGTTAATAAAATGAGGCATCTTATCTTATTCTGGGTGATGATGTTCATTGTTCGTTCAGAAATAACCTAATGAATATTAACCAATGTCAAGGAATGGCAGTAATCTTTACACTAGCCCCTTACTTTATACTAATCCTATGGAAGGAAGGACTCTGTAAGCTTTTTGGCCCAGCTTCTGAACCAGGAGAGTGTTAACCTCATTCCCTCTTCACCACTGTTGCTCTCAAAGCTCCCCCATGCAGAGAGCTACATCTGGATCTTTAGTAATAGACTTTATCTTTTGGGAATTGCTGTCCTCTCCAGTATAGTAAGGTCTACATGATTGGTTCTTGACTTTGAATTTCTAGAGTTTAGGAGTATTTTGTGTAACACGATGACTTCTGCCTCTCTGGAGTTTTTAAAGAGAACAAATCAGCTAAAGTTTAAGAAAGTAAATCAGAATCAGGTTGGTATCTGTGTTATTTCAACACAATTGCCTGTAACAGCAGTGGTGACAACTGGTCATGGCAATCAGCAAAGCTGGTCCACGATTTGGGGTGGACGCTTTGCAGGAAAGAAAGGGATTGCTTGTTGGTGTTGAAATTTGGAGTACGGCCAATGAAATGAGCTTAATCTAAATCAGAAGACCTGCATTCTAGGCACAGCGCTGTTGCTTAACAAACTGTGACCTTGAGCAAGTCTTAAAAATAAGATGACCTAAGTGGCATCTAAATTTAGAATCCTGTTATTGTTTATTATTATCATTATTATTAAAAAGAAGTGCATGTAATAAGAGATTTTATGTTTGGAGGGGTTGGAGATTGCAAGTTGTTAATGAAACTATTTAAGAGGGAAATTTGGCAGCTGCAAGGGAACTTATTCTTTTTTGGAGCAGTCTTAATAACCAAGAGGCCTTTCCTAATCACTGTCAGAATGGAACTGTCCAGTTAGAGAGCATGGAAGTCTCTGAGCCCAGATATGGTAACAGAATGGTGAAGTGATGGAAATGACTAGTTGTGGCCTCATTACTGAGACTTACTAAGAATGTACATATTTCCCTGGATGCATGTTTAGAAGTGTGGGAACCCATGGCTGGACTTTTTTCATTGGTGAAACAAGGCGAAATGACTTTTAATTTAACATGAGTATTTATATTTCAGTATCAGTGAAAAGGAGCAAAAACATGAATAATTTAACAGATTGAATAGCAAAAAAACATAATTTTGAATTTTAATTTAAAAATTTGTAGCTAAATTTGTCCTTGGCCACAGTAATGAACCCACAGTATGAAGACCTATTTTGGGGAAGGCACTATGAGTTTTCTCTTCTATCAATGTCCAATGCTTCCCAATAGCCACTGCATACAAGGAATGCTCAGATGCTTTAAAAAATTTGGCAAATTGAGCTACCTTATCTCTCAATGCAGCTTAGGCGTAGGGATTAGTTACAGTCGTTAAAACTGGAAAAGCTCCTTGTTTCAATATCTCAGTTTTATAGATAAAGAAAGCAAGGGCCCCAAAAGCTAAGTCTCACAAGTGATTAATGTTAGAACTGATTCTTTTATACTACATCACACTCTTAAATGTTGGAAGGGATTACTACAGAAGTTGCTTAATAAATGTTTGCTGCTGAATAATGATTCTGAGATGAATTTGTCTTGTAACATCTATGGGAGCTGGTTTAAATCAGTGATTCTCATAGAGAAGGGGAAGAGGGAGTCATGTGTAGTTCGAAAACAAAGCAGGTCTTTGTCTTACTGCTTTGGTTTGTTTTTAGTGAAGATGTTTATTTTGAATTTCAAATTACATTAAAAAGAGAACAGGAGATTTTGAAGTTTACTAAGGATGGTTGTACCTGTAAGGGAACTCATGTGTTAGCTTTCCAAAGCTCTTTCCAGGATTTTGCTTCTGTGAATGAATAATATATTTTTTTTACTTGCTATTTTTTTTTTAGTTAAAAATGAAACTAAAAATGGGTGATTTAGGCCATGAAATTAGTGGATGAATCATCTAGGAATCAGCTTCCTTTTTGTAGGTAAGACAAAAAGGAATTGCAGGTGGAAACAACATATCAACTTATGTCCATCAACTGATGACTGTGAGACAGGGAAACTGAAGGACTCCATAAAAATCTGCTTTTTTCTCCTTTTCCCACTTTTATTCTTGCTAGGACCTGCACCCCCACTTTACACATGCCTCAGAATGCAAATAGTGTATGTCCTCCTTGTAAGGAACGAGCAGTTAATGATTTCTTTGGAATAGATAACATCTAAAGAGGGACCGAGTGAGAATGACCAAATGAAGCCATCATATGCATATTCCAGACCACCATTGGAGCTAGACATCTTGACGCCATGACCCCCTGCTTCCAAGGAATAACACCTCGGTCCTTGTCTTTGTTCTAACTGGTTCCTGGATGCCTGAGAGGACACATACACCAAATCACAATCCTCAATAAAAACCTCCAAACCCCAAGCAAAGACCAGACTCCCTCCTTTCCTTTCTGAGTCTCCCAAACACTCCATCTGTGTCTGCTCTCTCTATGTCTTCAGTAAGCTCTGCTCTCACTCCTTGCTGGTTCACATTTGATTTCCATCCTGCACAAAGCCAAGGACCCTCTTGGCTGGTCCTGTGGACCCCCTTCTGGTTCCTTGGACCCGGCCTTCCAGCATCAAATGGATAAAGTGTGATATGTCTACACTATGGAATATTATTCAGTCATAAAAAGGAACAAAGTACTGATACATGCTACAATATGGCTGAAACTTGAAAATACCATGCTAAGTGAAAGAAGCCAGACACAAAAGGGTACCTATTGTATGATTCTATGTATATGAAATGTCCAGAATAGGCAAATCCAGAGACAGAAACTAGATTAGTGGTAACTCCTACCAGAGTTTGTGGGTTGGGGAATGAGGCATTACTGCTAATGGATATAGGGTTTATAATGGGTATGGGACTAGATAGTGTTCATATTTGTATAACATTGTAATGTACTAAATGCCACTTAGTTGTACATTTTAAAATGAATTGTATTGTATATTTTACAATTAATAAAAAAGGAATCGCACCAGTGACATTTCACTATATCAACCCTTCCCATCTGTCTATGATTTGTGAATAGAGCTAGGCTTTGGGATGAAAGGGCAGCCATCTCGCCTATAGTTAATGGTTTCTTTTGGTTCCTTTTTTCTTTCCCTTTTATGATTCATTTATTTATTTTAGAGAGGGAGGAGGGGCAGAGGGAGAGGGAGAGGCAGTCTTAAGCAGACTCCACACTGAGCACGGAGCCCAACATGGGACATGGGACTTGATCTCACAACCCTGAGATCATGACCTGAGCTGAAACCAAGAGTTGGACGCTTAACCGACTACCCCACATAGGCGCCCCTGCAGTTAATGATTTCTATATGTCACATATATAGATATATAATTATAAAAATGCAGTTTATAAATCATTATATATTATAACATGTTTTATATATTAATTATATAATACAGAAATAGTAATTTATATATATATTTACATATAACAAAATATATTATTCTATAATTATATAATAATATGTAATTATATAATAATATATGTATGCTTAGAGGTGGAGGTGGAGGGCCAGGGCTTATATATAAATATTTCAGAGAAATTTCTGTTTCTTCTGTAATCATCTCCAGAGTTATAGATAAGACACTGCCTTCTTATTTAAGAGTGAAAAATCTGTTGGAAGAGGTCTTAGACTTTCTTTTTAAACTCTCACCATTCCCATCACTGACTTGAGAACTGTGTCTATATGTAGAAAAACCAATAGACTGGGACGCCTGGGTGGCTCAGATGGTTAAGCGTCTGCCTTCGGCTCAGGTCACGATCCCAGGGTCCTGGGATCGAGTCCCGCATCGGGCTCCCTGCTAGGCGGGAAGCCTGCTTCTCCCTCTGCCGCTTCCTCTCTCTATCTCTCTCTCTGACTCTCATGAATAAAAAAATAAATAAATAAAAAATTAAAAAAAAAAAACAAAAAAACAAAAAAACAAAAAAAACCAATAGACTGATTAAAAACAGAAAAGTTTAGATCAAGCCTTAATTTATCTGGACTGCAAGTAATCATGTGGACGGAGTGACAGTAACACACTCAACAGTCCTGCTGTGTTGTGGCTGGCTGTTTATTCTGCTTCCTTATATGGCTCTTGGTTAGAGCTGTTCTCTCATCACTGTTTCTATTCCCCTATAACAAAAGCCCATCCCCTGTTCACACAAGAAGTTTGTGTTTTGTTTCTTGATTTCTTGGTGAACTTTCTTTTTGACAATTACTGCACATTTAGTCAACAGTTTGAGAAACACCTGTTTCAGGGTCGAGGTTGCCTGGGTGTCAGAGGTTATTCATATGTGCTTTGAAACTGGATGTAAGAGAAAATTGGCTGCACACATTCTTGTGGCATGATTTTAGCAGTCTTTTTGTTTCATCATCTCCTAGATTATCTATTAGAAAAAAATCAAATGGTTGTTCTTGCTGTAGAAGCTATAACTAATTTTTTCCTAGACAAAATTATATTGACTGTCATTGGTTGCACTTAAAAAAACCTTCAAAGATAGAGTGATCCTCTAAAAGAATATTTATTTTTATTTAAAAATATGATACATCAAAGTGAAGCAGTTATACTTTAAACAAATAAAACATAAAACCTTTTCTTTGAATTCAGAGGGAGGGCAATTTGCTTTAGTTCACGGTCACTCTGGATGCCAAGAATAAGAACTGTTCTCATTTTCTTCCTCTGTGAGCATCAGATATAAAGATGAGAAATTTTAGTTATAAGTGAAGTTTTAGAGTTTTAATTTTAATTCAGAAACTAAAGCTTCCTCAGTACAATCCCTTTTCTTCATTTTGTTCTACATCTTGTGGAAGACCTGAATTCAGGGGTGTTCTTACATTTACCAAGTGTTAAAGATTGAATGTTCGTGTCCTCCCCAAGTGTTGAAATTCTAACTTCCAATGTGATAGCATTATGAGTTGAGGCCTTTGAGAGGTAATTAGGTCATAAGGGTGGAGCCCTCATGAATGAGATTAGTGCTCTTATACAAGGGACCCCAAGAGAACTCTTGCTCTCTTTCTACCATGTGAAGATACGAGTCTGCAACCCAGAGGACAGCTCTCACCAGAACGTGACCATGCTGGCACTTTGATCTTAGACTTCCAGCCTCTAGGCTGTGAGAAATAAATTTCTGTCATTTATAAGCCACCCAGTCTATAGTATTTTATTATAGCAGCTTGAACTGATGAACACACCGAATTTACTTCTTCAGGTCAATTCCAATATAGTTTTAAAAGAATTTGTTTTCTCATCCCTCTCTGTAGATTTCTCAATATAATAATTATTCTATGGATAACTTATTCACTTTGAGAATTTTGCTTACTTTTTTGTTTACATTCATAATAAAAAATTTCTGACAAAATTTAAAATATTCAACAGAAACCAGCATACTATACAATAATCTGTGTTTAGACTGATAATGAAAATAAAACCAACGCAAATATGGTAGATCCTCATTTTCTAAAGAAATATATCTTTATTGACTTTTTCCATTTTCTTACAAAGCAGTTAAAAAATTCATTCTTGAACTTGCATGCTGTTCAATGTTATGATGGTTGCCTCCTTATGAGACTGTCAGTGGAGCTGTAGTAAGTTTCCTTAAGCACCACAGAAGATAATCATTGCTTTGTCCCACTTTTACAGAAAAGAATCCAAGTTTCATTGAATAGAGTATGCTTAGCTCTCTTGAAGAAGACCAGTTTAGTGGATTAATGTCTAATTTACATAAAGTAATAAAGACAAACTTTGAATCTTTACAGATTAAATGCCCACTTTATACCATGGTGTAATTGTTTGAATTATTGGTGAGTGTACAGCATATAGATGTAGATGTACTAGATACGTCTATAAATAAAATAGTGCTTTATTGTATCAATATTCTTTGGCTGATTTAAATGCCTATAGTGGACTCTTTTAAAAGACTAAAATGAAAATGGCCCCACTATTATTGTCAATCTTAACACTGAGCTTGTGCGGAAGGTTCCTATACTGTTGACTGTTAGCATCTCCAGGTCCACGATATATTCTCTTGGTCCTGATAGCGACTTCACCAGCACAAGCATTGCACTTACAGGACTTGTTTGCTAAAATAAAAGAAAAAAGAGGGAGGGAGAGAATAATTTTTGAATTGGAGTTTCTATTGTGAGTATACCTAGTCCTATAAGAATTAGGGGAAGAATTTTGAGGGTAGGATAAAAGTCACTACTTAATTCCTTTTTGGTTTCAACCTTTCTTGGTTCTTTTCCCCTTGTCCACACATAGTCATTAGTTCCAAGTTACAGGGACCTGCTTTTTTGATAGTTCTGTGTTTTCTGTTCATCCCTCTCTGTTAATGTTTCTCTTCACTTTTACTGAGTCGTACCAGCCTTTATAGAGACTGTAGTTCAGGTGAGAATCTGATAATTTTTGAACTGGTAAACAAAGTTATCACCTTTCTGTTCTTAGCATTATGCATTTGTTTACATTCTAGTAGGCGAAGAGACATGTAAATAGTTAACTTCAATAGAACATAGCAAATGCTAAGATACATGAGGTTATGTAGATATGTGTGCAGATACATAAAAGTCAAAAATACAGGGAAAAAGAGAAGGGACCTTGAAGCATTGAAGGGAGGCTTTTGAATGTCTAAGGAGAGTCACCAAAGATAATTGAAAGTTTTATAAAGAAGTATGTTCAGGAGAACTGGATGCAGTTTCATTTTGATGAAGAATGTGATGGGTGCTGGAGAGTAGAGGGAGATGAGTTGAGGGGCAGGTTAGTAGATGTTTGAATCTGAATGCCAGAGGAAAGCAGGTGTAGAGACAGTGGATTAGGATTTAGCTGTCACTTCAATGGGTGGATATTTAAACCAAGGGAGAGAAGGTATATGTGATAAGACTGGATCTGGGAGAGGCCAATATTTAAGGAGTGGGCAGAGAAGAAGCCATTGAGGGAAGCTGAGAAGAAACAGATGATTAAGTGGGAAACAGATGAATGGATAGCAGTATCCAACAGAGTAGCAAGCGAGGCTGAAGGAGCCTGGAACTGAAAAATGGCCTCTGGAGTTAGCAGTATGGATGTCATTGGTGGCTTTTTTCAGGGCAACTTCAGTAGGGTAATGGGAACAGAAGATAGAAAAGGGTGACTAGGAAGTGAGAATTCAGAGACTGTGTTTATAGGCTGTGTTTTAAGAACCCTGGGTGGGAAGGAGAAGAGAGAGAGGGCAACATCTACAGGGAGGCAAGTTGAATATGTAGGAGGTAGATGGGAGTTTGATGGAAGAAGATTCTAGAGGAGATGGAAGGAAGAGTACAGGTGGCGAATTGGCCTTGATTGACAGAAGTGAAAGCTCATCTTTGGAAAACTCAAGGGAGAAGGTAAAAAGGAGGACACACGAACCTAAATTTGTAGGGGGTGAGTGGGAAGTTCAGGTAATTCATATCTGTTGGCCTCAGTGGTTTCAGAAGAGAAGGAGGTGAGGTCACCTACTGAAAAAGAAGGGTCCAAACTGAAAGGATGTCCAGACTGAACTCACCTTCCTCTCTACACTGGCTCCTTCTTCCCTATCTTAATAAATGGCACCACCACCATTTACTGTTGCTCAAGACAGAAACTTATCTTTGGAAGTTACCTTTGGTGCTTTCTCTCCCTCCACCTCCCCATAGCAAATGACTCACCAAGTCATGTAGTTCTTCCTATATCTTCATAAATCTGTCCACTGTTTTTGGACTCACTGCTACCACCATAGTACCCCATTCTCTTGAACTACTAACTGGTCTCTTCTATTCTTGTCCCACTCCAATCCAGGCTCTGCAGTGAGCCAGGCATCATTTTTTTAACATGAAAATCTGATAGCAACTCCTCTACCTGAAACCTTAATATGATCTTTAAGACATTCTGTGATCTAGGTCCTGCTCATCTTGCCAGGCTCCTCTCAAGCCACTCCACTGGCAGCACTTGGGACTTTCAGACCAACTGGACTGCTTTTTATTCTTTCCATTTTCTAGTCTTTAATTGTCAGTCTTCAGCTTAAGTCCACTTCTTTCAGAAGCTTCCAGACCACTCCTATCTTCTTAGCGGTTGACTTGGTAGGCACTCATGAGCACTTGCAACTCCCTGTTGTAACATTCAGCATACTTGTGAGCACTTGCTCTGTGTCTTGACCATGAGCTCCACTGGGGCAGGAATTGGCTTCGTTTTATTCACTGTTGTGTATCCAGGACCCAGCATGGTGCTTGCCCCTTGAAGGTAATAGTAGTACCTTGAAGGCACTACTTGAATTAATTCATTCATTTAAAAATATTTTTTTGAGCACCTGCTAGGTGCCAGGTATATTCCTTGTGCTGAGTATAGAAGAGTGAACAAACAGGTAAAGTCTGCTCTCATTACACCCACACTGTAGACCACACACATAGACCAATGACTACTATGCAAAGTGGTGGTAAGGGCTATGAAGAAAATAGGCTCAATAAGGCATAGATATTGGGTGGCATGGATGGGGAGGATGGTATTCTACCTTCAATTTTATGTACTACTTCTTTACAGTATGTCCTCTTTTCTAAGGAAGAGGGTTTTCTCAGTATTCTCCCAAAAGGAATATAAATAAAATTCTATACTCTATGGATCCCTCAAAGATCAGGTCCAGTATCATGACCATCAAGAAACCTTCTTTAACTGTTCCAGCCAACGTTAATTCTTTGATGTCTTGGACCATGGAATTAAACATAAATTGCTCCCTTCCCCCCCCCCATAGATGTTAACTTTTGCCACACGTAATATTTAAAGCTCTTTAAAATAAGGAAGTATGTATTACATGCACCTGGCATGGAGCTGAGCATACAGTGGGTGCTTAATTAAGGCCTGATGATTGATTTTTATGCATCAAATGCCCTCTACATAAGTGGATTTTCAGTAGAAAAATTTTGTAGGATTTAATCCAAGTACTTCTTGAATTATGTGATAAGAAATAATCTTAAAATGACTTTTTATTTCAAATAGTTTTTGTTTCAAATAACTTAATATTTAACTCTGGGATTAGCAAAATTGCCAATGTTTTATATCATTCATGGAAAAAAAAGATTTTACTTGAGAAAAACACTGTGAGAATTTATATTTGAAAATATCAAGTCGATAAATGCACTGATATGAATCATAAAACTTTTGCGGTGCTATGTTTATTGCAAGGAAAATAACATGCTGGAACTTTGCTTAACCGTTTGTTGATTTTACTAGAAATTTTACTTTCTTAAATAATAGCTAAAAGTTCAAAGTGGAAAACTATTTTTAAAAAAGATTTTGAGATAAACCTATTTTATTGCCATGGGTTACAAATAATGTTGTTTGTTTGGGCTAGAATTATTAAATTGGTATTATCTGAACTGTGTGAAATTCATTTAAAGTAAACTTCTTACAAATATCTAATATATCTCAAATTTAAAGCATCAAATGTTAAAGAAGTTTATTCTTAGCTATTAGAAAAAAAGAACAGAAATAAATTTTGGGTTGGATTTTTCTCTTCAGAAGTTGGTCATGAGAAATTAATCATTTCTAATTTACTGGCAAAGAAGCAGAATCACATAATTCTGGAGTTGGAAGGGAACTTAATATATCAAAGAACGGGATAAACATGTAAACATTAAAAATCTCTAAACTTTACCACGAGAATGAATTTCCCAATTACTTTTCATGTTCTTAAAATGAAATACTGACTTTAAAATTTGATTAAAAATGAAGAGTGCCCAAAGGAGTTTTGAGAAAATTGTAACTGGATGAATAACATCCTTAGCGTGAAACAGTTACCGGAACCCTGCAAACGGCTTGGTGGGGTGCCATCATTTGCACATGAAGTGGTGAGCCGTATTTATAATATGTCAGAATTTTCACCTAAAATGAACTTGCTGAGATGTTGTCTGGGGCCTGGAAGGCTGAGGCACTGGAGTCAGGGAGACCTGCTTGGAAGCCCTTGGAAGGATGAGGGGGTACGAAGAACCAGTTTAAAGGAAGAGAGGCAGGGGCACGGGGAAGCAAAGATATCCATGAAGAGAGAAATGGCAGAATTCAGAGAAAGATTTCATATAGGCATGAAATAAATGGAAAACACAAAGTTGACCTCACATTATCTGCCTAAAGTTTGCAAGAAGGGTACAACTACTGGCACATTTGGTGCAAGGGGTTGGGGTCATTGCTCAGGGACTTCCAGTTTTCAATTTTGGTGTGAACGTAAATAATCTTGCAGATGTAACAACAAGGAATTTATGGTTTTTGAAAAGCTCTCCAGAAATTATTTTTTTACAATTAAATAACTATCACTAATTGGTGGTATCTATTTGGAGTGTGTGTGTATGTGTGCATTGGCTTGTGTTCTGCTGGTCACACACAACTCCATTAGAGTCTTCAACTTGGTATCTGAGTGACTTTAGAGAAGCTACTAAATCTGAGTCTCACTGTTCTGTAAAAAGGGAGATGAAATATTTAGTGTCTATCTGACAGTGTTACCAAGAGGATTAAATGAGATAATGCACACAGGAAGACCTTACACAATGCTTGCACATAAAAACTCCTTAAATGTTAGCTTTCCTTCCAAGTGAATACTGCAAAACCACAGCAAACTTGCATCTGTCCCAACAGCTACAGCTGCCCTCAGGGTACTACTCACTCTTAGGTAGAACTCTCCATTTTCATTTCCAGATTTAATCCGAAAAGTATTGATAGTGTTGGCATAAATGGTTGTGGCCTGTATCTGGAAGATGTCTGATGGCACAGACCTATCGGATCGGATGCTCATGTACTTGTAGACTATAGACTGGGGAAGTTCTCGGCACACCGCACTTGAGACTGGGCAAACACATCGGCTGCAGAAAAAAACAAAAGTATTTCCCAGTTTAGCGTGGGAAGTCAGAAGGTTCTCACTTTCAAAAGTTCTGATTTTTCTTACTTCTCTGATGTTAGAACATAGGGATCTTGACAAGGATTTCGTGGGTAACAACGGAAGCCGCCATGATAATTCCAACACATTTCATCTTCCCGACATTCATTTGTGGTCTCACACTCATTTATATCTGTAAACACATAGGGTCAAAAAATTTACCGATCTAAGTAAATCGTATAATACTTCATAGCTTCACTTCTTGTGCTGTGCTTCCTAGGGACAGTCTAATCCACTGTCCAGAGCATCAAGTCTCCTCCGCCCTCATGCCTTGCTTACCAAAACCACACCTCTAGGCTTTACCTCTCTTGGAAGCTCCTGAGTCAGTCAAATGCCCTCTCCATTGGTTTTGCTTGCTGCTTTCCCAGCCTAGAAGGCCCTCCCCACCCCAACATGAAAATCCCATCTAACCAGCACACTTCAAGGCCAAATTGAGATGCCTCTTCCTTCCTGCAGCCTTCTAACCCTCCAGGCAGAATTTATTCTGCTTCTAATCTTCCAGGGCACTTATCCATCTCTTATTTAATTCCATTTTATTTTATAATTAACTATTGCCATATCTATATTCTTAACTAAATTACAATCTCCCCGAGGGCAAGAATTGGTATCTTTCACTTTTATATAAGCACAGTCAATGGCTAACGTTTGGCTTTGAATTCCACAGATGAACGAACAATAGGTGCTTGATAAAAATATCGTAAAATGACACATACTAATCTGTCTGGAATGACTCAGCTACATCTGTCCTCAATTAAATGCAATGAACTCAGGTCCTACTCAGTCTTGTGTCTAAAAGCACATTAAACTTAGCCCAGATCCCCATACAACCTGAATCTATCTGGATGTGTTCCACCTTGGGTGGCATAGCTATTTGGAGACTGTGTGGAAGAAGGGGAATTAAAGCAGGGGCTGTGATGAGAGGCAAGCCAGGAAAAGACACTGTGAGGAAGCCAGAAGGGCAGAGAGTCCCAGAAAAAGAGTGCTGTGAGAAGGCCAGGCTGGACAAGGACTGGTTTCGGATTTGGGAATTAGGAGCCTCCAGATGACATCTGAGAGAACACTTCCACTAGAGAGCCATTATATTTACTACTAGAACAACAACAATGAAAATTCTATTAATATTTACATCCCTAGCTATGTCTACCTCCCTTTACATTTGAATAATGATTTTGATTTTATCCATTATAAGCCTTTTCTGAATCCTTCTGCCTCATAACCAAATACTTTCATTCATTAATTTACTTCTTCCATAAGTAATTTACTAAATCCCTGCTGCAAGCCAGAAATGGGCGAGTTGCTGGGGTTGAATCTGTTTTTCCTATCAGAATTCTCACACCCCATGTTCTTTTTTGGGGGGGGTCTTTATTGCTCTCTGCTTTGCATTACTGAAATCTGCATGTTTGTCTTAACCCTTCTATTAGCTTATAAACCCCATTAGAGCAGGACTACAGTATTCATCTTTATATCCCTTTATCACCTAGCATTAATGCACTCAGGGGCACCTGGCTTTTAAGAAATATTAAAATAAACTAAATTGCTCTTCACACAAATCATGTAGACATAGATGAGAAAGATATTATCTCTACTTGACTTGGAGGAAAAACAAATAAGGGTTAAGTAAGTGGCTCAAGTTCATACAGGTAGTGACAGGCATGTTTCCACTGTAAGGTACTACACATCCTCTAAATGAGAATAATTCCATGCCTTGTCCTTGGAGGTAAAAAATTTTCTTTTAGCTTCCAAACTGGTCAAAGCTATCTGGAACCCAAGGGGAGACTGGAAAAGTTTCCAAGAGTTTCCAAGAGTCAGTTATACAAAGTATCTTCTTTTGGACTGGCTATGGCTAAAGAAAGAATTTAGATCCCTTAGAAGAAATCATAAGTGACTTGTCCTTTCAATATTCTTCACTTCTCTGAAAAATAAAGATGCTGTTAGCTACAAGGAAAACTAAGACTGGTTTGTTATATGGATACCAAAAATGGCAAAAGGAAACTTTATGTAATAATTTCATTTATTACTTCCATTAACTTAGAGCCTAGCATAATCAATATCTTAATCATTCTGGAATGTTTTTCAGGAATTATTAATAGTATTAAAATATTTGATGAATGTGTGTCTGTGTGTATATGTATTCTCTCTCTGTCTCTGTTTCTCTGTCTGTCTCCTCTGTGGCCTCCACCCCACCCAAACACACACAGAGTTTTCATTTTTGCAAGGTTGTGGAAATGAGAACAGTTATTTCATCCTCAAAATAAGCCTTTTGGGTAAAGGTAAGAATCCATACTCTTTTGTTTTTACTTTAGTCTATAGATGAGGTTGGGAAGAGATGATTTTAGTGGAGAAAACCAATTGCTTTGTACCTTAAAAGAATGTTAAGTCTCTCTCATAAAAAATGTTTTGGCTTAACCAAACATTCTGGAGCTGCATATCTTCAAGATATAACACTCATGAATCCCTTATTTGCAATTCCAGTACATTTTTCACCTTTAATTGTAACAGATATGTTTCCATATACATAGAGTAGGCAGGTAAGATTCCACTGTATGTTAATTTACTTCTGTCCTTTGCTGAGTACCAAATCCATTTATGATCAAAAACACATAGACATTTATCTGAAGGACTCCAGGGAAATTGGTTAAGATATCCCACTGGCTAACATTTTCCTCCATGTAATATTCATGTTAAAAGTCTCAGGCTTCAGAAAGTAAAATCATCAGAATGCAATGTTTTTCCACAATTAACATTAGAGCCTCTAGGAACCTAGAAAGGGGTATAAAGGTGTTCATTGTGCAATGAATGGCATTCTGATTATGCTCATACTTAGTGGTTGGAGTCTAGTTGAATGATCATATGCATACTATAAAATCCCAGGTCCTGGGTGTTCCTCTGAGTTAATATTCTCCTGTAAAATCATGATATAGACTGCGAATCCCTAGTGTCTCCTTTCCTTGATTTTTTCCTTTCTTAAAAGATTTTACTGCCCTTGTATGTCCTTTCTCAGTTCTGATTAAAGAGGACTATCTAGGACAGATTTGCTACTAGTCACTTACATGGCTAAGTAGATTTTATGAAAATGTCTTGGATTGTAAGCCTTTTTAGTTTACAAATAATTTTTATGTATGTTATCTTATTTCATGCTCACAACTCCCTTTTCCAAATGAGAAAGCTGAGGCTTAGAGACATTTGATAATCTGTTCAAGACTGTACAGATAGAAGGCAGTACAGATAGAAGGCAGTACAGCTAGGACTCAAACAAATTTTCTGTCTTCAAGTTCAGTCATTTCTTCCCCACCCCTTCACTGCTTTATGTAAACTTTAAGTCTCTATACTAGCTTTTCTAGGATTATCTATACTTATGGTTTTTATCTGAGCAGACTTTTCCCTGTTAAAGAAATTTGAAACTACATGTACCATTGGAGGTGTGTAGGTATGAAGATCACCTGAGTTTATTTTAAAACTGGACCCTAGGATATTAGCTATTTTGGGATCAATGGGTTTTTTTGCTGAAGAATTCAAGCACATTTTAATACACATGAGGCTGATTTTATCAGCACCTAAATTACTGCCCAATTCATAATCTTGGTGTTTTAGAGGATAAGAGACTGGTTTAAGGTTTGCCTAACCCATATATTAAGTTTATTCTCTAGACTCAAACTCACGGTGAAATATTTTAATAATTGAATCTTTTGGGGCAGGTGATTAGAAGATGTATATCATAGAGATTATGTAGGCTATGTAGAAGAGATATCATTATTTTATTAAAATTATTTATATCTTAAGAAAGAAAAACAATTACTTTAAGTTTTAAAAAAGTCAGTGTTAACTGAATACCCTTTTTATGAGATATGCGTATTGCATGATGAACAAGGGAAAAAAGAGCTCAGATTTTATTCAAGAGGGAAAAAATGAAAGTCTATGGTAGAGGATCCTGTAACTTTCTCCCTGCTATTTTTCTGGTTAAAAATGAACACTTAACAGATATGAAAACAATAAACTCACCCTGACAGGTTCTACTTCTCACCACTTGGTATCCCTGGGGACACATACACGAGAATTTCCCAGGTTCATTGACACATTGATACTGACACAGGTAGCTTGAGGTTCTGCATTCATCAATGTCTGTTGAATCAGACAAGAGCAGGGACACAGAGTTGAAAAACTTACAGGTCACTACTTTGGTAATATTTTTAAAGGTAAGGTAAGAGGGTAAAAATGCTATAAACTCTAAAACAGAAATATAATACTTTGTAAGAAGCTCAGGGGAACATTCTACAATATCAGCTCATTTCCTTTAGAACTTCACCACACAAAGAGTTTTTCTTACCATCAGTTTACCTCAATCATTGCTGAGAGTTTGGTGAATCTCAGACCTAACCATACCGACTGAGCAGACTGAATGAACTGGGAATTCAGGGGAAGAATGCTTTGCATTTCTCAATGGTGATGTCCTTATAGTTTGCTCAGAAGGGCAGAGGCAGCTCTCCAGAGCCAGCCCCTTTTGGTTTTGAGCATAGTGGCATGATATGAGGTCTCTCTGGGGGTGGGGTATGACCTTTGTGGCCCCAAGTAAAGCTGGGAGGCCCCAAGTGTCAATGGCATTCCCCTCAGGATGTCTTATGCCTTCTGAATTGCACAGTGGAACATGCATGGGCAATGGACTCTGAAGGTCATCCTTCCAATTAAATGGCCCTCTTTTTACTTATGTGGAAAGTGAAACCCAGGCAACTTAAGAAATGTGTCCAAATCACACAGTGGTGGGAAAAAGACTAGAGGACAGGTCTCTTGGTCTATATTCTAATGTTTCTGACATGTAATTAGCTCTCTTCAAATTTAAATGTGCATACCAGTCACCTGGGATTCTTGTTAAATGCAGCATCTGACTCAGAGGTCTGGTCTGGGGTCTGAGATCTGTATTTCTCCCAAGTAGAGACAAGGAGGTGTCATTGCTGCTGGCCATCAGATCACTTTGGGAAGCAAGACAATAGAACACTCCTTCTAATTATTAGACCCAGTCTTAATCTAATATTTCAGTTATTTTGTTCCTTCTCCTTTCTCTTGATAACATACTAAAAAGCCAATGTTATAATTGAGCTTAATTAACTGGATTTTAAAATAGAATTCCCATGGTTAAAAATTTGTTTTCATAAACAGACATAATTGGATAAAGCAACAGCAATTATTCAGACTGAACTGTTATTACAAATTATTGGAAAATATTTTACCTTCACAGTTGAGCCGGTCACTGCTCAGCTCATATCCTTGATTGCACTGACAGATGAATGAACCGAGAATATTGTAGCATTGCTGAGCACATTGATTGCTAGCGTCACATTCATTTATATCTGAGAGGAAACATTATATATATTTATATATCTATGTCTTAAAACATATCCTTGCTCTTTTGTACCTATGCCATCTAATGATAAGTGAATGATTCCCGGATTGGATTCTTTGCCCTGCAGAAGCTCACTGGAGAACATCCATTCAGGTTTCATATTTGTTGGAATAACTTCAAACGTCTGTCATGCACTTCTTTTAGAAATACCATAATATTTCTTTCTGGGAATGACAGTTTTGTGTTTGATGAATTTTTCCAAAAGAATTTAATGATTCTAATAAATATACATTCCAGTATCTATGTTCTTTTATAGTTGTTCAGATGCAAAGTGCCAAGTCCATAAATAATTGATATAAGACATTCATACTGATACGGTCTCTCAGCATGCTGTGGTGAAGATTTATCTGTGCTATTTATTACTTTTTAAATGGGTTCTGTTAAATTCCATTACAATTATAACATAAGCCTTTGAGACCCATACAGAGTTTTGCAATGCTCTAAGGCACTGAAAATATTGTGAAAAGGCATTTTTCCTGCACTAGATTCTTTCCATGTCATGCCAATCTTAAGATTGTGTGCCGTGACACTGCATTCTGAAAGGGGAGAAGAAGCATGTAAAAATCAGATGCACTTTCAGTGGAAATTTATGTACTTGAACTTACAGTAACCCATTGGCACCTTCAGGATTTATATCACACACTGTTGACTAATTGGTGTGTGTATATCAATTGATCTGTAGTTTTTTATATCTTTGATACACCCACAGAGAAGAAGTAACACCAAGGTTAACAAAGTTTTCCATTCACATCTTGATGTGTTTTAAGAAACAGATTAGTTATTGTCTTTTCAGCTTTATGCAGGGAAGATAATGCCAGTTCACTCAAGAGCACAGAAAACTGGAAATACTGCAACATGCCCTGATGTTTGTTTTGAAGACAGAAATCCGTCAGTATGGCAGTTTCCCCAAATCTTACCTACACAGGTATAGTTGTTTGCGGCCAACTGAAACCCAGGACTGCACTGGCAATAAAATGATCCCGGTGTATTCACGCATCTTTGGTGGCAATATGGAGGGATGGTGCATTCATCTATGTCTGGGTTATCAGGCACACAAAGAGAACCAGGTTATTGACTATCCATAGCTGTTAGCTCTTTAGTTCTCAGCAGAACATTATCTAGAAAACCTAGCTGGAGAAAAATCTCATTTTAAAAGTAATTCTCTCTCTCTTTTTGAATTAGGGTTTATTTTTTAAAAAATATACTTTGGTTTGCGTTCTGCAGTTGAGTGAGATGTTAAAAATAAAGACTCCATAAGGCTGGTTGAGTGGGTTGAGATTTAAAGACAGAAAAGCAATGAAGACTATTTCACATATATATGAGAATATATATGTCAGTTTGGGCATCTAAAAGATTATCTGTAATGACAGAAGTAAAAAAGGGCTATGGAAGAATCGACTGATGTAACATAAAACTAAGAGAAAGGAGGCGTGGTCTGCCGCTCGGCTGATGACGTTGGCCAAGTCACATAAATGTTTGGCATCTTGGTTTTTTCTTTTGTAAAATGTGGATAGTAATGCTTGCTATGTGTATCTTATGAAGTTTCTATGAGAACCAAATGAAAGAACACTGTGGAAGGAGTAGGATGCTAAACAAATTACCTCTTGAGAGTGCCCTCTGACACTCTGATGAAGTGTTCCAGGCTGTGTTCTTCTCAGATAAATATTTCCAACAATAAAATGGTCAGTTGAGAACTTGCGGGGTAGGATTAATTAACATCTTAGAAGCATAATAAAATTTCATTAACTCTACACTTTGTGACAACTCTAACATGGAGTGTGTCATTTAAAATAATAATTATGCATGTAAATGTAAGACTGTAGTGACACTACCTTATGGTAGAAAACGAAAAGAAAACAATACTTTATGCTGAGTTCTTCTGACTAAAACTGTGGGAGGCAGTATGCTCAAGTGGCCTCAGGATAACCTGAGATGAATCTTTGTTCTGGCACTTACTAGCATGGTCTTAACCTCTCAGAGCTTCATTTCCTCTTCTGTAAGTGATAATACAACAATGTGGTGGACTTGTTGGGAGGATAACATGAAATTATATAGGCAAACTTCCTTGCAAAAAACAGGTAAAAATAAATGGCAGCTATTATTAATAGGCTGCAAAATAGATTTGATTTCACTTGAATATTGAAATAAAAGGTAATGACATTGACATGGCTTTCCACCTCATTTATTGAGGTGTCTGCTCAAATGTCACCTCAGGGAGGCCATCTCTGTCCATCTATATAAAATGGCTTCTTCTGTCCCATCTGTCCCTTTTTCTGCTTTATATTTCTTTGTAGTCATTGACACTCCTTCACATTGTGTTATGTGTTTATTTGCTTCTTATCTATCTCCCTCACTATAATGCATGGCAAATAAGACCTGTTTCCTCTTCAGGTGAAGGTAGAATATTTTTTGTCTGTTCACTGCTTTGTGCTTAATACCTGGAACAGGGTCTGGCATAGTAGGTGCTTGATAAACATTAGTTCAATGAGTGTAGACTTTATACTAATTAAAAGCAATTTTAGCATAGTTCTTCCTAGTATACCATATTATAGCCAGGTGCCAGTATTGACAGCAAATTTGTATAAATGGTCCCTTCTAATAGCTCCATGAGGGACGTGATTCTGTAAAATGTGTTTGTTCACCATGAAGGCCCAGCACTTAGAACAGTATCTGGTACATGGTCAGCCCTCAGTAAATACTTGATGAATAAATGATGCATGTCTTCTTAACCAGTGAACATCCATTGAATCATTGTTATTTCCAAGCATTGTGTTTGGCACTACATTTTATAATGATCATAAATACATACAGTATACCCTGTCTAGCATGGAAGAAAGGCATGAAAACATATTATTGCATGGAATGGTAAGATCAACAGTAGAAAGCTGTACAAGGGACAGAAAGAGCTCATTCTACTCAAGGTGTGACCTGCTGACCACTGTTAGTCCATGGACTATTTGGACCAGTCTGCAACAAATAAGTACAGAAATTGAGAAAAATTGAGAATATGTGTTTAGGAATAGCAATTTGTGTTACCACAACATTTTTTTATTGTACTTTATAGTAGTATCAATCTGCAACAGACTAGAAATTTACAAAAAAAAAAAGACTCATCAAGGTTTGAGAAGTAGTGACATAGAGGAAGGAGTAACTAATCATGTCTAGGTAAATCATGGAAGACTTCCCAGATGAAGTGACCCTGAGCTGGGATTTGGAAATTGAATAGGAGTTTGCCAAGGCTGCACGTTCCTGGTGCTGAAAGAGCTTATGTAGAGGCACTAAAGTGCAACACTGTGTGATGTATGTGGGGAAATGTAACTAGTGAACAAGGCTGAAGTATAATATTTTGGGGAGAGAAGGGTGTTGATACAACAGAGCTGGGCAAGGATCTGATGGAAGAAGACCTTATATGCTCTGTTGACGAATGTGGAGTTGGTTCTGTGGGTGAGGGGAACAGCAGGGAAGCCACATGATTAGATCTGAATTTAAGAACGTTTCCCCCTGCCATATCATATAGGGCTGTAATCATACATTTTATTCCCTTTAATTTTTCCCATAGTAGGTTGAGTTAGTTCTTTTTCTGTACCTTTTATACCCTCAATTGTTTATTTTCCTGACTAATCCATCAGGCAAAACTTTGGTGCCTGTGGAGTTTTCTATACAATCTTCTCCTGCATCACAGCTTCAGTCACACAAAGCCTGGGCCTTCCTCAGAGGCTGGGCACTCACCCCAAAACTTGGGCATAGCTCCGTGGCGGGCAGGACTGGGCCAGGGCCCTTGAGGAGCTCAGTGTTGACATCCTGACATCAACAGTGGACATTCTCAGGTGAAAATTAATGCTAGCTTCCTGTCCCCACATTCTTATCCTCTGTTCCAAAGAGGTAACAAGGATTCTTCACTGATGTATGTTAAAAGGTGGTATGTAAATCACTATCAATATCATATGAACACAATTGACATAGGGAGTCAGTAACAAAGTTTTACTCCTAGTGCTGGACCTCATGGCTGAACCCAGAACACATTTACTTTTACTGTTTACTTCTCATTTGCCAGTCAGTATCCTCATACTGTATACTTCTAGTCATTATAAAAAACAATGCACAGAGCATCTACTTGGCAGGCACTTTTCAGGTCTGGGGAGACAGCAGTGACACAAA
Source organism: Halichoerus grypus (assembly GCF_964656455.1). Lineage (NCBI taxonomy): Eukaryota > Metazoa > Chordata > Mammalia > Carnivora > Phocidae > Halichoerus > Halichoerus grypus. The sequence continues at coordinate 63,702,046 of NC_135721.1, read as the reverse complement.
CCAGACCCGGCTCCTGCCCTCAGGTAGCTTAAGTAGAGCTCTCAAGTAGAGGCACATGCTGTACTTGGCTTTGCATTCCCAGCACTGCACCAACGTGCAACATAACGAATGTTTAGTGCATGTCTCTTAACTCATCACACAATGATAGCACACAGCTATTCCACCCAGGACTTGTTGCAGCTCTAATCACTCCCATATATGAGCTCCTGTCTAAAGCCTCAAAGTGAATTAGCGGTAGAGCTGGGATTTGAACCTCACCATGTGTCCTATAAGCTATGCTATTTTATGAACCAGTGAATGAAGGTCACCTCATCAATGTTTCGGTGCTATGGCCCCCAAATAGCTAATTTAAAATTATTTTCTTGGTTGCTTTTGTGGTCCCATTCATACTCCAAATTTTTGCTTTTGCTTAGTCTAACATGTAGCCAACACTTTGATATCCAGAATATGCTCACCCTTTAAGGTTAGCTCTTGTTAATGTGGAAAATGGATCAGGAGTCAATGAAAGAATAAGCAGTTGTTAGCTATCATTCTCCAAATAAATATGAGTGCTTTGTTTTGAATGACTGAGGTTTAAACAAGTAAGAGGTTTAGGACCAGGATTTTGCTCACTGCTCTGCTGTACTTACCTATACACTGCTCTCCTCGCTTCTGATACCCTGGAGGGCACTGACAGGCGAAGGAGCCTCGTAAATTGATGCACACTTGGTCGGCTCTACAGTTGTGAGTCCCTGCAGTGCACTCGTCTATGTCTGGTAAAGATATCCAGCACAGAGTTTGAGTTGGTTGTGCAGATGTTACTATTTCCTCCATTTAAAAAAACCCGAAGAAGTATAGTTGACACATAAGTGACATTCAGATGTACAACATAGTGGTTCAACAACTCTATACATTACGTTATACTCACCGCAAGTCTAGCTACCATCTGTCACCATACAATGATACTATTGCAGTACCATGAACTACATTCCCTATGTTGAATTGTCATCATACTTTTTTTTTAAGAAATAAAGTTTTTTACTTTATTCTTAAAACAATACTCTGTAATATTATTATATTAGAAATGTTTAAAATGATAAATGATTTCAAGCGTTCAGAAAATAATTTCATAGGTGCTGGTGTGTACCACTCAGATTTAACACATGCTAACATTAACCCATGCTTGTCTCGGCTCACTTTATTTCCAGAAATGAAACATTTGAGACATAGCTAAAGCCTTACTGTATTCTCATCTCTTTACCCACCCACCTACCACTATGCTGGTAGGTGTGAATCTTTCCCTGAAATGGTTTTATACTTTTATTATACATCCATCCATTAGACTAAACAGTGCATCTGTTAGAATATACAGTGCTGTTTTGTGTGTTTTAGTGTAAATAAATTGTATAATACTTCTACCCAACATATTGTATTTGAGATCATTTATGTTGACAAGTCTCTAAAGATCTGTTCAGTAACCAGATATAAATCAAACTTTAATACTGTACATTTCCTGTTGCCTTTTTTTTTTTAACTTTAATTGCAGCGATGCCTGTGTGGCTCAGCTGGTTGAGCATCTGACTCTTGATTTGGGCTCATGTCATGATCTCAGGGTCGTGGGATGGAGCCCTGTGTCAGGCTCCACGTTCAGTGCGGAGTCTGCTTGAGATTCTCTCGCTCTCTCCTTTTGCCCCTCCCCCCAGCATGCCCTCTCTCTCTCTCAAATTGCCCCTCCCCCCAGCATGCCCTCTCTCTCTCTCAAATAAGTAAATCTTTTTAAAAAAAACCCTTTTTGGGGCCCCTGGGTGGCTCAGTCAGTTAAGCATCTGCCTTCAGCTCAGGTCATGATCCCCGGGTCCTGGGATACAGCTATATCGGGCTCCCTTAGCTGGGAGCCTGCCTCTCCCTCTCCCTCTGCCCCTCCACCCCCCTGCTCGTGCTCTCTTTCTCGCTCAAATAAATAAATAAAATCTTAAAAAAAAACCCTCTTTCATTGCAAATTTCAAAATGCAAAGGATTCAACCTGTTCATATTCCTCTAGGAGAGATAAAACTGGTGTAGTTTAAAATACCTATTTTCCCAAAGCATTTCATTTCAGTTTAAAAAAGGTATTTCCCCAAAGCAGTTCTATAATTTACTAAATGTGCCCTAAGGAGTAGCTAGATTATAGTTTCAGAAAAGTAAAAAATGCTCAGTCATAATATATTGAATCTGTTATAATGAATTTCTTTGGGATCAAAGTGTGATGTGAATTTGTGCGTGTGCATTCATATTACAGTAATTTATAAGTGAAATTTAATTTTGCCGTTTCAACATTACCTTCGCATTCAATTAACTCTCTCCCATTATGAAGTTAAATAGGTGAGTTAAGAAGATTATGTGATTTTGGCATTCTTCAACAACTGAAGAGTCTAAGCTTTGTTAAAAAATTTTATCAAACTTGGAATTCCTAGATGACAAATTTTGCATAGAAACTGAGAGCCTTAGATCATCACTGTGGTAAACCCAGGGTGGTGCTTTGGAACAAACAGTGGGCTAAAATTCAATACAAACGATGAGCCATCAGTAATTAGAATGTATTCCTCAATTCCTGCCTTCTCCTAAAGACGCTCAGAGAGTGGTTCCTGCTGTGTTGCCTTTCAACTCTCTCTATTTCCAGGGAGAGCTGATGCACTCACTCCACCAATGTAAGAACGTAGGAGGTTCCTGTTGTAAGAGAGTTGTCCTCAGATATCGGCTTGGAACGATAACAGAGATTTTTTCCAAAAGAAAGAAGGAGGGGAGATGAGAAATACTCGAGGGATGTATGGCCATTTATTGGATAATACCCTATAAAAGCGTCTACTTAACATAATTCTTTGAACCTGGTTTTAAAGTTGTGGTGAACTTTTTGCGTTATTGTTTTTTATTTTTGTTTTGACATCCATTGTCATCATCATTATTTTCAAATCAGTGATTCCAACTCTGTCCTTTTAAGGTACTATGCAGAGGTGCCACGGTCTTGCTTTGAAATTATCTGCTCTTTTTTGTGTCTTTTATTATATTCTCATATGCACTTGATGAAAACATTTCTACTGGGGTTTCTTTCAGAGCTTTATGACTCGCTAATGCAGAAATGACAGCAGAATTCCTATTGTTTTATGTCAAGAGCATCTGCCAACATTTGCAGTGATAACAGCCCTGAGAGATACCGAAATGTGAGACTCAGATGTGGCAAGTTTCCTCAGTACATGTGGGCAGAAGATCAAGGACTGGGGCCGGCTGCTGCATGTTCTAAGGGAGGCCTCACCGGTGACTGCGGCTTTTCTTTCTGAGACCTCTCTGCAAACCGCCTCCACCTCATCACATTCCCAATGCCCTACAATTTCCTTCCTACTTTCTTGTTCACTTCTAAGGCTCTTTGATAAATAGGCTAATATTTCTAGTGGACTTAATATATCATTAAATAGGTTTTAAATGTAAAAATTGTGCTACCTGGACCTACCCCTTCTTAAGAACAAGGTCCGCTGACCTTCTGAGAAAGATTATTGAGTAAAAATATTAGGTGAGTTAAAATAATTTAATAATAAAAAAAATACCACTGGGGCGCCTGGGTGGCTCAGTCGTTAAGCGTCTGCCTTCGGCTCAGGTCATGATCCCAGGGTCCTGGGATCGAGCCCCGCATCGGGCTCCCTGCTCAGCGGGAAGCCTGCTTCTCCCTCTCCCACTCCCCCTGCTTGTGTTCCTGTTGTCGCTATCTCTGTCTCTGTCAAATAGATAAATAAAATCTTAAAAAAAAAAAAAAATACCACTGCCCCCATGCCACTGTATTCTTTTCCTTTCTCTATCAAAACAAACAAACAAACAAACAAAACTGCAATAGGACTCACCGTACCTAACACTGGTGATATTTTTAACACACTTTGTACATACTTGGACTCACTTTAATTTTTAATTCTTTCAGATGGGAAACTTCCTGAAATTCAGTAAAACACAACTGCATGAAATCCCCTTCAAGAAATTATTCCAAAGGAGTTGAATGCGTGCTCTGTCATATACCTAGAGCTGGATCTGCTAGGAAATGAACTGACTACATTTTCATTTACAGCTTCTCCAACTCAAGCTGAGATGATTTATCTTCTCCTTCGCTCTTAGCAGTTTATCTAATGCTGAAGAACACATAGACAGATAGGATCTCTTTGAACGATCTTCGATTATACTGTCAATTCATACCATTATTCAAATAACACAATTTTATTATTTTAAAAGTTGTACTTTGAGACCCTGTTATTATTTACTCACAAAGCATATGTCATATGAGAAAGTCATGTAAGAATTGTTATGCATTGTTAAAGTCTCTTACACTTTTTTCTAAAGGTTTTATTTTTTTAAGTAATCTCTACACCTAACATGGGGGGCTCAAACCCACAACCCTGAGATCAAGAGTCGCTCGCCCTACTGACTGAGCCAGCCAGCTGCCTCTACGCTTTCCTTTTCTACTTGTATGCATTTCTATTTGTCTTAAACATCAGAAAATTAACGTGGTAAGTCACTAAAACATACATCTATGTCAGAGACTCGAAGAATATCCATTCCTATGCTGGTATATCAGAAGACCTGGTTTCCCAGACTTTTCATTTATGAAAGGCCTCTGTGGTGGAAGTATCTCAAATGGCAAAAGCACTGCTTTATTCATAAGGGAAACGACTCAGGTCAGCCATGATTTTCTTGGTAATCTAGGAAAAAGTACTCTGGGAGAGGAGTTTTTGTTTTGCTTTTAAACTATCTATAATTTATCCTTGACAGTGAAGCTCACAGTTCTTAAGCAATCAGTTAACACATTCCCTGGGCCCTAGCCCCAAACTCTTTGAGGATGGGGTCTACGTCTTACTTTTTCCTGTATTCCTAATGCCTAGCAGAGTGCATGAAACATCGTGGGTTTCTGTTTGTTCAATAAATGGATGAATGAATGATAATCGTTTGCTGGAACCCATGCCTAGAGTTTGAAGGACGTAGGATCAGTGTTTTATCTTATGGAACTAATCACTGGAAGGGTGACAGGCAAGATGTGAGAAACAGCAAAACCAGCAAGATGTCAGCACACGGAAACTGTAGGAAAGCAAAGTTGTTGAGAAGTGCAGAAACTAGGAGGCATAAGGCAGCATCGGAGGTGGGTGGCTGTAGAAGGTTTGCTGGGCCAGGGGAGTTTTGAGCTGCGTTTTGAAGAAGGTGAGGAGGCTATTTCTAGGCAGGAGGCAGGCTCGCATTAGAAAACCTCCAATGAAACAAGTGGTCTGCAAGGCAGTTGGAGTCAGCATGGCTGGAGGGGCTGTGTGTGAGGAGCCCGCTGCGGTGCCTGCTTGAAGGTGCTCATAAAGTGGTAGCGCAAATCCTAAGCAAAAATTCAGGGCCTCAAAGTGGGATTGGAATTTGAATTGGACATCACGGGGAGCAGCTCTGAACTATGTAGACACAGCCTAATGTAAACATAGCCAGAGAACAAAATAATAGAGTGTGCTTCCTAAAATATCACAACACGTAAATCAACTCACATTTCATCATTCTAATGCATCAAGAATAGCTAAGGGCAGTATTTGGTGATTCCCTCATTTTTCAAAAATGTGCCCACACTCTCCCTCCTAGTGATTTATACTGTTGTAGGTCCCTTTCTTGCTGACTTTGGCACCATTATTGCTTCAAATAATGCAGTCTGATCTTTGCTCGGCTCTTACTCCTAGCCTCTTTATCATGCGGACCCCCAGTCTATGGGACTGCATACTTGGTTTCCTCTCAAAAGTTAATGGAGGCAACTGTGTCCACATCTCTGTGGTGTCCATTAAGTCCCTGCTTAGGCCCGCATTCTCTATGTTTTTGGCTCCTTCCCGTCATTCTGACTCATATTTCCCAAACCCCTGACTCATGCTGCTTTCTCTCTCTTATGCAACATTTTAATCTCTGCAATGTTCTCTTCATAATTTGATAACTTACCACGACATGGACATTGAGTGTGTTTTCATGGGCAAACATTTTCTGTACCTTAAATGCTTTAGATTACCATTTAAACTTTGTGCTTTAGGTTTAAGGAATAATTCATAACTACTTTGGAATAATCCACCACTGCCCAGTGATGAGAGAACACACTGAAATAGGAGGAAGAGACTGAAGTGATTTTGCATCTGTCACTGCCCAGGTGATCTAGGACCATGGAATCAATTCTTTTTCTCTGTTTCTCCATCTATAAAATAGACTGTCCACCCTTAATAATGCATGGATTTTTTTTTAAGAGTTCAGAATCTTCAAAATATATCTTTTTGTTTCCAGATTGTAACCCTTAGAGTAAAATAGCCACATCTTTACTAGTTCTGTGGGGAGCACTGTGCATGCTTTGTGAATATTACTTGATGGCACTGTCCTTTGAACTCCTGTGGTTAAAGCAAAGGCAGCGGTTAAATTCAAGTTGCTATTTCTTCATCTGGGTGAATTTACAATCTTATATCTTCTGCAACCATACTAATTTAATCTCATAAATGGAGTAAAGTAGAAAAAAAAGAGGTCAGGGCTTCATGTTTGCTGTGAGAAGGAGCTACTTTATTCCTAGCGCCTTCCCTTCCCTTCCCTCCCCTCCCTTCCCCTCTTCTTCCCTTCCCCTCCCTTCCCTTCCCCTCCCTTCCCTTCCCCTCTCCTTCCCTTCCCTTCCCTCTCCCCACCTTCCTTCCTTTCTTTTCTTTCTTTCTTTCTTCTTCTTTCTTTCTTTCTTTCTTTCTTTCTTTCTTTCTTTCTTTCTTCTTTCTCACATTCTTAACAATCTAGATAATACCCATCTGCTCAGAATGATTGGTCCTAATCCTTTCCAGTGACAGGACAATAAATTAGTTCCCAGCACTCTATTTACTCTATAAAACTTTTTAAATAAAAGGGACGCATTGGGTAAGGATCTTATTGTTATTTTGGGTCTTCACCTTATTTTTCAGTATAATCCTGGAAAGTAGGAGCTAGCTCAACAAGTGCTGAGAGTATGGCTGTTTTACTACTGCCTCATCCATTCATGGCTCTTAGTAATGACAATCTGAGTATTCAAGACATTAAATTATGTTGCTTCAATTTCGATTAGGAAGGAGGTGTGTGATTTTTTTATGTAACTTCATATACAAATTTGTTAAAATTATAAAATTAACGGGTGTAAAAATAGGTAAGTGCTTAGCAATATTTAAATACTTATTATTTGATTAGAAAAATGGATCTGCGAGCCTCTGATTTAATCCTGATAACAGCTCTGTGGAATAAGTGGTCACATCATGCACAATTTATGGAAGAGGCAGGAGGATGCCACTGAAATGCAGATAAGTGAGGTCACCTGCCCAACATCACACAGAGTAGAAATTCAAACCCCAGATTTCCATTTTGCCCCTGCAATTTAGGTTTCCAGAAAGACTTATTTCCTAAGAGCTCTGGATAGCAGACCTTGAATTGTAGTTTTACATATATATATATTTAATTTTTCTTAGAAGTAAAGAGAGGATCGTTCATCTGTAGTGCCTTGATTCCTCCCTTGTGTCTTTCTTCTACATTAGAATAACATTCATAGCTCTCCAAGTCTTCTGTTTCCCTCCCCAGTCCTTAGCCAATTATCAACAATTTTTGTCAAAGACTCTCTATTTCCCTTGCTGCTTCTTTCATAGTACTGGAATCAGATTTATCTGGGCTAAATGCCCAGTTCTAGTTAGCTTTTCACCCTTCTGAAATTATCATCTAGAATTCACCCCAGCTAAGCAGTTCTAGTGGAGAAAATAAATACTGATATTAAGTAACAAAAGAGAACTGTCTTCATCTATAGCCAGCAGTAGATTTATAGTTCTAGATTCTTATCTGTTCTGGCAAAACAGATTGTTAATAATTTGGTGTGCTTTAAATGATAAACAAAAATATCACCAAAATCAATAAACATCAGCCTCCCTGATAATTCATTTCTTTGTTTTATAGAGTGGTGAGTCAAGTGTCCTGGAAGTCCCTGTCATTGCACTGTGTTCTATCAGAACCTTTGAAATATGCTGCTCTCATATGGAAAAATCAAGTTATATGTACTTGGAGTTGCTTTTCCAGCAACGATGACTGATTTGCCCTGCAAATTGACCTTTTCTCACCCAGTCTTCTTTGTGGCTAGTGGTCTTCATTTGCAAGATGATGGGATGAGGTTAGACATGCAGTTCATGAACATGGGGGAGAAAACCAAGTGGCAGACCTGGCCAGTTCAGCTTGTGACTCATCTGTACTACACACAGACCAAATGCACCCATCGCTCATAAGCTAAAACAGAACCAGCAAGGAAACAAAGGCCTTAATTATTCTTCAGCTCTTTTTGCACACTGGCAAAGTGAAGCTTATTGCTTTCAGAATCTTTAGGAAAAACATTTTCTAATGATAAATGATTGGTAATCATCAGGAGTGTTCTCTGGCATCTCTGTGAATATGTCATTCCCAGCTAAACTTCCTTTTTTACTTCTTAAACTTAATTATCCATTAAAAACATGTTTGGGAAAAGATGACCCTGGTATTTGGAGTGATATTACAACCAGTCATCAGTCCACAACCTTGTGGAGGTAAAACTGTATTTTTGAAACAAGTAGCGCTGTTAATCTTTGCTTAAAGATTGAATTAAAGATGGTCTGTGTGAAAGTTAAAGCCCAGTCCCTACAAGCTGGGGACCAGCTTCCAACTGCATGGCTTTCAGAGGAATTATGATCCCATCTTATTGTGGGATGCCTCTGAACTGACATTTCAATTGTAGTTTTCTGGTGCCTTCCTCTTTACCTCATTCCTCCCAACCACCTTCCATCCCCAGCTCCAGATCAGACCCCTGGAGAGCGATGAACTGAATGGACACCACATTCAGCTGAGTCCACTAAGCACTGTGACTTGATTTCTGGCCCCCTCCCTGAGCCTTGCAGCCAGATTAGTCAGTCTCCCTAGCCCAAAGCACACACATTCTTGGCTTACTCCTTCAGGCCAATCATTGCTTGAGGTCGCACAAGCCCCTGGCTATGGCAATGCCAATTATAATAAGCATGGCTTGGTGACCTCCTAATTGTATGAAACCAATTACATTATACTTGTTGTTCATTCAACAATAAACAGGTTTTGTGACCACTAAATTGGGGCATACTACTAAATTTGCTGAGTGTAATTTGGCAATACTCCTCCAAATCATTAACTGCTTAAGGCTTTTTAAATAAAGCATATCTTTGTGCTTCTTGCCTTCAGAGCATGTTACCTTCTTGTGTATATTTTCCTACCCATTTCATTACATCTTACTTATGATGTTTCTGCACAATGTTTCCCCATATACCTCAGGGCCCTTATGTTTTTCTGAATTCCAAATGAAGCTGAGAGGTAGGATGAAGGAGGGGTGGAACTCACCAGATATGCACTAAATTCCTTTCTCTTTTTGATTCAAAATTCCAGCACAATGAAAAGCAATGAAAGGATAAATACGTGAGTAAATCTAAATGAATACTGACTGTATAAAACAATAAGAAGGTCTTTTGGGATTTATAAAATATTTGGGATTTATAAAATATTTATAATTAAAATACATGAGAATACATGAGAATAATAAGTTGGCAGGAAAGTAAATAGAGTTTAAGTACTTGAAGGTCCTTGCATTGTCAGGGGAGAGGTAAAACTACTAATTTATTTTAGACTTTGATAAATCAAGGATGCATGTTAAGTAGCCCCTAGGGAAAAAACTAAAGGAATAGTAAAAGCAGAAAAATACAAATCTAATACAGGCGAGAAATGGAACAATACAAAATGGTCCATTATTTTAGAGAGAAGGGAAGAGAGGAAAGAAAAGGAAACTAAAATGTGCAGAACAAATAGAAGGCAAATAGTAAAATGGCAGTTTAAACCTAATCACAGCAATAGTTGCATTAATGTAAACAGATTAAATGGTCTTACTAAAAACCAAAGTTCTCAGGTTGATTACAAAAACAAAACCCAAATATGCTGTTTCGAGAGAAACGATTTAAATGTAAGGATGGAAAGAAAAATAGGTTAAAGAAAAAAGATGAAAAATGTACTATGCCAACACTAATCAAAAGAGAATTGGCTAGCAATATTAATATCAGACAAAGGGAAAAGGGATTACTAGAGAATAAAAAATACTATGTAATAATAAAAGTTTTGATTTACCAGGAAAATGCAGAAAATCAGAATTTAACTGCATTTAATCCCACAGCCTCCATATAGACAAAGCACAGATAGGTAGAACTAAAGGGAAAATGAATACACACAATTACACTAAGAGATTTTAACATACCTCTCTTAGTAACTAAACGAACAAACATATATTTTTCAGAAATGAATAGAAAATATGAATAATATGATAACAAACTTTGAACTACTTGACATAATATAGAACACTGTACAGAATACATAACCTATTCAAGCATTGAGAGAATGTTAAAAGAAAGTGATTAAATGCCACCCTTAAGGAAAGTCTAAATACATTTCAAAAATTACAGTATACAGATTTTTGTTCCCTCACTACACTTCATATATAATGGAAATGACAATGACCACAGTGAAATTAGAAAAATCCCCTTCTTTCAGAAAAGAAGACATACACTTCCAAACAACTCATGGTTTAAGGAAGATAAAATTGAAATTTGAGACTACGTCAAACTGAATGAAGATGAAAATATCACATATGAAACCTCGTAGGGAAAAAATGCCAACCCTTAAGAAGGCTTATAGCCCCTCCTTCTCTCCTTACATCTCCTTCTCTTTGCCCCCTCTCTACTCAATTTATGAGAGAAGAAAATACAAATGAGATTTGTATCTGAGATAGTCTGTTATGAAAGTGAACTTTAGGGTTTTGAGAAGAAGGAAAAAGTCTTGACCGTGTCTTTCTAAAGGCAGAACTAGAATAAATGGGTAGAAATTTAAGGAAGGCAGATTTTAGTTCAGGGTAAGAGAAGAGTATGGTCATTGGACACTTTAATATGTTAGGAAGTAGTGAGGTTCTTATCACCAGAAATACACAAATGGTGCAATGTGGATCTCAGTAGCAGGTGGGGATTTGACCAGTCATCTGTGTTGAAAAATGATGTTAAGGCACTGCATGCAAATATGGCAGAATGTTAACAATTTTTGAATCTGGATGGTGGGTGTTCAATATTCATTGTATTGTACATTCAACACTGAGTTTGAAAATGTTAACTAAGGGCGCCTGGGTAGCTCAGTTGGTTAAGCATCTGCCTTTGGCTGAGGTCATGATCCCAGGGTCCTGGGATTGAATCCCACATCAGGCTCCCTGCTCCTCCTTTTGCCTCTGAATCTCTCTCTCTCTCTCTCATGAATAAATAAATAAAGTCTTTAAAAAAAAGAAAGAAAATGTTAATTAAAAAACTGAAAAACAGGGCGCCTTGGTGGCTCAGTTGGTTAAGCGTCTGACTCTTGGTTTTTGCTCAGGTCATGATCTCAGGATTTTGAGATCAAGCCCCGCACCATGCTCAGCTGGGAGTCTCCTTGTCCCTCTCCTTCTGCCCCTCCCACAGCTCTCTCTCTGTTGAATAAATAAATAAAGTCTCTTTAAAAAAGTTGAAAAATAGGGGCACCTGGATGGCTCAGTCAGTTAAGCGTCTGCCTTTGGCTCAGGTCATGATCTTAGGGTCCTGGGATCGAGCCCTTCATTGGGCTCTCTGCTCAGTGGAAAGTCTGCTTCTTCCTCTCACTCTCCCTCTGTGTTCTCTCTCTCTCTCAAATAAATAAATAAAATCTTTAAAAAAAAATTGAAAAACAGATGCTGCATCCACCTGAATATAGAGAGTTGTAAGGATTTAACAAAGTGAATGAATGTCTATATGTTCTCTCATTTGACACACGATGCACATACATATATCTTTGTACAGTTGTGATGTTTACTTTTTTTACTTTTTTATTGTTATGTTAATCACCATACATTACATCATTAGTTTTTGATGTAGTGTTCCATGATTCATTGTTTGTGCATAACACCCAGTGCTCCATGCAGAACGAGCCCTCTTTAATACCCATCACCAGGCTAACCCATCCTCCCACACCCCTCCCCTCTAGAACCCTCAGTTTGTTTTTCAGAGTCCATCATCTCTCATGGTTCATTTCCCCCTCCGATTTCCCCCCCTTCATTCTTCCCCTCCTACTATCTTCTTCTTTATTTTTTTCATAATTTATCCTCTAACATCTGAAAACCTCGCTCTATGATGAAGTATAACAAGGAAAGATCTTATCTTAAGTGGTTTTTTATTTTATCCCTCTTCCTTGAGCAATGTGACAGTCAAAACCTAGACTTATTCCTTGTTCTGTATGAATGATTTTTCAGGAGTAAGGCTCTGCAGCTTTCATCATATTAAGGCATAAGGTTATTCAGTGACTAAAATGTTAAATTTGAACAACTATCAGCTTGTGTCCAAATCCTTCATATACCCTTAAACCAAGTGAGATTTGACTTTTTGGTTTTGTTTCAAATGGATACTATGGTTGCCATTTTCCCCAAGTTATTCATGAATTATCATGCACATCTGAATTTAATTTGCTGATAAATTGTGTTTGACATATGTAGGCTATGGGATATCCCCCCCTTCTATGTTAAAACACTTTCAGTGTTGTGAGGTAATAGCATTCAAATAACTCCTATGAGTTCAAGGAGTACCTAAATGCAATAGGGAACTAAAGAAAATACTGTTCAGTGAAACTGTTGACCCTGTGAGTGTTTCAATCCTAAAGACTTCTCAAGCTAGCATATAAAATAGTCTTTGACTTTTAAGTGAATTTGGGGCATTTTACCTTACATTTCCATCAGAGACAAAATTATGTTTGGACTATACATTCCCTGTGCTCGCTTTGGCGGCACATAAACTAAAACTGGAATGACACAGAGAAGATTAGCATGGCCCCTGTGCAAGGATGACTTGCTAAGTCGTGGACTGTATGTTCTCTGAGATCTCTTTCAGTTTTAAAAATCTGAAATTAAAGCTCACTTTACTGAATTCCTGAATGCTATTGTAAAACATATTCATTTTCCAGCTTTTACCTCTTCTGCCCTCTCTACCTTAAAATATTGGATCCCGGGAAACCTGAACAACATGCTCTTGCTTTCTGGGGACCATGATCATAGATCTCTATTTCTTCTTCCCTTCTTTTTCATTTTTCAGCAGTGGCTTCTGATCTGTAGAGTCAAAGGAGGGTCTAAAAATGGACTCATCTGTCAGGATTAAATGGCTGTGTTAGCAGAGCGGGATGAATAGAAAGTTCTCTTCAATGTTTAAATGCACTACTGTGTACCTGTAAAGTTACATACTTTCAGGAATTTAGAGTTGCTTAATGCCTGTTTGGCAGCATAAACTCTGAAAAAAATCTCATGGGAAACACACCCCGTACACGGTTTCTATGTCTGTAGAGTACAAAGGGAGATGGACCTGTGCCAGTTATACAGTTGATATGTTAAAGGTAGACGCCAAACTAAGTCAGTCTTTAAGGGAATTTCTTGGCATGCATAAACACAGAAGAAAAAAAAGACTATGTTCTTAGATCTGATACACACACACACATATATGTAGGGTGCCTATAAGTATATATATACTTAAAATGGTTACTGCATGGAGCACATCCATAGAGTCTATCATATTCCAAGTTTTCATTTTGGAAGAAAATGGAAAAATTGAGCAATTCATATTGTTAATTTTAAAATTAGCCTGGAATTATTTTTCCTTAGAAATGTAATAATTTGTTTATGGAAACCTTTAAATGAAAATCTTTGGCTTCAGGCATGTATGTGGTTAATGTGGATGAATGTGAGGCTGCCAGAGAGGTGTAGGGATCTCTTTCAGAACTACAACAATCACACTATTTTCTCACTGCACACGATTTTTAAATTTTAAATTATTTTATTTGAGATCATTTCTTTAGTTGCTTGTGCTAGCTTTTTTCTGACCTTATTACACCAAGAATTTATTATACCAAGAATTAGAGTTGATGGGAGGACTTGTCAATCTTTTTAGAAAGTCTGAGAACCACAGAATAAATTTTTTTTTATGCAACTCACTGACAGAATGATATGAACTATAATTGAGACAGAAGAGTAGGTAAGATCACAGGTTTTAGCATCAAAGAGGTCTCAGTTTAAATCCAAGCAACACCACATTTTAGGTGTGTGTTCAGGGCAAGTTCTTTAGCCTTTCCAAGTTTCACTGAGAAAGTCTGTCAAGTAGAGATAATATCCATTTCATAATGTTATTGTGAGTACTAACTGAAATAACACACCCCTCAAACTGGTTGACACTACATGCTCAATAAATTGTACTTAACATGGTGAAATGGCTGTAAGTTGGTGTACATCAGGTTGGTACTATTGTTGTCTACAGACGAAAGGAAGCAAAAAACTGCAGAAAGTCAAGGCTTTTAATATAATTTGTTATGCACTTGTATATAATTATATATCCTATCTTTGCTTCCTTGCACAGTGTCATATTTTGAATGTGGTCTGTTATGACTGAAATCCAATCGGGATGAACATCACAGCTTTGAATGACTTCCTTTCCTTTGGCATATTCCAGGTGAACAGATAGGAGAATAGGCGAAATCAGCCTTTCTTTCTTAAAGCTATTTCTTATTAGGGAAATTGCAAACATTCAAACAAAAGAGATATGGGAAAGCAAAAAAAATCTAGCATCTTTTGCATTTTGTAATATTTTGTGATATGAAAGAACAGTTAATGGCTGTAGGACCCCCTTCATGGCAATGGAGTGTTAACGTTTATAAAGACTACTTAGCAAACATAGCTTTAATTGGAGCTCTAATTAGAACCTATATGTAACTCTGAGAAAGAACTTTTGTGTGAACAAGTTCCAACTATGAAAAAGCTATGAAGATATAAATTTCAGCAGCAATTTTTATTATATTGGCTATGTTAAGGACATTATGGTCATCATCTTTCAAGGCAGTGATGAAATTATAATAAGAACTAAAGAACAGATGGGGAGTATTTTCAAATGTAGAGGAAATAACCACATGTAAAGTTAGGGCAAGTATTTCTGGTTGTTTATTCATAAGGATGAATACATAAGATGAAAACATCGATGTCTGACTTTTCAAATGAGCAGGAGTCTCCACAAAACATCATGGTGATCTACATAATCACTTGTGGTTGATGAAGCATCCATTTAATCATATCATACAGGAGAGTTTGATTTGGAGCCAATTTTTGTTTTGTAAATGCTATGCTAGTAATATGGCAAAACCATGGCATATTAAAAAATATTCTTTAGGTATATTAATTTTGGTTTTCTTCAAACACTAAATGACCTCTTCCCAATGATTTCATTATAGTTACAGGCAAATCATGTATGTGGATATGACAGACTCTTGTTTCCATATTAAGGGTTTAACAGAGAAAATCAACAAAAATAGTGAAAGAATTTAAAGCATGAGGAAAAACACTATGCCTATGGTGACGGTGTGTCAAACCAGCAGGTGGCTAGGCTGACTTCCCTCTGTCATCTTTTTATTTATTCTATCTTTCTCTATCCTGCATTTCTGACTCCTTCTTCCTATTTAAATGTTCAATTTTACATTTGCCCTTTCTCAATTTCACCCCGATCAGACAGACCATTCTTCTAACTTGAGAGCTCTGACTGCCCTCACATCCGAAGTAGTGTTAGGACATCTCCCACTGGTTTGTAGGTCTTGGGTGCTGCTACTTCAGCAGTGGTTTGTGAGTGCTATGGCCCAGTGCTGTGACCCTCCAGTGCACCCTCTGGCAGCTCAGCAAGGTGCCCCTGCCATCTTTATCTTCTCAGTGAAGGTGGACTGCTGTCCAGGCCCCCAGAACTCCAACACCTGCTGCTAGTCTCATCGCTACTCACACAGATGTTGATAAAATGCAGAAGGTCCTATATGATTAGTTTGAGCCTCACTGCAACATAACAGGTGGTTTAATACAAAAACTAGTCTTTTCCTTAGATTCCAATTTTTGGAAGATTTTAAGATTTTATTTATTTATTTGAGAGAGAGAGAGAGTGAGTTCATGTGGGGGGAGGGGCAGAGGCAGAGAATCCATAGCAGAATCCACTCTGAGCACCGAGCCTGATGCGGGGCTTGATCCCTTGACCTGTGATCACCGTGATCAAGACCTGAGTGGAAACCAAGAGTCTGTTGCTCAGCTGACTGCACAGTCCAGGTGCCCCTTTTCGATGCATTGTTACATAATCCTCCACATCAGCCAGGCTACGTATTGCCATGTGTAAGACACCTGTTTCCACCTGTCTGATTTTGCCCATGAGCCTCTCCCCAACCTCTCTACTTTAACAGGATAGATTCCCTTTGAAGGTTCAGCTCAGGCCTACCTTCTTTATGCTTCTTTTCCCAGGTTTCTTTGGTTAATGTAAGATCACTACAGAAAGCAGCTTGTCCAGCTGACTTTGTGACAGCTGTATCCTTGTTAAGAAAGAACAGTAGCAGCAAATTTGTTATCTCTAGAAAGTCAACTGCCTTGGATAGGTCTTGAATAGCTGCTCCCAACCACCTCCTTAACTAGAGCCATCTTAAGGGTAAAGGTGTGCCCCTGGCACTTTATCTGGTTCAGGGTCCTAAACAAGTTTTGCTCCAACTACCGATTTCTGGCATTCTTCATTAGGAAACCAGCTGCTGAATAACCCTAGGTACACATCAATGGCCTATATAAATTTTATGGCCCCAATTTGTTGAAGGTACCAACTGAGCTCTTCATTGGATATGATGCATAAATTCTGGCACCGTTATATTACAACATGGCAAAACATAATAAATAACATTCAATGCTTCCATAGTATTTATATAGTTGTTATTATGTTTTTTTTTAACAAGACTAAGGAATGCTATGCCAAATAAGGTGAGTGTGTAGAACATCTTGTAGCTTCTGCAAAGGCAGAGTTAAATTTTACTTTCAAATTAGTCTTCCAATAAGTTTTAGTACGAGCTTTAAGATGGAACAAACCCCAAGTAGTAAAAATCTTTTAAGAATTACACTTATATTCTGGGTGGATAAAATCATAATAGCCTAGAACAATGCACTAAATGCCGAGTGGATTTTTAATGCTGATGTTTTAAACTTTTCTTTGAGCTAAGATATTTTCCTCAATGCACTTTATTTGGTTAAAAATAAAAAAATAGCTGTGCTATTTTTAGAATGAAATTCATACTTAATTTGCCTTTGTAGCACTGTTATAAGTGGAAAATAAAACCTGTCCTAATTACTTACAATGAAATTATCTAATTGGGCTAACAAAGTTAGGATTCAGAAATGTTTTGAAAGTAAATGATGTGTTTCCCTCCTCTATGAGCAAAGAGAGTGGACTTCATTTGGATTTGCAGAAGTTTCATATTTATATAGGACATCTTTCACTTGGTGCAGATGAAAACTCATTATGTCACTTTCCAGTGATGAAATTCATACTTTTTAATGTGATGTGCAAGGCCCTTCATGATTTGATCCTTGCTTACCATCATGTACTACACACTGAATCATACAGAACACTTGTTCCCTTCTGTCTTTTACTTAGGACCTTAGCAAGTGCTGTTCTCTCTGCATGGAACATTCTCCTTCCATCCTTCCCTTCCCCCAGTTTGTTAAAGGCTAATTCCCACAACTTCCTTAGACTAAAGACTGGTGTCACTTTCTCTAGGAAGTCTTTAAAATGAGACTCAAAATGCCACATTGTAATTAATGTCCACTCCCTCTTAGACTGTGAGCTTTTGAGGGCAGGCATTATAAGCTTTTTTATCTTTGTATTCTCAGCACCTACTGTGCTTTGCACACAATAGTTACTCAACTCAAGGCTTCTTGAATAATCTTACAGTTATATGATATTTAGTGGTCTTGTGCCATCTCCCAAACTGTAATTAACAAAGCAAATGTTAAAATTTTCTTTCCCCATCTTAGTCCCAAATCCAGTATAAAAGAATAAAGTAAATCTAGGCAACTAACACATCATCTCTAGAAGACCCCACTTTTAAGGAGAAGTACAGGTATGACTATTGCCTATGAAGTGTTTTAGAATTGAAACTTAAATAGTATAAACAGAACAGTTGTTTTACCTTTGCAAAATTCTAGCTGTTGGGTAAGTCTTAAACACACAGACAAACACACACACACACACACATAGTATCACGACTTAGTGAAGTGAGATCTAAATCCAGTTAAAATTCTTTTGGATTATTTCATAAACTATATATTCTTATGTTTTTAAGTTCTTGCTTTATCAGCTTAGCAGTCCAGCCTTACCCCCACTCCCAAACAGCCCTTCCAAACCTCTCCTCCCCTTTTTGTACTCCATTTAAATTCTCATTTTTAATTAAGGTAACTGTTAACTAGGAAATACATTTCCCCTAGCCATACTGGGAGAACTTTTTGCTCTCCTCTATTTATAACCAGATTATTCCTTGGTTCATGCTTATATGCAAAATGGATGGTAGGGGACTTATTGGGGAGAGTGAGCCTATGGGTAGTTACCTCTTGCCATAATTTCCTGTAATTGCAAAAAACCTTGTTATAATCAGGGCATGACTCTGCTTAGGTTACGTTCATTGCATTTTGCAGCATCACAGCCTTAACCATATTAGAAATAAGAGCAATTGCTGTTAAAGGTCTATGCTCAGATGTAATTTATGGTTAGAAACTTACTCGGTATTCCTTCAGCCATATATTATGACTAATGAACATTCTACAGTTTAATGGATGTGAGCACGAGGCAGAAATGCTGACTGTTCAGAAGATCATATAAGGGCTTGTTTAGCTCCGAATTGGTTATTTCATGGGGCATAGGAGCTGAAACTACACCAAAATATTATTAATTTACTATTTGATGTTTACCTTTATAATACCTATGAATAAATATATTGCTAAACAATATTATAAACCGTTTATCCTACTTAGAGTGGAACTTGTTTAGAATCGTCTTTGACTCAGGATTTGACTCATCACTTATTTGCAAAAATAATGAATGTGTCTGTTAGAAATGATTTTAAACAAATTATTATGATCCTGAAAATAGTCCTTGTGGATCAAACTTTTTTTTATGCTTATTAGCATTGTTATTGTATGTACAGTACTTGAAAATTAATGTAACTTTTTTTGAGGAACTCACTTTACAAGAAGTCAGATCTGCTGCCATCTCCCATCCCAGTCCTATTAAGATGATTTAACACGTTTAACCATATGTGTATACTTATTTTTCCCTCTCATCCTACAACTGTTTGGAGGTAGCGTTTTCATTATGTCACTGTTTGCTCAAAATCTTTCACAAGTTATGACATTACTAAATCTAAATGGCTTAACCAAGAATTCAGGATTCATACAAACTGTCCTCCAATGACTTATCTTGTTTCCTGTGGTCCCCACAATAGCCCCCCTTTCCCTCACTCCAAACAGCGACAGGATATTGTCACCATTATTCTGCATATAGGGC
Source organism: Halichoerus grypus (assembly GCF_964656455.1). NCBI lineage: Eukaryota > Metazoa > Chordata > Mammalia > Carnivora > Phocidae > Halichoerus > Halichoerus grypus. The sequence goes on along the minus strand of NC_135721.1, from coordinate 63,682,610 downwards.
ATCTACCCAGCAAAGCCTGCCTTTTCTCTTCTCAGGATTATTTATATCCAGTTCATCTTTCATGACCCAGATTACATCCACTGCCTCTGGAAAAACCCGTTATGGCCCATGATTGTAGCAAGGAATCCCTCCTCTGCACTCCCACCACTGCTTTTATGATTGACTCCATGGGGACTGAGGCTCTTGACTAAAGTTTTGTTGACTTGAATTGTTAAGCTGAATTATTTGTATCATTTAATTTTTTTAAAATCCGACCTTACCTTACCACTTCAGATAGCCTGAAAAGTCCTTGCAAGAAAGGTGCTATGTCTAGGCATCTAATACAGTTTGGATACATATTAGCTGAATATATAGATGCATGAATTGATGAATAAATGACTAAAAATTGAACAAATGAATGCATGAATCATGTAGATATCAGAGTATACATGAGAAAATATATCCTAAATTTACATGAACAATTTGGGGTCTGGTGAGAGAAAGGTGGAGTTCTTTAAAGCCAAGGCTCATGATATTTAAATGATCTTTTAATGCTTACAGGGCAAAAAGTAGTGGATCTAGCAAGAATGGCCAGCAATAGGCTTTTTAGTTCCATAATCCCTCATTTGAGTCCTGCACGTTTGGGAATTTAAGATCAGCATGAAGTTATGGTGACAACCTGGCCACACAATGTCCCCCTTTCCTTCTACCCAAGGAGGGATCATGACCTCATTCTCTGGGAAGGGCACTCTCCTCCAAAGCATTCAAGGATCATCTCACTGAAAAATTAAATGAAATGCAAAATGGAGCAGGACAGAACCAATCTTACTCAGAGAGCATGCATGAGTTCTGGCGGGGGGGAAGTCATTGCTGAGTTTTATATTTTTTTCTTTTAAACCTTTGAAAAAAGAGATCAACTCTGGTTTCAGTTTAATTTTTTTTTTCAAAAAAACAAAACAAAAAAAACCTACATGGCCACATCTTCAAATTTGTTCCAGATGGATTTAGTCATAGAATGATTGATTATCCACTCAGTGTGAGCTATGTGGTTAAGCTCAGAAACCTACAACAAACTGGTTTGGAGCTGTGTTTCATGGTAAATGGCAGAAAGGATAATCCTTAAGCTGTCATTTTAGAGTTAGTGATGAGGAAAGAGGAATTTAGTGGGACTACTTATGTCAAGAGAATGTATTAGCAAATGGATGGTTGAATATGAAGAAATTTTATGAGCGTAATACTTTTTTTTCCTCTCTGGACTTCATGGTAAGGGGAACCAGATCTGACTAGCAGCCCCCTTGAAGGCTTCCCCAGCTCTCACTGCCTGTTCCGTGGGCCAGACCCACCTCCCCAGGATGCTCCAGGCCTGAGGCCAGAGGCTGGCCTCTACCTGGAAGCTGAAGCACCCATTTATCCTAGCCTACTCAACAGGCCCACAGAGGTTTTTATTATTGGTATCAGAGACACCTGGGCAAATCTGGGAACTAATTCTGGGGAGAGTGAACCAAAGAGAAACTGTACTACATTCCACTCAGAGCTGTATCATGTACTTTAAAAGGCAATTTAACAACATTTGGTACCTTTTCATTTTAAGAAAAAAAAACACTTCCTTTGGATTTTAATTACTCCTTTTAATAGCTGCATTAGCCTTTTATCTATTCTTTCCATCTGGTTAATTTACAATTTAGCTACTAGAATATTCTTTTAGGAGAGATTGGATGTGGCTGGTGGCTTTCCCTACCTGCCGCCATTTGATTTTATAGGTTCTCCTATACGTTGTTCAATTTTTTGGTTTCCATCTTCACTGATTTTTCTGTTTTTACTCATATATCTTTTCTCTTTTTTCTTTCCCTCTGTTATTGTCTTCTTGTTGAAAAACAAGCCACTATCCTGCCTCCTAATCAACATATCTACTCCTTAGAATCCCAAGAAAATACATGTTGGATTTTATGGCTTCTGAATTTTTAAGTCTTACATAACCTATTTATTGTCATCTTAGGTTATGCTCAGTACATGTCTCTTAGTAGACTTTTGAGGCAAAAGAAAAGATGTAAACAAGTGTAAACATAAAAATGACAGTTCTAGGCACAGGCTTTTGACTAGGCTGAAGGAAGAAAAATGTGACCAAAACAGAACAGAGGTTTCTATGGGAGAGATGGAGAACATTTTCCATGATTCCCTAACAAACACACAAATATCACAGATGTCTAGGATGAAAGTTAACATGGAGAGCAAGAAGAATGCTTATTAAATTTATTTTATGTAACAGGCATGTAGGTATATGCTGATCTGCAAGAATAGAGGTAGTTCTGTTTGCTCATAAAGTTTTTGTTTCATGGATATTGTTTATTTATAGAGTAGATTAAAGGGGTTTTTAATTACAAAGTTTCAGAATCAAAGGATATAGTCATAATTATTTAGGCGTGGTTTTGGAGAGGATTGGTAGCATTTTAGAAGTTCCAAGTCCATGAAGGAGAGAAGGGTACATTCATTCAGAATGAACTGTCAGAAGAGCGAGGTTCTTCTTACAGACAGTACTCTGCCTATTTCAACCACACCCATCAGGCTGTGTATCTGAATGAGTCATCCAGTCTCCTGCACTGCTGGGGAGGTGGGTGCATTTTGCTTTTTAACTCATATTTTGCTTTTTGAAACCATTCAAAATTCTAGATTTTACTCTAAAGGTTTGGTTTGGAATCAATGGAGGGGAATTTTCATTATAGATTGTGGTAGGCATGGCTCCCACATGATTCCAGACTCCTGGCATTCATACCATTGAATGTGGACTGGATCTTGTGACTTGTTTCTAATGAACAGAATATGGCAAAAGTGATGGGTTGTCGCTTCCATGATTATGTCACAAAAGACTGTAACTTCAGTCTTAGTAGCATTCTCTCTCTCTTGCCCCTTCACTTGCTTACTCTGATGAAGTACCATATTGTGAGATGGCCTATGGAGAGGTGTATGTGGCAAGGAGTTGAAGGAGGACGAACTCATGACCAGCAGAGGCAGGAAGTAAATCCTGCCAGCAACCACTAGTGAGGGAGCTAGGAAGTGGATCTTACCCAGTGAAGCCTAGAGATGACTTCAGTCTTGTGAAAGACCCAAAGCCAGAGGACCCAGCTGAGCCACATCTCAATTCCTGACCCAGAAAAAATGTGAGATAATAAGGGTTTGTTGTTTTAAGCCGCTAAGTTTTAGGGTAATTTGTTATGTGGCAACAGATAACTAGTGTGTAGACTTCCTTATGGTTTCTATGTGATGTATAATAACGCATACACTCAGGAAAGACTGGTTACTTTGGTTGTAAACCTGGTTTGAGTCTGAGGCTGAAAATATCCCAAAATGTGAAATGAACAGACTTGTAGAACTTAAACAGATTGTTCTTTGCTGAAAGGTACTTAGGAAGGCAGGAAATCTTAATTCAGAATCAAGAAAATAATACAGAGCCTTTAACATTTAGTGTTGGCACCTTTCATATTAAGGCAGTTTATATTAATACATGCAAAAAAGTATATTTACTGTGCACCAAAATAAAAATAACTCCTTTCTCTGCTAGGATTGAAATGGAGTCCTGGGCTATGACATGAACCACAATAATTACCCGTGTCACTGCCTGGGGAAAAGACTGCAGTGATCTAGCTTTAAAGCTTCAGTGATTTGGTCCAGACTTAACAAACAACCATTCTAGGTGTGAACTGTTTTGTCAATAAAGCTTCACGTCATTAGAACTGTCTGTTTTTTTGTTTCTGAGTCATTAATGTTATTATAATCACAGAATGCACCTGCATTCTTCCCAGGGCAGATTTTAACTTGTTCTGGTATGTTTCCCTGACAAAATACCATATGAAAGGCAAAGAAGAACTCCTATCAATATCAGCAGTTTAAAGGCCAGGCATGTATCAGTCAAGAGCCATATAGCTACCACACTTGGAAACTTTATAACCTAGGCAAAGTGCACTCTCTTTACCTCTCTCTTAATTTCTCTCTTATTCTTTCACATTTGTTTTGAATAAGAGCTGGGAAGGACAACTTCTTCATTTTAACAGCTGAGAAAACTGAGGCCCAGAGAGGCTAACTGGCTTAATACAGTCAGAATCACTTAGGAGAAGACCCAGATGGGAACTTCTGTCTCTTGCTGAGTTTCCCGGGGGTTTTGCCACTCTTTGCTGCCAAAGACTACTTTCTGGGATCCTCCTGAGCATTCAACCATAAAAACATTCCACTATAGGAGATAATTCTATTAATTAGTAAGCAAAGGAAATATCTATGTATTTATTACAGCTGTAGCTGTCACAATGGAATTTACATGGGAGAAACTGAGTACTAACCAGAGGAGAAAAATATCTTTTTAAAAAAACAAATGAACAAATAAAACCTCACCACACGCAAATTATCCAAATTATAACACATTTTGCTAAAGGCAGAAAATAGAGGATGAAGAATCACTAGACATACCAGCTTCTTGGTGGGAAGCACAAACTTTCAACTACTGGAAGACAGGCTCTGTATATATCCACAAAATCTAGGGGCTTTGTAGAAATGTGAAATCTCAGGTCTCATCCCAGGCCTACTGAATGAGAATCTTCATTTTAATAGGATCCCCAGGTAATTCGTTTTGCATTAAAATTTGAGAAGCACTGGTCTATCACATATAATATATAGAAGATTCTAAAAAACATATTAGACAATTGAATTGCAAACTTAAAGACTCCATTAGCCAATTTTATAAAAACAGTAAAACTGATTTATTCAGCGTCACCCTTCCTTTTTTCATCATTTTTTTTGAGGAAAATATCCATTTATATGTATGAACATAAGTGGAAAATTGGTAATTGTAATACCATTTTATGAGATACTTCAGTAGAACCTATTTTCAATTAGTGTAGTCTACACTTGCTCATTGTCCTTAAAGCTCCTATCTTGCTCTCCTTTTCTCTCTCTTTCAGTTCCATTCTACATCTCTTTTTTTCTGACCCTCATTCTTCTTACAGCTGCTCCTGACTCCCAGGGTAAGAGGAGATTCCTGGAAGAGAAGGTTATGGCTCAGCTGTTTGCCCTATCTTGCTTTTTTTTCTCCACAAATGTGTGAATATGGTCCTGGCCTCTACCCTAACAGGTGTTCGCTGCATTTTTTTTTTTTTTTTTTGCTTTTTCCCTAGATGACTGATTTTCATACCGAGTGGTATGTGGTGATGGCAGGTAGTGCTGGGGGGAGAGTGTCACTGTTACTTGAGTCTCTCAGCAGAGGAGCCAGGGAAGTCCCATAATAGGCTTCACCATTTCATCCTAATAATATTTGGTATACATATTTACAATCAGTCAATGAGCAAGCAACACTTAAGTCATGAATTTTCAGCAACTGCAGTTACTCAGTTGTGAACTTTGTGGATAAGAGGTTCACTTAACTGTCACAGCGAAGAGAAATTATTTCTTCTCCTTTAAGGGAAAGTGGTATTTTCTTTCTGCTGAGTAGGAGAATTGACATACCAGTGATGTGTCATTTTTTAGAACAATTTGTAAATGTAGCTCTCCAAATCCAGTGCAAAGACATGGTCTGAAATTGAATCTGCATTGGTTTTTCTTTTCCTAACCTGAGAACTACACTGAGTAACTTGCAGGTAGTTTTACCCTCTTCTCAGGACCTTTATTTGATTTTTTTAAGCTCTTGAGAAAATTCAAAACACTACTCATATTTAATCAAATAATTCATGCAATCTTCCTTGTTGAGGTCTTCTTTATTTTTTCTTGTCACTATAAACTGTTCCCTTAATATGAGACCAGAAACTGTATTTTACCAAGAAAAACCATGTTATGACTCTCTGTAACACTTTTCGTAATGTGTAATTCTGCCTACTCCTGACTTTGATATTATAACCAGATTTTCCAACAATTCTTTAAAACTTTCTATCAGAACCCTAATACTGTGTGTGGCTGGGTTTTTACAAGCCCAAGATCTTCTAATAGAGTGATATTCTGATGGTCTATTTGGGGTATTAACCATCTGTGACAGCTTGGTTTATTGAAAACTATGGCTCTGGCATGCTTACACAATCCATTTTTCCGCTTAAATTGAAAAATCAATGAGAAGATTTTTTAGTTTACTTAGAGTTGAACTCTAATTTACAATGGTTTTGTTATTTAACATTTTTTTTTTTTTGAATGAGCTATTCACCAAATAATCTTTCCTGGTATTTCAGAACTATCATTAGCTGCTTAAATTGCACCATGATTAAGTTTCCTTCTTTCATTTAGCTTCTTTTTTTTTATCATTAGCTTATTTATTTATTTATTTTTCAACCACTAAAGAAGGAAGGTCATGCAATTGAAGTGCAGAACAAAGCCCTGTATCTTTACCAGCTTGTGTGGGAGGATTTTCTTTCCCCCTCTGGCTACCTCCCTGGATTAGGGTACTTTTGATATGCCAGGTCATGAACTATTTTTACAAAAAGGACCCACAGCTTTTACTGGGAAGTTTAATTAATCATGAGTGACTGGAATTTTCTGCCTTGCTTGTTGAGTGGACTTTTATTCTGGGCTACCTCCAGACTATATAATTTACCAAAGTCTGAAGAATGAAAGAGCATGGGGATTTAGCGTCAGGCCCAAATAAACTATTTTTTAATCCATTCTACGAGGGTCTACCTAAAAAGTTTATTTTGTTAAAAATTCCGTTTCTCATTGTAGAATACAGAGGTGGGTCAAGATAGAATCCAAGTAAATCTCTAAGAAGGATTAGTAAAGAAATAACCAGGGTGCTGTAGAAGTGTAAGACAACAGGGCTTTAGAGGTCACCCCCTAAGACTTTTGCTTCTGTTTTGTTGACCTTGTCTCTACTCTACTCCAACTAACAAAATTACTTGTTGATTAAATAATTCAGTAGCTGTCCAAGGTGTCCTATTCTCTTGTGATAGGTAAACACATGAATTTAGAAAGCAGTTTCCAGTGTTGATTTTACAGAAATAATGAGAGAGTAATGAAATCATTTTAGAAACTTTATCAGCTTTGATTGGTTTGATTTGGATACATGTTACTTTCCTACCAAAAATGATGGTTCCTCATACATGTCTGTGCATATGTCTGTATATAGGTATGAACCTGAGTAGGTGTATGTGTGCATACACATGTATGAGCGGGAGTAAATGCAAGCTAGGCAAGAAAGGGGGCATCAAGCTGGCAGAGGTAGATTTCTGAGGTTTCTTTTAACAACCTCTTTTAGAATGTCCTTTTCTCTTTTAGATGAGGTGTCTTCTCATATCACAAACTGCTCAGGAAAGAGCATGGATAAGGACAGAAAACTGTGTTACATAATAATCTCTCTTCAGGCCTCAAATTATGAAACACAGTGATTAGAAAAAAATTCATTAGTGGGTTTAGTAAAGTTAAATTGATGCCAGATACCTCAATTGCTCCTGTATTTTGGGAGAATAATTAGAGTTGAACTAATTCTCTAAGAAGCCTCTTCAACAATATTTTAAGGGATTCAACAGCAGACTCTGAAAAACAGACATACTGCTCTTCATAATTAATACTGGGTAAAAATTTGGTAATTTTTGGTAAAAAATTACTTTTTACCAAAATACTGAGATATTTAAGTTTTTTTTACCAGATAGTAAAAATGTCAACCATGATTTAATGGCATGCTCATTTGTGAATGTATGTATGACAGGAGAACTCTGCTGCAAAATATTTCGCAAGTAAAATCTAACTAATCACCATTGAACAAAAGATCTGATTGTGATAGACCTGGTTTCCAGGGAGGACACTGAATAGAACTCCATGAGTTGTTTCCCATTTTGGATCATGTTCTGCACCTCCACTCAAGGGAGCAGGAGTAGATTCCTTACAGCACACATAGCTGTTTAGGGTGCAAAATTTGTTTCATTACAGTTGCTGGAACTTTTTGGGATTTAACTATAAGCACAATGGCAGTTTCAATTCCTCATGATTCTTATTTTAGCTGGACATACATAAAAGCTATACAAACAGCTTTTGCAGATGTCTCTGGTTCCATTCCCTACTTGACACTCTTATTTCATCTACAATTCAAGTATAAGCTAGTTATTAGCTCCCCAGGGGCCCTCAGTAAGCTGGGTTCTTTCTTCCTGGGCCCCTGGGATCCACGGATTTTCTTCTCACCTCCCAAGCAACTCAGGTCTTCCTACCTTGGGACCAGATCAGAACTGTACTTCTTTAAGTCACCTACACCCACCTAAGTGACTTTCCTGGATTCTACCCTTCAGCATTTGAACAAAGTTGACTTAAAAAGGATAATTTCTGGCTGGTAGTTGAGGAAAATGAACAAGATGGATTGCTCTGATCCTTTCTTCCTTTCTTACTCTTATTTTTGAGAGCTTTATCAAGTGCCTTGAGCTTGTTCACAATATCAGAGGGTTTACATAAATATTTTCCAGCCTTATGATTATGTCACTTCAAATATCATAAATGTTAACATTTCCCCCAAACAACTGTATTTTCATTACTCACCATTAGATTTCTGAGGAATTAAATATTTGATACAAAGAGGCATTCACTAGTTAAATGACTTGTCAGAAAGTAACAACAACAAAAATATCTAGTATTTCCAATTACTAGTTTTGCTCTAGGGATAATAGAAACCTGTTTATTCACCAGTGTTTATTAAAAACCTAACAATCTAGGATATAAAGAATAGACTTTATAGCTCTTTTCAAGCTGCTTAAGCTTAAAATGGGAACAAGGTATCTAAGACCCCAATTATTAATGAGAAATTTGATAACATATAGTTGGAAGGCAGCTATGCTCACCACTATACCACCAACGCCGGCTATAACATATAGTTGGGAAATATACCTTATATCTGTATATTTGGTACTTAATAGCTCATTTACAAGGATGGATTTAGAACTCAGAGTAAACCATAAGCCTGAGCTGATGTTTAAAAGCCATTCATTTATTCAATTAAACACACACACATGCACAAAAAAAATGCATTTGCTTAGTGTCTATTCAGTAATAAATAAAACAGGACACCGTTCAGGAAGAAATTTAGACAGAGCTGGAGGAACATATTAGTATTTTGCTAGGGAGAGTTACTGAGGGTGGAACCAGTCATAGATGTTTGCTCTGCAGTGGCTCAGCATTATGTGTACTTTCTGATTAGGTTTTCCTCCACCTCCACCTGTGCCTTTCCTCGTTAGCAATCCTATCAGCAGCACACTGTTTCTGGGGACTCTCCTAGGAAACCATTCTAGGGTAGAAGGAACACAATGCTGATTCTCACCTATTCTGCTTGGCTACACTATGGTTACTTCCTCCACTGTTTGGATTTTAATTTCCTCATGACACCTCTCAACTTCCCCTCATCATTCTCTTCTAAATGGTCCATTCTAGGGGCACCTGGCTGGCTTAGTGGTTAAATGTCTGCCTTCAGCTCAGGTCATGATCCTGGGGTCCTGGGATTGAGCCCTGAGTCAGGCTCCCTGCTCAGTGGGAAGCCTGCTTCTCCCTCTCCCTCTGCCTGCAGCTTCGCCGGCTTGTGCTTGAGCTCTCTCTCTCTCTGTCAAATAAATAAATGAAATCTTTTTTTAAAAAATGGTCCATTCCAAGGAGGAACCAAACTTTTGTTCTTGACCACATTTCTGGGGACGTGTTTTTTTTTTTCTGTCCAAATATAGGTTTCAGTAAATTGGAAGGATACCTGTATCACACATTGGTGATAGTTTCGGCAGTTCGGTTATGCACTTCTTGTGATGTCCCGTGTGTTACTTTGCTGGACTGTTGTTGGTTTCTTTTATTGCTTTTTGATAACTGAAGGGTCAATGATGCCAAGTTCCCTAAGGACAATGACCACTCCTTCCTTCCACTTTGATTTTATCAAAATGCCTCACAACAGAAAGTAGTTCTCAAACTTGATTTTGTTGAGCACTAACTAAATGCGTTTGTGTTCTGTTTGATCAATTTCACTTGTGGTATTGCTTGGTTACCCTTGACTAGGACAGATGCAAAATTATTTGAAAAGTAGTTCAAGGTTTAAAAATTGATTTTGCCCAAATCTTAAGTTTTTCAGTCTATTTAGTACACATTTACATAACATTGATTCACTGTCTCTCCCTCCTTTGAATCTGTTGTCATATGAAATTGACAGCAATAAGCTGTCCATGCTGCTGCTGGTATCTTGCCACTCAGTCTTCCTTTCATGTCATTTCTTCACTTCATCTTTATTAAATGTTTACAAATCAGTTAGGTTCAAGCTACAAGCCTGAAATTGTGGCTAAATACTTGCAATGACAGCTGTGGTTTTCTGCCAATATTTGAATGCAGTTTTCTTGATCAGTTTTGTTTTTTAGTGTGCAATTTACAGTTACCTCCTGGAAAAAGAAGCATGCTAATGGATTTCAGATGTGGCATGAATTACTTATTTGTACATTCGTGCAAAATCAAACACATTTGGGACAAATTTTGTTTACTCTTTGGTTTCAAAGAATAGAATTGTGCCAGTAATTCAGCAAGTGTAAAGGCAATCCTTACAAATGGGGCAACTTGTTGATTTCAAAGAGTGCGGTTTGAGACTTTCTGCTGGAGAAAGAAATAATGAGCCAGTAACCAGTGCACATTCCTGAAGTTACCCAGGCTTGCAATGCTACTGTCATCTGCTTCTTTTTGCTGCTACAGGGAGAGGGAAATTCATTCCACAGATTAAGTGTTAATTCGTGTTAACAAGAATCTTGTCTTTGATGAGCAGTAAATCCTTGATCAAGTTTAAATTGAACAGAAGACACTATGGGAACACTCTTCTAATATCTGATGATATTCACAGACTCTAAATAGAATGAGATGTTAGCTGGGCATCTGGTAGTGGAAGGGTCTCCTATCACTTTGGTAAATGAAAGATGCTTTAAGGCCAAGGTCTTCATTTGTGACTCTGCATGAACTAAACCTCCAGACAGTATTATCTCATCTCACCAGTTTGTGCTGTGAGCATAAGGGGGATGCCTATAGAAGGTATGAGTATCTCTTAGCACCAACCATTACCATAGCCAGAGCAGAACTTAGAGTTTCACCAACTGACAATTTAAGGACTGCTATGGTATTTCACATTTGCAGGTTTATAGAGAGATGCAAGGTCTCGTTTCCTTCTTTAGATGCTTCCTTTTCCTCTAGACTGCACATATCATACCCTACTAACTAGGACTCATGACCGCTCATGTTTAAGAATCAGAGTACTGGTGATGACAATAAGAAAGGTGAGAGAAGTAAAATAGAATATTCTATCCTAGAAACAGAATATATATATTTTTGATGGTTTCTTTTTCCTACTTCACATTTTCCATGTAAAGTATTATGACCTTACCCTCTGATTTTTGTAGCTGAATGCAATTTTCTGATGTTAAGGTTAAGTTGGGTCATTGCTTCTCAAACTTGAACACCCATCAAAATCATAGGATTGTTAAAACATAGATTGTTGGGTGTCATCCCCAGAGTTTCTGATTCAGTAGGTCTGACGGGACCCGGAATTAGCATTTCTAATAAATTACTGGATAATGCTAATGCTTCTAGTCTAGGGACCACACTCTATGACATCATAGAGTTACGTGGTTATACAGCATAGTCTTTTGTTGCAGAAGTGTGATCATACTGACCTCTTTCATCCTTTCACCTCAAATAGGTGCCATTCAATTTTTATGAAGCAATTTTAAGGACACTTCTTGAGTGTGCATGAATCAGATACATATACATACTGTTCGCAAATGTATATTAGAAATAAGTCTTTTTTTTTTAAAGATTTATTTATTTATTTGAGAGAGAACGAGACAGCACTTGTGCGTGAGGAAGGGGGAGGAGCTGAGGGAGAGGGAGAAAATCTCAAGCAGATTCCCCACTGAGCTCAGAGCCTGAAGTGGGGCTTGATCTCCTGACCCTGAGATCATGACCTGAGCTGAAACCAAGAGTCCCCGACTGAGCCACCCAAGCGCCTGTATTAGAAATGTCTTAACTAGGCATTCAGTGACTATAGTATTTGGGAAAGTAAATTACGAAACTGTGCTAGATTTTTCAGGAGAAAATCAATTACTTCTATTGCACTGCATCAGCTTATTTAAAAAGTAATTAAGTTATCCCTATAAACTGGACCCCCATTTATTTACATGACTTTAGAGAATTTTTAGATACTCAAAGGCAATTAACAACTAAAAACAATGAAAAGCAGTAAGCAGGCTAAATACCCATTTTCCTTTCTGCTTGAAGTACTCATTTCTGTTAATATCATAATTTACTCAATTATAGTCTTCCTTTTGCAAAATATCTATTTTCTAAGATCAGAGTTCTTCACTGGGTTGTATAATTATACATAACAAAAATTAGGCATTTCCTCACAAAACTAACCAAAGCAATGAGAAACCCTAATGACATTAGTGAGGATCAAAAAAAAAAAAAAAAAAAAAAAAAAAAGAGTAGTGTTTGAAAGCTCTTTTGTTATGACAATGCCAGGTATGTTAAGCCACTTGATTAAACTATAATTTATAAATCCCTTTTTGGATATGAGATCATTTAAATTTCAAATGAAAGAAGTCAAAGAAAGACGTCCCTAGCATCTGAGAATCTGTACATGTTAGTTCAAGTTTCTCTTTTTAAAAGTAGATGTATAGATAATAACTTCTTTCCTTTTCAAAATAGTATTTTAGTTATCCTTATGTTTATAAAGAAATGTGCAAAAGATAATAGGTGATACCCAACAGCGTAGAGCTTTTTAAACCCTGAACATAATTTTTTTTGTTCCTTTAGGCTGTATAAAAAGGCAATTTTTTTTTCTTTAGCTTTTTTAGTTGCTCCTGAATCACAGACAATAGTGATAAAAATGAAATCATTTAAAATACAGCTAATTTTTAAAAAAAATTTGACAAACAAATGGACTCACGGTCTTGTTAATAAGACCCCTGCTGTCTTTTATGTAAAAATCACCATCACACACATAGTATATGATTTCAGGTTTCAGTTTCTCTAAAGTGAAGTGAAAAAAAGACTCCTGTGAAGCAAGCCAAATGTAGAATTAGAATTATAATTTCTCCTTAATTTTGTTAAGGTTTCTTGCTTTAAAACTAATTCAACCGCAATTTTAAACAATTCACCTTCATCAGGTTTTCCAAATTTAATTTCATAATAGCAACTCCCTTCCTTTAAAAATTCATATTTCATTATTGTACTGGATATCTAATTAAAGTTATAATTACAATAAAAAAAAACTTTATAGTTGAAGCATGATATTTAATTTGGCTGTGTGGTACATTTTTTCCCAGCAGAAATGTGGAAAAATGAACTATCTATGTTATGACATGTATCTAAGTATGTAGGTGCTAATGTCTAGGTATTCTGTACATGCAAAGTCTAGAACAATGTGGAAACCAGCTTATTGACAAACTGGCAAGTGGGATCCTGACAATGGCAAAGAAAGGCTATGTCCAGGTACTTAAAAATCAGTGAAGATTCGTTTTTGAAAGTTCAAAACAAATTAAAAGAACAAATTTCACTGGACAAACAATGCCCTAACCTGAAAAAATGGCTTTAACGTTGAGACTTTCTCACTCTTGGCTGTGAGGTGCAAGAGATTCCATTATTGGGGGTGTGCTAGGGTGATCAACCAACCCATTTGCTCAGGACTGAGGCATTTCTGGGAATGCGGGGCTTTCAGTTTTCGAACCAGGATAGTCTTGGGTAAACAGAGACAGTTGGAAACCCTAGTTTGTGTTTTCACATCTCTCAGTTATACCTTATATAATACAAGCCAGGTACTGCACTTGGCTTGGCTCCATAATCATCTTCATTAGGCATTTGTATCAAGTTGATTTTTTTCATGTTGCAGTTTCTTTGGCAAGTTAGTAATGATACCTGTAAATCCTGACTGGTTTTAGTAATGGCTTAATTATCAGCTATACAAAATACTTTATGTTTAATTTTTTTGTAAGTTCAATTAAGTAAACAAATTCCTTCAAATTGGGCAATTGATGCTTTTTCTTCTTACTTGCCAGTTCCCAAATGATTTTTTTTTCTACAAGAATGAGGTTTTTAGAAAGTTATATATGATTTTAAAAAATCCTTTCTTAACTTGAACTAGTGATTTTGAAATCCATTGCCTTTGAGGAAGATACACAGAGACTATGCAATAAAGTTGTAGAAAAATAAAGTGATCCATTAATGGGTTATAATATATTTCCCATTCACTCACCTCCCTTTTGAAGCAGATGAATATCTGTTGTCTTTTACATAGATGATAGCTCATAGAGAAATGATTTCTAAACCTTTATTTATACATGACTCCAGGTATGGGACAATAAAATGATATTCATGTAATTTTTATAGCTGCCAAGGATGGCGCCTGTCATTTGAAATTCTCAGTGCAAATTGCTCCCCTAGTATCAGCCATGGTTGGCAAAAATTGTCTGAAAAAACTTCCTCAGTGTGAATTGATATTTGGATGTAATGTTGCTTTTTAAACTTCTTCCTTTTGAACAAAATTGAAAAATTCTGGACAAATACATGAAAAGGAGTAAAAAAAAAATCATGTTTTCACTGAATGTTAAAACAGACAGTTGGTTAAAAGTATATTTATAAAATAGGGGTGCCTGGGTGGCTCATTCAGTTAAGCATCTGACTCTTGATTTTGGCTCAGGTTGTGATCTCAGGGTTGTGATATCGAGCCCTGAGTGGGGCTCCATGCTCAGGGGGAGTTTGCTTGATTCTCTCTCTGCCCTCCCCCACCCCTGCTCTCTTTATCTCGCTCTCTAAAAATAAATAAATAAAATCTTTAAAAATATATTTATAAAATAGAATACACTTAAAATATCTACTGGTATTTAAATTATTAGGCGCCATCTGTAACTGGTAATAGTGTGTTCAAAGGTACAATTGACTTTAACAATGAAGCACAGTACAGATTTCAGCCATTACATAAAAAATGTCCTCAGCTTTAGGTTATGTAATGATAAACTGTACCTGTTGAAAAATATATGTGGAAGAAAGAAATAATTTTAATACAGATATGACTCATCTGCAGGCATTCATTTATTCTGATCCAGCAACCATGGTAAATGTGTTTGGATTACTGGGCATAGTATGAAACATTTAAAAGGGAGTGGAGATCTCTTTTAAAACAGAAGGCTCTTCAAACTCCACAATGATGTCAGAAATATAAGTCCTTGGAGCACATTATTGTTTTAAGCAGAGGTCCCCGCACTTTCACATTGGTTATAAAACATTATTTTGTGCTGCTGGCCTGGAATGAGAACGTCATGCATCTGCAGGCAATTAGAAGAAGCTGGACTGCATGTTTGATTAGCTCAATAATAAACGGGCACAAGTGTGACTCCACTTATGTTAGTCAGATTCCCTAGACAGATTATCCTGTTGTTATCATATGAAATAACCCCCTTTTATCAACAATTAAGTAAATCCACATTTATGGGCACTTTGCAAAATTGTGAGGTGGGAAGAAATCCAACTTAAGCCTTAAGTCATCCAAAAAACTTTTAACCCTGCTTTCAATGATACAGACCCCAATCCCAAGTTTTAGAAATTGGTTGAATTATGTAGAACAGTTGGGTTAGAAATACCCTGTGTGCACACAATCAGTTAAGTATGTTTCTAGCATCTATCATAAGCAAGGCATTTAATAGTTTTAGCTTATAACTAAAGAAAAAAGTTCTCACGGAAGAATTACAAATGTTTTAATCTGTGAAAAGTAATTTTGTAAGGTAGTTTTAAATATTTTTAAGAAAAATTAAATAGGATTTCATTTTTATTATTCACATTTTATTATACAGTTTCTACTATAACCAATGAATGTTGTAAGTCTTGAATAGCTCTATCCTAGAACTTCTTCATTCAGTTCTAGGCATTGTTCTTGAATTCAACCACAATCATCAATGATAGACTATAAGCCACTTTGGGAAATGACCCATTCATTTATCTGTTTTTTTTTCTCCTAAGTACCATTAAAATATACATCTGAAGCATGAAAAATAATTCAGTATATAAAAGTCAATACTTAAAAAAATTTCAGCATAACTTTCCAGTTTCAGGAAAAACACCACCAAACCTTCCAATCCAACTATATATTTAAATAACACAATTAAAAGTTGCTATCTTAAATAAACTCAAGATACTTTTTATCAATATTCACTCACATATACATAAAGTAACCTCATGAGCCTATCTCTTTGACATAATCCTTAAATTAAATATCGGAATATCAAGCAGATGCTGAAGCATTCATCATCATTATTGGAATTCTGACTCATGACAGTAACACGAAACAGATGCTAATATGATGCGCCCTCTGAAAAGTGACACCATCACGGCATGGGTTAGCTCTTGATGTGGGGTACTTAAAAATTTGAACACAAAATATAAAATAATAAAAGTCAGGGCATGATGGGTGTCCTTCATATATAAGCCATTTGAAATCTATCTCATACAGAAGATAAAACTCAAAACCGGCACATAAAGGGCAGCATCTCAGGGCAACAGAAGATGCTTCTTTCACTTAATGCGGCAGTTAGGTGATCCTGATTGAACCCCTCAGTGTTGAGGGAGGCAGATGCTGTCGTCCTCACTCATGAGCAAGTAGAAGGTTAGAAACTCCTGGACCCTTTCCATTGGCCAATGTGTACCAGGCACCTGTGGTGTAATATGGGATCTACTCTGTCAGCCCCTGGCAGTGCAAAAGGAGTCTGGGGCTCCTATGGCCCAGCTCAGTAACGAGCTCCACACCAGGCAGATCTGAAAGGGTTTGCTAAGTAGGAAAATGGAAACAAAATCTCTTAGCACAGTCCAGTTAGCTAATATCCTACACATCTTCAAAGCCCAAGATTCTTATCATTTTGCTAGCATGAGTCTACAGCTGTTTCTAGAATACACAATGATGCGTACTCCTTGTGAAAATAAACAGAAAAACCCAAGCAGATGGTGCCATGGTGCAAGTGATATAAGCAAAATGTACTCAGATGAGAACTTAAAAAGATATAAATGTGAGTGGGGGAGATGCCCCCAAAGGTAACGAGAAACAGAAGTCCCATTTCTTTATTCCTCAGTGAGAAAAATAAATTAGTGGCAAGTTCAATGAAAAGAAAGCTTGAGAACCCAAACGAGGACATTTAGGGAGTAGCTTGACAGTACAATTTCAAAGTCCAAATGAATAATCTGGCTGTTCCTTCTGAGAGCTGTGACCCTGGCTCTGCCTGCCTGGGTTTGAAAGCGAGTTCTACTCTCAGCACCTGTGTGACCCCTGGTTCCCAAACTTGGCTGCACCCTGGAACCACGTGGGGAGCTTTAAAAAATATGGATGCCCAGAACCACCCCCGCTCCCAGACTTACTTAATTGGGCTGGGGTGTGGCTTGGATATGGAGAAGTTTTAAAAGCTCCCAAGTGACTGTAGATAGGTGCCACTACGATTGAGAACCACTGTGCCGCAGCTTCCTCATTTGCAAAATGAGGACCATACAGGCAGCAACCCCCTTTTAGGATTTTTGCCATGATTAAATGATAATTCAGGCAAAGCCCTCAGCCCAGTGTATGGCGTGTGGGAAGCTCTCGGTAAACGTGAGCTGTTACCATCATCACCACGAGGTGCACTTGGACAAGAACATTCTCGTTAGCATAGTAAGTCATGCTTACCTTGGCACACGTTATGCTCACTCTGTTCGTAGCCTGTTGCACACTGGATCCGGTGAGAAGGGTTGGCAGGGATGCGCTGAGCGTCCGCTGGGTTCCGCCGGATGACAAAGTTATTTCGGCCAGTCTGAACTTCCGGGCCTGCCACCGCAGCTGCACTGGCAACGAAGCCGCCCCCGGGCATCACTCCACTGGCTGCCATGCCGGTGGCCGCCACGCCCCCAGCGCCTGTCCCCGACGTGGCAGCTGCATTGGCCGCTGCACCCACGCCTTCCGCGGCGGGTGTTTCTTGCTGAGGTTGTTCATTATTGACAATAATCTGGGCTGTTTTAGGAAGGCAGAGGTATCCTCCATAGTGGTTGACACATTTCATTCCACCTTTGCAAGCGTCTGGAACAATGTCACATTCATCAATATCTGCGGTCAACAATAAAATAAATCAGGGATCTTAGAGGGAACTCTGAACATGTAAATATATGCTCATGCCTTTTTGATAGATACAAACAGGACAGCAAGAGTGACATGAGATGGAGACAGAAAGCTATGTTCAGAAGGGAAGTCTTTGAAGTTGGCTCACCTTTGCACTGCTGTCTTACAGGATCCCACTCATATCCATCTGTGCATTGCTGTGAAGAAAACATCAAAGATGGGACCAGGAGACAGTTAATTGGTGTATTCACTTCCTAAGAAGTCACTCTAAAAGCTTCATTCCTATGGCAACAATCCTTGCTCTAGAGTCCTAGATAGATGATGAGATGGGTAGTTTAACATTCCCTAGATTTTCTCCTTCCTTCCTTCCTTCCTTTCTTCCTTCCTTCCTTTCTTCCTCCCTCCCTCCCTCCCTCCCTCCTTCCCTCCCTCCCTCCCTCCCTCCTTCCTTCCTACAAATCTGTGCATTGGACCACTTCAGGGCTCCCTTCTCAATCACCAGCTGCCTCAACTCTTGTGTTGTATTTGGTACAGTTGCACATCACCATCTCGGAATTCTTTTCTCTGCCTCAATACTGATCTTCTCTAATCTCTCTGAATGACCGTTTTTGCTTTATTTGCCCTTCTTCCACATTATAAATTTTACCACCACCACCACCACCAACAACAAAAACAAGTTCCTTTTCTCAGCCCTTGACTCTTCCCCTCCTCTCTCAATTCTCTTAGAGCATTCCAGCACCTGCCTTTCCTTATTCCTGTTCAGCTGAGTCCCAAGCCTCCCACTCACACCCTGGCCTGCCTCCTAGCTTTAACTCCTACAAGTCCTCTCTAGTTCACTCACTAAATAAACCATCTACTGAGTACCTTCTCCTATTGGGCACCATTCTAGTCCCTGGGCATGCAAAAGGTCATGAAGACCTTGTCCTTGTCCTCAAGTGGCTCACAGATCAGAAGAGGAGACAGACAGGTAGACAAGTTGGAGCAAGATGTCAGGTGCTGTGACACAAGCATGTATGTGCAAAGAGTGATGGACTCTGTCCAGGGCTGTGTGTGGGCATGACAGGGTGGAAGAGAAGGCTTTATGGGGGAGGCTACAAGTGAATTGGGCCTTAGAGGCTCTTTCCAGGGGAATGTGGGAATTCTAGGATGAGGGACCACGTGAGCAAAGGTGCAACATTGTTAAAGAGAGAAGGAGCTGCAAGTAGTCTGAGTGGGGGGGATGCAGTTAGAGGGACAGGCAGGAACCAATTCCTACCTTGAATGTCAGTGTATCTCAAGCTTTATGATCAAGCCTAAGAGTCACCCAGGGTGCTTGTTAAAATGCTGACCCAAAGGATCAGATTCTGTAGGTCTGGGTAGGAGGCTTGGAATCTGAATTCCTAACAAGCATCCCAGGTGATTCTGACACAGGTTGCCTATAAGCTACTTCTTGAGAAATGCCACTATATGTGATAAGAGGCCCCTGAAGAATTTTATTTATTTATTTTTTTCCCTGAAGCATTTTTAAGCTCAGGAAAATATGTGACCAGATGCAGATTTGAGGAAGATGCTTCAGGAAAGATTGAGCAAAAGTAGAGTGAACAAACAAATACACTTGAATTTTTTTAATAGAGCTGAGAGTTGCTTATGCACACAACAGATGCTTGGCAAGTAAATAGCTGAATGGAGACAGAGAGCTCAGTTTAAATATTTTAGCGATATCTGAAACTTCACAGGGTGAAAACTAAACTCACTTTATCTCCTAAGCTAATTCTTTCTAGTTTCTCCAACCTGTCCAAGGCACCACCACCTTTCTTAGGACCTCGGATTATAACTGTAACATCCACACTGACTTTTCCACTTATTTTCTTTCAAGCTCTCCTGACTTCGTGTCCATTTCTGTATCTACCACATTGGTATAAGCTTTCCTGACTTCATGAATAGGCAAGGCTGTTTGGCTGTCCTCCATATCACTGTGTGCTCCACACAGCCTCCATGACAATCCCTCTCGCTCTCTTGATTATGTTACTCCTACATTTAAGAGCTCACACTGACTTGCAGACCTCTCAACTCCCACTTCTGCCATCTCCAGGTTCCCCCCACTACCCAGCACCAGCCCATCTAAGCTTGTCATCTCCTCAACTTGTCTTGGTTGTTTTTACCTCTAGACTTTGATCATGTCACTTTCTCTGATTCAGGTGCCTCTTCAGCCTTTCTAGATTAATCTGACATCATTACTTCTTTCAAGATTCAGCACAGAACTCGACCTCTTCCAATATGCCAGTACTGACATTCCTTCCTTGCTTTTCTATATCTTTAGCAACTTGTATAATCAGCATAATTATAATATTTGTACTTGCTTATGAACTTTGTAGTTCTCAACAGTATTTTCCCTGAGTAAATTCCCTGAGGTGAAGGTCTGAATTTTCTTAGTAAACAAATAACCTTGAATTCTTTTGCTGGTGGTAAGAACAGCTTATGCACATGGTAGCTACTTGGCAAATAAATGGCTGAATGGACCCTAACTTTAAAATGGAAGGGGTAGGGGCGCCTGGGTGGCTCAGTCGTTAAGAGTCTGCCTTCAGCTTAGGTCATGATCCCAGGGTCCTGGGATCGAGCCCCACATCCTGGGATCCCTGCTCAGCGGGAAACATGCTTCTCCCTCTCTCATTCCCCTTGCTTGTGTTCCTTCTCTTGCTGTGTCTCTCTCTGTCAAATAAATAAATAAAATCTTTAAAAAAAATAAAATGGAAGGGGTATATGAGGCTGTCTTGTGAATATGAGCTCAACCTTCCAAAAAGTATCTTTCAAGCCAGGCACAATGACAGTTCACTGAATAATCTGTATGCTAACTAGAGAAGACATGCAGATTGTTTTGGGTATTTAGTTCCAGTACATTTAATATGGATCTACTATTAAACAAGCCTAGACTGAGTTTAGCTTCACCACTTGCTGGCTGTGTGGCCTTCAGCAAGTTAGATACTCTCTCTGATCTTCAGTTCTACTATTGGTGAAAGGAAGATGATACCACTTACCTCAACCTTTGCTGTGAAAATGAAAGGAGATAGTGTCCCCACAATGGGGTACTCACAAAGTAGTTACATCTTATTCTTTAACCATGAATTATTAGGCATAAACAGTTCAAGAGAGAATAGGCCTCATTTTAGAACAAAAAGGATGTCATATCTGGAAAATCTGCTATAATAATAATGATCCCTAGTTAGTGGTTTAAAACTCTAGTGTTTAATCCACAGGGATCTTTCTCTGCTAAAGATGAATGTGATTTAGTTGATGAACCAAAGAGAAGGGGGTATAAACAAGCAATTGTA